>NC_050529.1:2627809-2646632 GCF_002922805.2 Oryzias melastigma
GAAAAATGTAGTAAAAAAAGAATAGCACCCATAAAAAACAGCAGCCAAATAAATAAAAAAATCAGTCAAAAATAAAAGGTAAAATAAAATATAAAACAAAAATAAAAATAAACTAAATAAAAAATAGCATTAAAAAATAGGACAAAGAAATAGTCAAAAATATTTGTTAAAAAATCTTTGAAAGTGCAGAAAAATAAACGTATGAGACGATTTGCTTTTACTGTATTCGATGAAAAGATTGTAAAAAACTGTTCTCCATTCCACAGGGAATTCTCTGAAATCCATAAATCTTCCACTTTTGCAGCATCATGTAAGTTCAGCTGGTAAATAAATAGTAGTCAAGTATTTTTTTGACAAGAAAATAAATTATATTATTTCTGGCTGTTACTTTTAATGCAAACTAATTAAAAAAATGTGTGTTTGCTGTGAATTTTGCGACCAAATTTCTCCGGGTATGATGTTACCGCCGACGTTTTCTGGTATGAAGTGATTTAAATGAAAAGCAAGTCGTAACATCCCCTTTTATTTACATTTCAAACAGCGCTTGAATTTCCCTTAAAAATCTGCAAATAAAGCTCTACATGATAAATAACTGCAGCACTTCGTTGCTCCGGCGTGTCCGGTGAGACCGGCATGTTCGCCGCCCCTTTTTTTTAAATTTTTTAATATTTGATTGACTTCTTTCAAGTTTCTGCTCCAGTTTGTGTGAAAGTAACCGAGTTTTTGCTTTTTTTCTTCTAAATTCACAGAAAAAACATGCAAAAATGCACAAGTCTTCTAGATTAAGTCTTATACTATGATTAAATACATATCGATAAGTGTTAGGTAATCCACGTCTTCGACTCCAGATTGAGAATAACGTGGATTAGGTGAGTTCAACATATACATGGTAAAAACCTGGTTTGGTATGAGTCCAGTTTGAGGATGGCATCATCTGGTTGATCCCAGCAGTTCCGGAGCTTCGTCGTCTCGCTGGTTGTGGATCTGAACTGGACAGAATGAACTGATTTCCCCTTAGTGGTAAAAAATGGCTTAAAGTGGTTCCAGTTTTAGTCAGTAAAACTACATTGTAGTGCAACGTTAACACACTTTAGCCTCCCATAGGAGGTCTGAGTAGTTCTGTAAACACAAATACATTGTTTAGTGATATTCAACACAAATGTCATCACAATCATCCAGAAACTCCTTAAAAACTTAAAAAGAAACAGCCGATGGTTGAAAATAAAATTAAATGAAGAGCAACTCTCAGAGTTACATTTTACTAAATATTTTTCTCACTAAAACTCATTTTTTGATCAAAATTTTTCCGAGTTGAAAGATTTTTTTTAGATTAAATCACTTAAAGATCTTATGTTTTAAAATATTCATTAAAACATTCTGTGACGTTTTTAAACTTCTTGAATAAATGTACCTTTTGTGAAAACTCTGAGGTTTAACATTTGTCAATAATATTTTATATTAGACCTGTGCAATACATCGCAAATTTATCGTCATCGCAGTATCAGCTAGAGAAACACACGAAAAGACGGCTTAAATCCCAGTAGATGGTTACCTAAAATACGAAAACCATCTAAAGGTGGCTCGACGAACTTAACAAATTAAAAAAGCCCTTTTCACATTTGACCAATCGGATGGACCGCTCTTATGCTAGACACTCGCCTAGCTTAGTTGTTCTGCTACACGGTCGTGTATTGTAATCGTCATCGCGATATTGATAATATCGCACATCCCGAATTTTTCTAATATCCTATTTATTATATTTATATAAATGTTAAAATTTTATTTTTAGATTTTAAAGACCAAACTCAGTTTTTTAAGAGGAACAACCTGGAGACTCATTGACTGAATATTTTATCGTCTCGATGTTTGGATTAGACATTAAAATAAAAGAAATCAAACATTTTTGATTTAAAAAGGGTAAAAACATTCTATAAATGAATTTTCACACATTTTTCTGCGATTAATCCATCAATTGTATATGAGAACTAGACGGAGTAACTCCGCCCCCCTGACATTTCAAACAGGAAGTATCTGACTTAGTCCAGTTCTTATATACAGTCAATAGATTCAACACATTTCCATAAAAGTGAACTGATTAACGTTAAAAATTAACTTTAAAATCAGGTTACTTGAAGGTATTTTTGTGTTTTTATCAGTAATTCATCAGCTCACATCTATGATGTCATCATTTCCTTTTCTACTCATCAGATGAATCAGTCAGACGGGAAGTAAAGTCGGTTTTGAACTCTTTAACTAGAATTTCTGTTTACCAGGTTACCATGGTTGAATATGAAACTTCCTCATAGAAATAAAACTAAATAAAGTGTAAATGAAATAGTTTTATCTGTTTCTCTACAAATATTAACCTGAGAGTTGCTCTTATTTTGAAAAACGTCTCAGCCGTCGGCTTTAGAAGTTTCTAGGAGTGAAGTGATGTTGGAGCGCTGGAGTGTCTTCAGTCAGAGAGAGTTCAGCCTCAGAGAGCGTTCATGAGTCTTTTTCTCGGATGAGCCTGAAAGATGAAGCTAAACCTGATCAGAGGAGGTGCAGCCTCCTCGCCTCCTCCAGGAGGACCGCTCCTTCTGAAGGAGATTCTAAAGTCGCTCACAGGCTTTGGCCCAAACGGTCCTCACTTTGAAGCGTCCTGGTTTCTCGGTGAAGGACGAAGGAAAGGAGGAAAATCTGTGGTTAGAGAGTCGGGTGGAGCTGAACCAGGAGAACGATGCAAGAGACGAATGAGGGAAAAGAACAGCTCCTTTTGGAGCAGACCTGCAGACGACCTGCAGACGACCTGAACCAGAAGAATGCTGCAGAAGACTGAAGCAGACGACCTGAAGCAGACAACTGCAGCAGACGACCTGAAGCAGACGACTGCAGCAAATGATCTGCAGATGACCTACAACAGTCGTCTGCAGCAGAAGACTGCTGCAGACGACTGCAGCAGACGACCTGAAGCAGATGACTGCCGCAGACGACCTGCAGACGACCTACAACAGAAGAGCTGCTGCAGAACCTGAAGCAGACGACTGCGGCAGAAGACTGAAGCAGACGACTGCAGCAGAACCTGAAGCAGACGACTGCAGCAGAACCTGAAGCAGACGACTGCAGCAGAACCTGAAGCAGACGAATGCAGCAGAAGACCTCTGACCTTCTTCCACCTTTTTGGCAGCAGATCATCTGCACCAGATGACCCTGAACAGACGACTGCACCAGATGACCTGTAGCAGACGGCTTGCAGCAGATCATCTGCAGAGGATCTGCTGCAGACCTGCAGGTCTCTGACCTTCTCCGAGCTTTTTGGCAGCAGATCAAGGACTTTGTTGCTCTCACCGTCCCGAGGACGGATGGAGAGGAAGCAGCATTCATGATGAAGCTGTCAGGCCGAGGTAACTGAGGAAGGAGTGTTTGCTGGAGAAAGAGGAGGAGAAGGATGAAGGAGAGCGAGGTTTCAGGGAGATGAGGGTGGTGATGGGGAGCAGAGGAGATAAATCCCTCCATCCTGTGCGGTCAGAGAGCGGAGAGGAGGAGGAGGAGGAGGCAGTGTGTGTGCTGGACGGAGTGTGCAGCCGCTGCACGTGTTTGTTGGAGCGCTGGCCGTCTGCGTGCGCGTAGGAGCGGTGAGTGTGCACGTCGCCGGGCGCGTCGGCGGCGTTCCCGTGCATGCCGTGCTTCACCTTGCAGTGCAGCCGGAGACTGTCCCGCCGCTTGGCGCTGTAGGGGCACAGCTGGCAGGTGAAGGGGCGCTCGCCCGTGTGCACGCGCACGTGCTCCACCAGCTTGTTGGCTGTCCGTGTCAGGTGACCGCACCGGTCGCACCGGTACTGGTTGCCTTGACGATGACCCTGGAAGTGAACCTGCAGCTCCTGTTGCCCTGGAAACGACCTCTGGCAGATGCGGCAGCAGTGTTCCGAGCTGGTCTTTTCTGCCTGGGTTGCCACGGCAACTGCCAGGGCACTGCTGGAAGAGGCGGGAAGGGCAACTCCGCATCTGAGAGGGGAGGAGAGGGAACACGGAAAGGAACACGGAACAAAGACTTTAGGGGAGGGGCTTCTGATGTTTCAGCTTTACTACACACAAACACAGAAAACAGAACATGTGCACAGAACACACAAAACCCTCAAACATACACACAGCCTGTAAATGTGTTGTGTGTGTAATACACACACAGCACATCTTACACATATATGCGCACACACATACAGACACACACATTCTCTACACAAATACACACAAACTCTTCTTAAAACCTCATCTTAGTACAAACGCGATCTCTAGGGGCGGAGTCAAAACCAAGCTCCGCCCCTTTATTCCTCTTTAAAACTACTGTTACAGCTTAAATAAAGTTAGATTGTAGTTAATCTGATGATGATCTAATCTGATCTTTGAGGCAACAGAAACTGATTTTGGCAATTTTTATTTTTTTATTTAACCAATTCGGATTCACCTACAAGTTTTGTTGCACAGAAGATAAAGAATAGATTTTAAAAAATTACTTTTCATTTAAACGTTGATCTGAATACATGTTGGCTTGACAGAAATGATCGTGTTTTTTATTTTTAGAAGAAGAAAAAAGAAAGTTCTTTAGAGATTAAAGAACCAAATAAAGTTAGAAGTCTTGATGCTCTCAGAGTTTTTTTACTTTTATGAAGAAAAAAAAAACGTAAAAATTAGAATAGAATCTAATTTAACAAAAACATTTTTTCATAAACAGATTTATTTAGGCTAGAATGAATTGTAAAAACATTTTTTGTGTGTTTATAGTATTAGAACCCACCTGGTCTGCCCCGCATCTCCCTGGAGGTGCGTGTCCATGTGACCCCTCATCTCTGCCTCCTGATTGGTCGAGTGGCTGCAGATGCAGCAGTGCAGCGAGAAGCAGCTCTGCTCCCATTGGCGATGCTCTGTCATGTGACTCTGGAAAAGGGCGTGGCCCTCAGTTTCAAAGCCACAGACGTGACACCTGAAGGAGTCGGACAGAAGACGTGAGGGTCCACCCTGACCGGGCAAACGCGAGTAACCATAGTAACGCCACACTAGTTGAAGAAACGAACTTGTATCACGACCAAATGCATTTTATATTGCTTAAATCTTAGAAACTTTAAAGAAAATACCCAGAATTCTACATTCAACAATGCTGCTCCATCCCCGATGTTTCTGAGTAGTTAAAAGGTACTTCGGTCCGCCCAGGTGCAGGCTGGGTAACATTGAACTCCTGAAAGTTCGAATGTTTGCAGATGATACCATGTTTTAAACTAGTGTTGTCTAAACTGAAAACTAAAGACTTTGATGTGAAGTTTATTTTGGTGGCGTGTTATCACTGCTCCTGCATGATATAGACCGCTAGCGTGTCATTGTAGTGGGACGACTAGAAAAGCAACAACAATGGAGTTCATCCAGAAGCACTTCTTTTTCTTGCTTTACTCTTTGTACATCATGTATAAAGATTTAACGATGCAATCAAGCCACGATTCGATTCACACTTTTAAAGTCACAATTTCGATTTTTCTGATTTTTTTTTTTCTCAACACAATGAATTAAAGGCATTTTAAGGTCAAGTATGTTTTCTTTTTGCCTCTTATATCAAACTGTCTGTTTTCCTAATAACAGAAAGGATTTAATACAAATAAGATATATAGCATTACCTGCTATAATGCTAGTTTTAATGCTGTGAGCTGAAAGTGGCCACTGAAAATACTGAAATTGATAGCTAAAAATGGTGAAGCTGATAGCTGAAATCACAGAAGTTGATAGCTGAAAAAGCTGAAGCTGATATCCCGCTAAAATATTAGCTATATGCCAAATTACCCTAAAAAACTGAAAAAGCCCAAGTTAGCGAAAAAGCTAGCATAAAGATGAAATATTAGCTAAACTAAAAACAAAAGCCTAAAAAAGGAAATAAGCCTAAATTAGCCAAAACATCTAGCATGTAGCTGAAATATTAGCTAAACTCCAAAATAGCCTAAAAAACAGAAAGCGCCTAAATTAGCCCAAACAGCTAGCATATAGCTGAAATATTAGCTAAACTCCAAAACGGCCTAAAAAAAACGAAAAAAGCCTAAATTACCTAAAACAGCTAGCATATAGCTGACACATTAGCTAAACTCCAAAAAAGTCTAAAAAAAACAAAAAGCGCCTAAATTAGCCAAAACAGCTAGCATATAGCTAAAATATTAGCTAAACTCCAAAATAGCCTAAAAAACGAAAAGCGCCTAAATTAGCCAAAAACAGCTAGCATTTAGCTGAAATATTAGCTAAACTCCGAAATAGCCTAAATACCTTAGTAAATACCAAAAATGCCTGTCTGCTACGTTTGCACACTTACAGCAAGCCTGCATGGAAAAATGTCATCAAGTCTGCATTTGTAAATGAAGGCACGGGCCGCGACAAGCTAATTTTTACATTTTCTGCAACAATAAACACGTTGACAAGTTTGAATCGGTTTTTAACCGAATCACAAAGAATAGTTACATCTGTAGTCGTGTATAACAGGAATTTAATGTTGTTTGAAAAAATATTGGAGCTAAGAAGAATACCACCAAAAGAGGGAAACATTAGAAATGCTAGCTTAGCGCTATGCTGGAGCTTTCTAATGTCGTCATCACTTTCTGCCAATCAGATATTTTTTATATATATATAAAAAAGGAATTACCTGAAGAAGTAAGAGCAGCCTGTGGTTTGATCTCTGCTGGGGCTCGTCCGGGATTCTGTGGGGGAGAGAGAGAAAAAGTCATGTTTATAAATCAGCTAAGTGATTTGTGAAACAAGTCTCCTAATGAGGAGTCCCTCTGGAGGTTATTACTGTTAAACCTCCACCTGACTGCAGGCTGTGTCATTTCCCTCCACAACCTCCTTTATTATGGAGCCAGAGGGCAGCATAAACTCATAACTCCGACACGAGGCGACGCACCATAGCGTGGTCATTAAAAACTAATCTAACTACGAGGGGAACAGCAAAAACACTACAGGCGGACGTACAAACACTTCAAAAGAACGACAGGCTTTCAGTGTGGCTGAAATTCTATGAATTCAATCGACATTTTCCCACATTGAACATAAAAAAAAAACAGGATACAGCATTCAAACCAAAAACTGCCACTGGTCCAACAGGACAAATTACATGGCAAAAACGAGGACAGAAACGAGCCACCTATGCCTGGGACCTATCCCAGACGAGAGGGGGGTAACATATCCCGGATGAGACCCCAATTTTTACGGTCCCAATAGGATGACCTGGCTCAAACATAGGGGGGGACATTAAAAAAAAACTGGACACCAGTAACAAAAAGGAGCACAGTTTATTCAATAATGGAACCAAAGAAACTGTGTCATGAAAAGCAATTAGTATTCTGGTTGAAACAAAAAGACAAATTGAAACCTTGACCATGACTCAGTCATGTCAGCCGTCGGAGTCATCAGCTGCCTAACCAAACCTACCTTAAGAAAACAAACAAACAAAGTCTGCAAACTAAGACTACCAACCACAAACTAAAATAACAAAACCCAACAGTGTAAGACTGCTGAGGACAAAGAGGGGAAAAGAGACTGAAACCGACAACACCATGCTACCTGCTCCCTGCATGTCTTAAATAGCTAGCCAATGAAGACACACCTGACAGGTGAGCAGAGGGACTGGATGGAAAAAGGTCCAGGAGTAGCAGCAGGACGTAACACTTCTTACAGCTAATAACAAGCTCCACCCACATCTCAGATGGCATTTAAACCTTAGTCGCTGAAGATGGACCGTACCATTGTTGTGAGAGTGGTGAGTGTATCATGAAGTATTCGTATGCTATACACGCGATACATAAGTGCCTATAGGACACCCTTTGAATGTGAATACAAACTAGGGCTGCCACGATTAGTCGACTAATCATGAAAAAATGATCAGTGATTAGTCGACTACTAAAATAGTCATTAGTGACAGCACTAATACAAACTAAACTGTGATTGTCTCTTACACGCCTGCATCTCACCTATTTCACCCTGTTGTATGAGCAGCACGCCCATAGAAAAAATGTCCGTGAACATTTTCGCTCTGTGGGTTCACCGAGTGGTCTACAATCTTGATATTTTGTTAGTTCTACGTTCTGGAGAGAGTAGGAACATGTTTTTTTACGACTTCTTCTTGTACTGTCATCATCACTCCCCCACTTCTCGACGTTGAGAGGATTCCTATACATCATCATTCCTTGAACATATAGGTGGTGTATGCAGTGCAGAAGCTTATTTTTTATGACATTTCTTTCCTTCGTTCCTCTTCTTCCTGGGAGGTTTCTGCTGCCCGAGGCTTTCACTTTGCAGTTCATCTCTGGGGACCATCTACCTGATATCCTCCAGGATCGTCTGTTTCATCCTGGAGTGTCTTTGACGCTCCACACTCCATTTAGTGAAACAGTCTCAGTTTGCAGAACTTTGAACAAAAATGCACCATTTCTGGACTTGAGTTTTTTGGTTTCCTGGTTCACCTAGATGTCGGAGACATCTTATTTAGCTAAGTCTTCTGTATCTACCTAACATTTCCTGACAAATTGGATTTCTCTTTAAAGAAGGACCTCAGTAACTACTAGATTTTTTAGAGGAGTTTAGCTTTTATTTTACATGCTAGCTGTTTTAGGTCAATTTAGATATTTTTACATTTTTTAAAGCTAATTTGCAACTGTGCTAATATTTTAGCTTTATGCTAGCCGTTTTGGTAAAAAAATAGAAATACTTTGTTATTTAGGCAAATTTGGAGTTTAGCTAATATGTTAGCATTTTGCTAGCTGTTTTGGCAAAATGAGACATTATTCCAGTATTTTTGGCTAAACTAGCATTTAGCTAATATTTTAGCATTATGCTAGCTGTTTTAGCAAAATTAGAAATTTCTCCAGTGCTTTTGGCTAAACTGGAATTTAGCTAATAATTTAGAGTTATGCGAGCTGTTTTTATAAAATTAGGCATTTTTCATTTTTTTTCGGTGAAACTGGCATTTATCTAATATTTTAGCATTATGCTAACCGTTTTAGCAAAACTAGAAATGTCTCTGTTTTTTAGGCTAAACTAGTTAATAATTTAGCATTATGCTAGCTGTTTTAGCAAAATTAGACATTTCTTCAGTGTTTTTGGCTAAACTGGAATTTAGCTAATAATTTAGAGTTATGCTAGCTGTTTTTATAAAGTTAGGCATTTTTCAATTTTTTTTGGCGAAACTGGCATTTAGCCAATAATTTAGCACTATGCTAGCTGTTTTAGCAAAATTAGAAATGTCTCTATTTTTTAGGCTAAACTAGCTAATATTTTAATATCATGCTAGCTGTTTTGGTAAAATTATATATTTTTTTTACGTCTTTTGGCCAAAGTTGAATTTAGCAAATATTTTAGCAAGCTTTTAGCTTCAGCATTTTCAGCTATCAGGTTTAACATATTTAGCAGCTACATTCATCTTACAGCATTCACACTTGCATTATCGCTAGTACATCTAGTTGATTCTTGTCAATGAGTGGTAGGTACATGAAGGTTCTTCCAGCTGCTTTTAGGTCCTAACCATTTTCTCTAGCAGTAAAATCTCCTTTAATGCTCGTTCATGATCAGGACAATCTTCGGTTAACCACACAGTGGAGAATCCCCATTAATCCCTGATTCATTTGTGCTGTAGGACTTCTTGGAGGGCATTTCCATCATCCAATAGGTGTGAATCGTAAGTCCAGTCCAGTCATTCTTGCATGCTGGAACGTGATTTTGGATTTTAGCCATCGTGAAGGCCGCTCTTAGAATAAATGGCCATAGAACCCATTAGTTTATGATGCCAACCACAAGCTTCTCCAATTTCTGTCTTTTGACTAAACCACTGTGAGAACATTTGAATGATCTGGTGGAGAACATCCTGTTCCTTCTACTTCTCTAGTCTCTGAACGGCAGCCGTCGGTGTCAGAAGCATCCATAACAATATCCCCTCTGCACTGCATACTTGTGTAACTGCTACATTTCTCTTTCACGGTCTCTCTACAAGACATAATGAGTGTGTTACAAACCAAAGTGTGGACCAGAACAACATCAGTGACCATCTGCTTCCCATCTGACCTGTAGGTTCAGTTAGATCCTATCAGACCGTCGGTCCTTCCAGGCCGACAGTCAAAGTCATTTCTAATTAGCGCACATTACAGGGCAGCCGAGCACACCGATGATGAGCATCACACGGTGACTCAATATGTGATGAGAAGAAAACAGTCCCATGAGACGACTATCAATATTCAAAGATCTACACCCCCTCAAAGAAAACAGGAGCAGCTGCACATTCAGGCTCACCCATTCGGGGTTTCATTGAAACACGTTAGCGATCATGTCTTCAACATCTGTACTCGTTACATTCAAACCTTGACGGTTATTTCACACTAATGTCTGTCGCTGTTGTATCTTTGTATCAAGAAAACATAGTCAACCCACTCCTATGAATTATAGGAGAAAACATCCGGAGGCAGACGTACAAATACCATAAAAATGTGAGTTTTTTTTTTACACATCAGGCGGCATCCATAAAGGAGAAAAGAGAGGGGATGATCCTTGGAGGATAAATTAGAAAAAGAAGAGAGAACTAGAAAAGTTGCACTACCTGTGATAATGCTAGTGTGAATGCTTTTAGCTGAAAGTAGTCGCTGAAGCTTTTTGCTGAAAATGGTGACGCAATTTACTATAATTCCTGAAGGGATTTGCTGAAAATGCAAAATTTTAAATTTGCTAAAAAACTGGACATTTCAGTAAAGAACTATGAAAGAGCACTGAAACTGATGAAAAATTTGTAGTAAAACTGCTTAAAAATACCTAATACATACCAAATTTGCAAAAAATATCTAATGTGTTGCTTAAATATTAACTAAACTCAAAATTAGCCCCCAAAGAACTCAGTAGATTCCAAAATATCCCCCAAAAAACCTAGCTTGTTGACTAAAAACTAGCTAAACTCCAAAAAAGCCTAAAATTCCTTGGTAAACTAAATTAGTAAAAACCATTAGCCTGTTGCTAAAATAGAAGCTAAACTCTAAATTAGCCTATAAAAACCACAGTAGATAACAAATTAGCTAAAAATGTTAGCATGTTGCTAAAATAGAAGCTAAACTCTAAATTAGCCTAAAAACCCCGGTAGATAAATAATTTAACAAAAAAGTAAACTGATTTATTTCTTCAGATCGGTAAACGGGAAATTAATTGCAAAGGTAAGAAAGGGTTCATAGAGGCTAAATTAGGCTAATTACCCCAGTGGATAACAAATTCACCAAAAACGTTAGCATGTTGCTAAAATATTAGCTAAACTCCAAAAATAGCTTTAAAAAACCTCAGTAGATGACACGTTACCAAAATGAGCTAGCATTATGCTAGCGTAATGCTAATATAACAGCTCAATGACATTTTTTTTAAATTACAATAAAAAACATAACCCATGAATATATTTAAAGACTCGTTGCTAATCTACTTAGAAATACTAAATTTGAAGACGTTCTCATTCATTTCCTATGGGGCATATGTCACTAAATTATTCAAAATCTATAAAGTTTATAAATATCAGAAATACAAGCAGTAATGTCCTGAACAAGCTGAACGTTTTGATACCAAGATTGCTAAAATCACTGAAGGTGTGATTGAGTTTTTACTTGCTGAAAAGCGTGAGGAAGAAGCTGGAGAATCACTACAGTGTGAATGCTTACTAAGCAATCACAGCGTTATGTGGTTTTACTGAATGAACACACTAATAGTCTAAAGTCTCTTTCCTGGTTTCTCTCTACTTTGGACAGAAGTGAGCATGTCGGCATGTTTTAGGCAGGACGTCAATGGTAATACGTCAAAGGCAGGACGTGAAGGAAGACCAGAACACGCTGTACAGATGACCAACAAACATCATCAATTAAACATGGTCACTGGCTCTTGGAAAATCCCAGGAGGTCCACTCACAAAGATGGGGTCAGTTCCTATAGACTTCACCGTTAATGCGTTAGGAGTCAAGAAACACACACAACAACAGCAGCTGCAGCAGGTAACACGTCTGTGGAGGACATGAACAGCGAGGGAAGTTTAAGACACCAGAGAAGACACACTTTGATCTGGATTCACTAACCAGACTGATGGAGGATTGTGTTTGTCAAAGATGAAAACTGATTTACTCAATCAGAATTACACCATGAGTCATCAGAACGCGCAAAATGTAGCACGGCTGAAAGGCGGGTGATAATTGGGGCGACTTGATGCAGAAATGAAATGTTATTTTTAGGTGACATGGTGACAGAATAATCTGATGTCCTTCTCCAACATGGGCGGTAATCCGACATTAAAATATCAGATTATCCAATGATCAGATTGTCTGATAACAAGATATCAGTTTATGATATAATGAGATCAGATTATCAAATAAAGAGATATCAATTTACCTGATGATAACATAAGAATATCAGATAATAAGAATTAGATCATCCAACAATGAGATATCAGATTATTAAATATTAAGTTATTAAATTATCTAAATATTAGACATCAGAACCGATATTAAAATGTCAGATTATACAAAACCAAGATATCAGATTATCTAATAATGAGATCAGATTATCAAATAAAAAGATCAATTTATCTGATAATAAAAACACAAGAATATCCGATAATGAGAATTATCTTATCAAATAATTAGATATTAGATTATCCAGTAAATATATATCAGATTTTTCCAACAATGAGATATCAAATTATTAAATATTAAGATATTAAATGATCTAAAAATTTAATTTCAGAATAACCGATATTAAAATTAGATTATACAATACCGAGACATCAGATTATCCAATAATTTGATATCAGATTAACTAATAACGACACATCAAATGTTCTAACATTGAGATATCAGATTATCCAAAAATTAGATATTAGATTATCCACTAAAAAAGGTCAGATTACACAACAATGAGATATCAGATTAACTGATTAGATATAAAATGATCTCAAAATTATTCAGATTATGCAATAATTAGATTTCAGATTATCCAATACTGACAAATCAGATTTTTTAAATAATAAGAAATCCGATTATCTAATAATGACACATCAGATTATCCAATCATGAGAGATAGGATTGTCTAAAAACGAGATATCAGATTATCCAATAAAAGAATATCAGATAATACAATGACAGATCAGATTATCTGATAATGAGACACCAGATTATCTAAAAATTAGATATCAGAATATCAAAAAATATAAATTCATGCTATGCAATAATCACATATCAGAGTATAAAATAAAGATATATCAATTTATCCAATAAAAAGGCATACAAAACTTATATAAAAAGAATCAGATTATCCAATAAAGAGACACCAGATTATCTAAAAATTAGATTATCCAATAATAAAATATCAGATTATACAATAATTACATATTAGATTACACTATAAAGAGATATCTGTTAATCAAATAATAAAAGAGAAGAATCCTAAAACGAGAATCAGATTATCCAATAATGAGATACTAGATAATCTGTTATTGAGATATTTGATTATTAAAAAAAAAGGTACATCAGATATATACTTGGTGTGCTTTCTCAGCATGTTTACTTCTCAATCATATAAAGGTTCTAGTTTTACATGTGTTTTTGTTAATAAAAAATGTATTTTAAGGGTTAAAACGGCAACGATGGAGTTTTTAAAACAGTCCAAGAAATTTGGCCAGATATAAAAAAAATGTGTTTTACGTCTCATCGAAAAACACACAGTATTTTATTTTTACATTTCTAAAAATCCTATACTTTAAGATCCACAGAGTTTTGGCATCAACATAAAGAAATACTGAGACTGTGGAGTGTGTTTGATGTTTTAACATTTACTTATATGTGGTGAGTACAGACATACAACTAACATGTTTGTCAAAATAAATGTTTCCAATTTATTATAATAGCACATAAAACATGTATGTTGAATAAAAATGACTTAATGAACAGTTTAGATCGTCTGTATGGGGAGTTCATATCAACTTGAGTTGAGAATAACTGGTGGATCAAGGTATCGTAGAACCATGAAAACGTAGAAACCATTGAACAGAACGCCTTTTCTAAGCATTTGTGTCAAACCACACTTTTGTTCAGTATCAAATATTCAGATCTACTTTGATTCTACCAAAAAACAACATGGAATCTTCCAGATTCAGACTGACTAAGCCTGATCCTGGTTTATCATAACTGAATAGGTCATTGAAGCCCAGCAGAGAAATCTCCCCAGAAACCAAGACTGGACAGTCCTGGACCAGAACGTTGGACTGTGAGGAACACGGGACAAATGAAGGTGAAACATCATAAATGTTGCCCTTTCAGGTGGTAGCTTTGAAACCATCACAATAACAGAGAAACGTCTAGCCGGTGAAACGCATAAGTGTGCGGCCACAAAGAAGCGAGTGAGAGCAGCGTTTTTACCAGGTGGAGATTCCTGGGAGTTCAAAGGTTTGAGAGGGTGGAAGGACTCCACGTCCACCTTCAGAGCAGCACTGCAGAGAGGGAAACAAAGGCATCATCAAACAGGCCGAGGTCCACAAGTCCGCAGGAGAGCGCCGATTGATGGCAGGAAAGACGCTTCTACCTGTTTCTAGTGGGCGGAGTCATCCTGTCCACCTGCTGGCTGCTGGACTTACCGGCTCTCTCTGCAGGAAAACAACAGAAAATCATTTAAATCGTTTAAAAAAAAAGCAATAAACTGAACTCATAAAGTTGTTTGGTGTTGATTTGATCTGTCGCAGGATAATTATGAAAGCTCCACTTTATTAGAGACATCTGCAAACCTAAAGCAGCTCAACGCAGCAGCTGGATCATAAACTTTACAATCTTTGAATTTCTCGAGGCTTCAGATCTTCATCTTTGAGACAAAAGAAACTTCAGGATTTCTTTGCAGCTGTTGTGAAGCTGAAGTCACTTGTGTCAAAGTCAAGGCCCAGGGGCCGGATCCGGCCCTCCGGGTAATTCTATCCGGCCCTCCAGATCATTTTATTTTATTGTTATTAATGGCCCGATGTTATCTAGAGCTCATTTCTAACTTGTATATTTTTGATAAAATATATTTTTACAAAGAGTAAAACATTGAAAGTTATTTAAGGTTCAAAATGATTTATTGTGGAATAATATTTCTGATTTTTTTATTATTCATAATCATATTCAAAATGTACAGTTTTAAAATCTAAAAACTTTTGGACTATTTTGGCATTTATTAAGATTTCTTGGGCTATTTTGGAGTTTAGCTAATATTTCAGCTACATGCTAGCTGTTTTGGCTAATTTAGGCTTTTTTCAGTTAGTATATTTTTAAGTTTAGCTATTATTTTCAGCTAGCTGTTTTGGCTAACCTAAGTTTGTTTTTTAGGCTAATTTGGCATTTAGCTAATATTTTAGCTGGCTATCAGCTCCAGCGTTTTTAGCTATTAATTTCAGCATCTTCAACTATCAGCACTAGCATCTTCAGTGGCCAAATTCAGCTGACAGTATTTACACTAGCATTATCGTAGGTAATGCTATATATAGTTCGTAATTGTGTTAAAAAGTTACCATTTTAAAGTTTTTGAAATTCCGCCATGAGGACATATCGGCAAAATTTTCAAGATTTAATTCAGCCGCCCAATTTTTTGGAAAATCGTTGGCGTGGTCATGATGTTGACGGCGTACAGAACAGCCCGATTTTTATACACCCCCGAGCTATTGGATATGGATGGCTATCCAAAGTAGTGCTGCCACAAACAACTAAAGTCGACTAATCAACGATTATCTTATCGATAAGTGACTAATCGGATCAAGCGTAAACTGGATGTAAAACACACAACTTAATCATTGAACACTTTATATTTTATTTATTTTGTTTAATGATTCCACTTTCAAGCTCTTCCAGGAATTCCAGGAAATGTGGGATTTGCTGATGTTGATGAGAAATTCAATGTTACTGAAGCTAAAATGAAACAGAATAACATTTAATTTTATCCAAATGCAAAGTTTTATGGTAAATAAAGCAACAATTAGCTCTAGAAGGTTAATGAAACATTCACTGATTCTTGTAAACTCACAATGAAAAGGTCATTTAAATCACAGTGACTAAAATGTTGAGTAGCTGAAGGAAAATTAAGAGAAGAAATGCTTAAAAATTATTTTAAAAAATCAAATTAAATTATAAAAAGATTAAATGTACTGATAGATGATATTAAAAATGAAAAGGTACTTCTACCAGAGTTATAAGAATGATGAAAAAATGTATATTTCTATCGAATGATTGCCACACCTTCATCTTGTTTGCTTTGGGTGTCTCCACCAAAAAACAGATAATTCTCTTCATTGTGTACTTACTATCCCTTACTCACTACCTAACATTGACTGTATATGATAACTGGAGTGAGTGACCTCAAACAGGAAGAATCCGCTGGATCCAAGAAGGCAAAATCCCAGAGACTTTTATAACTATTACAAACTTCTAAACAGCTTTTACTCAGTCATTCTATTGGTCAGAAAAACAATTATTGATCTGCTAGTCAGAGCAAGAATTAAGTTATGAACCGGCCAATCAGATGACCAAGAAAAGTAGGCGGTGCCACTTCAAACCTTTGAAACTTTTGATTGACGGATTTCAAACCAATCACTGCTTAGGCCTTACGAGGGTTGACCTGTACGGTTTTTGGGTTGTCCAGGTCCGTAGAGGGTCGTGAAGACCTTGTTTGTCCTACAGTTCCCTTAAAGCTCATGGAACCACCTCAAGGGAAGTCATGAAAATGGAACGTACCATTGTCGTGTGATAGGATTGTACATGCTTTAATCAAATATTTGTTTTGAGTGATTTTAACTTCTCTTTCTTAGGTTTTCTTAGTTGATGCGTGTATTTGTAGTGATGTAGGTTTGCAGCTGTCCTTTTCCCCACCCTTCAGGAGCTACAAACGTAATGTAACTAGAGAACGCTGCAAACAGAATAAAATAGAGAGCTTGGACAGAGAGAACTTCAGAGCGGAAAGAGAAGGCCTAAAGTCTCTCTCTGAACTAATCCCTCTTGTCTTTCTTGCAGTCACAGAAAAATGTTTCAGGTGGTTTAAACCTAGCATTGTGTGTGGTAAGTGTATCATAAAGTAACACTTAAAACCTTGATAGTTCGTGGAGATTACCTGCATGCCCCATACAGGTTTACCCATTGGACAACCCGTATCCAACCATAAGGGCAGTTGGAACTGAGGCATTACTGACGATGTCTGGCTCCAACATGGCGGCGTCCGTATCGCGACTGAAATTACTTAATTTCATTGGAGTTGCAGGTTAAGCACATTCTATGGGTGATGTCGCACTCACTCACTCTCTAAGTCTCAGATGCAGTCAATGCTACCAACATTTAGCAACTTTTTCGTGACTCGTTTTTATCAGATGGCTCATTCATCCATTCATCTTCTTATCCGTTTGTCCCGTTTGTCATGGGGCTGCTGGAGCCTAACCCGGCCACTCCTACACAATGGACAAGTTGCCAGTCTGTCGCAGGGCCAAGATTGCTCCTTTCCCCAAAATCCTGACAATAGTTTATAACCATTGAGTCAATACCAGTCCATGAAACCTTTCATCCATCCATCTTCTTGACCGCTCTTTCCCTTTTCGGGGTCGCGGGAGTGCCGGAGCCTATCCCGGCTACTGATGGGCGAAGGCGGGGTACACCCTGGACAGGTCGCCAGTCTGTCTCAGGGCCTCAATCACACACCCATTCACTCACACAGTCACACCTAGGGGCAAGTTAGAGTCACCAATTAACCCATGAAGCATGTTTTTGGACGGTGGGAGGAAGCCGGAGTCCCCGGTGAAAACCCACGCATGCACAGGGAGAACATGCAAACTCCACACAGAAAGGTCCCAGCCGGGAGTCGAACCGGGGCCTTCTCGCTGTGAGGCAAGAGCGCTAACCACTGCGCCACCGTGCAGCCCAGTCCATGAAACCTTCCCAATGAAATTATCTGAGACCCTCGTCTTCATGCAGAGCCAACTCATTCTCACTCTCAGCTCATCATATATGGAAGTGTGGTTCTGGCTCCCTTTGCGTCACTTTTTGGGTGTCCTCAACTTGTCTTTTCTTGATTTCCAGGTTGTTCCCATTATATCAGGGGTCCCAAACCTCCGGGCCGCGAACTGGTACTGGTCTGAGGGCCGCTTGGTACCAGGCCACAGATGCTAATCAGGGGTTCCCAAATCTCTGTACCAAACCGGTGCCCTGACCCTAACTTGGTACCAGTTTTGCGTCCATCACCGCGTCTGGTACAGTATCCTGAGGGTTAGGGACCTGTGATTTAATGGGAACAACCAACATGTCAAAAAACGACGCGTTGGGTGCACCCAAAATGTCAAAAAGGGCCTGAACCGTACGTCCATATTCCATAAATGACGAGTTGGGAGTGAGAATGTGTAGGCAGACCAGAATCACTTGTCCAGAGTTTAGGAGAGCTTTCACAGCTGCCAACCAAAGCGGACAGTCCCGGGTATTGGTAAATGGAGAATACTTGTATAGCACTTTTCTACCTTCCTCAAAGGCGTTTTACAGTCACAGTCCTATTCACACATTCACACACTGGTGGTGGCTCTGCTGCCGAACACAAGCGCCAACCTTCCACCAGAGGCAATTCGGGGTTCAGTGTCCTTCCCAAGGACACTTCAGCACATGGGCAAGGCAGGAATCAAACCTGCAATCTTCTGATCAGAGGTTGACCTCCCTACCACTGCACCACGGACGCCAATGAGTCATAGATCAACCTGGACGTACTGACCTGAGAGCTGATGCAGCAGCGTGGAGGCCAGGTTGACCGACATGTCCTGCCACAGGACGGCTCGG
>NC_050529.1:2646732-2648724 GCF_002922805.2 Oryzias melastigma
AAAAAAAAAAAAAAAGTTTTGAAAAAGAGCTTATTTATTTGTGACATAGAAAAAATCCAATGGACCACAAGCTCCCTGCTCTGCTCCATTCTGATGGATCCACTTGCAGACGAATAGACAAACATGGACCAAGGAGTCTAACCCGTGCACGAGTCAGAGGGTGCCGAACGAAACCCTGTGGCACAGTGAAAGTGAGGCCCGGCGTGTGCCAGCTGCGGTCGGATCCCGGGCCGACCTCTGTCCTGGGCGTCTGGGGAGCTGGAGCCTGAGCGTGTGCGATAGGACCCGAAAGATGGTGAACTATGCCTGGGCAGGCCGAAGCCAGAGGAAACTATCCTGACGTCCAAATCGGTCGTCCGATCTGGTCATAGAGGTGAAAGACTAATCAAACCATCTAGTAGCTGGTTCCCTCCAAAAACTTGAAGTCTCACAGTTTTATCTGGTAAAGCGAATGATTAGAGGCCTTGGGGCCGAAACGATCTCAACCTATTCTCAAACTCTAAATGGGTGAGAAGCCCGACTCGCTGGCTTAGAGTGTCGAATGCGAGCCGCCTAGTGGGCCACTTTTGATGAGCAGAACTGGCGCTGTGGGATGAACCGTAAGCCGGGTTAAGGCGCCCGATGTCGACGCTCATCAGACTCCAGAAAAAGTGTTGGTTGACATAGACAGCAGGACGGTGGCCGTGGAAGTCGGAATCCGCTAAGGAGTGTGTAACAACTAAACTAACCCTGAAAATGGATGGAGCTGGAGCGTCAGGGCCATACCCAGCCACGAAGTTTAGGATGTGACGAGTAGAAGGGCCACTGCGGAAGCCTGGGGCGCGAGCCTGGGTGGAGCCGACGTGGGTGCAGATTTTGGTGGTAGTAGCAAATATTCAAGGCGATGGCCTCTGTCGACCCCAGCCGATCGAAAGAGAGTCAGGTTCAGATCCCCGAACCAGGAGTGGCGGAGAAAGGCGCCGCAAGGTGTCCAGTGTGGTAACGCAAGCGAACCCGGAGAAGCCGGTGGGAGCCCCGGGGAAAGTTTTCCTTTCTTCGTGAAGGGGAGGGGGCCCTGGAATGGGTTCGCCCCGACAGAGGGGCCTGTGCCCTGGAAAACGTTGCGGTTCCGGCGGCGTCCGGTGAGCTCTCGCTGGCCCTTGAAAATCTGAGGGAGAGGGTATAAATCTCGCGCCAGGCCGTACCCATATCCACAGCAGGTCTCCTAGGTGAACAGCCTCTGACATGTTAGATAATGTTAGAATAACCAGCCCAGTGGCCTTGTGGTAGAGTGTCCACCCTGAGACTGGAAGGTAGTGAGTTCAAATCCAGGCTGAGTCATACCAATCACTGTAAAAATGGGGCCCAGTGCCTCCCAGCTTGACACTCAGCATCAAGAAGTTGGATTGGGGGGTTAAACCCCCAAATGGTTGCTGAGCGCGCCTGTGTCTGCAGCTCACCGCTCCCCCAGGGGATGGGTCAACTGCGGAGAACAAATTTCACACACCTAGGTGTGTGACAATTAATGAGACTTTAACTTCAGTCCCATGTATGTCTTTGTTTTCTTTATCCAAGCTGGTATCTGGATCTAAACTGTACGGCTGCATCGCTCCAATATTGCTCGCCATTTGTTTTTGCATGAGTAATGTTAAGTTGGGGTTGTGAGGGGCTGCAATAGTGGAAGAGAGTGTAAACAGAGAGCTCTTGGTTATGGAGAAGGAAAGGGTCAACGGTACCGCCTACAATTCAGAGGCAAATTTCTAATGAACTACTGCTGCTCTGCAGAAGCTATGTCTTAGAAAACACCACAAGTTTTTAGTCTAAAAACAGCATCACCCTAATTAAAAAAAAAAACACTGCAAATCCATTTACAACAGCTCAAAAGATGATCAGAGTGGATCTTTAAAAGCCAAAAAGATACCAATCAAACTATATTTAACACAAGGATGTGAGCATATACTGTATATTTTGGAATGTGGAGAAATTCCACATCTTCACTGGTTTGTTTTCTTC
>NC_050529.1:2649124-2650299 GCF_002922805.2 Oryzias melastigma
CAACCACAAACCCAACCATTTGTCACCCAGCCTCAATTCCACCAATCGGTGAACTCTAGCCACCAGGTGGCGCCCCCCGCACACAATGTGAATCCAGATCTCACTGCGGTAGATCCATATGCGCAGCAAAGTTTTCAGCCACAGTACAGTTCAAACCAGCTGACGCAAAATTCACATCTGTTCCGCCAGCCTGTCCCAGTCCCTGAAATGCCAAAACTGGTGCATGATAGCGAGAGAGAGTTCACTGATCTAAAAATGGCTCTAGATCATTTACTCACTCCACATACAGATCTCTCAGAACACTACAAATACAGGGTTCTAATGGAGCATCTGGTCTTGGATGAAGCAAAGCTCATAGCACAATCCTGCAGGCATTATTCACACCCATATACTGCTGCAATGCAAGCCCTGCAACGTCAGTATGGGCAGCCTCACCAACTTGCCCAAAGTGAGATTGCAGCCATTCTAAACGCTCCTGACCTCAAACCTGGAGATTCCAAGGCTTTTCAGAGCTTCGCTTTANCGCTCCCGACCTCAAACCTGGAGATTCCAAGGCTTTTCAGAGCTTTGCATTAAGGGTCGATCTTCTAGTGGGGATGCTAACATCCCTAGAGGGGCCGAATGGAACTGAGCTGATGTCGACAGGCCATGTAGATCGGATAATCAGCAAACTACCTAAGCACTATAGGGATAGCTTTGTGGAGCACTTACAGATCCAGGGCCGTCTGAACACAAGCAGCCTGAACCCCTATAATCTGCGGGATCTCTCAAACTGGCTCATAGTTAAGGCTGAGGCTCAGAGGCTCTCAGCAAAGATGGTACAGCGTCACCGAACAGAAGGGCCCCCACAGTTAAGAAGGGAAAAACAACCCTTTCCAGTAAGGCCTAGGAGCCAACCCATCTCAGTGTATCACGAGTCTGACAAAACAGCATGTGAAGATGGTCAGAAGATACAGATGTCACAATCTGAACATTCCAAACAACCAAAACCAAAGAAAATGTGTCTGTTCTGCAAAAATCTAGATCACTACCTATCTCAATGTCCAGTCATCACACAGCAGTCACTAGAAGATATAAGGAAGTGGCTAGATAACGGCAAGTGATGCTACAACTGTGGCCGGACCGGTCACCAGTAGGGGTGTTGCGGATCACGGATTATCCGTGGTCCGTACGGA
>NC_050529.1:2651705-2656991 GCF_002922805.2 Oryzias melastigma
GGCGACGGAGACAACCAAATACACATTGCACGTCTTCTGCGATGCCTCTGAGCAGGCGTACGGGTCTGTAGCATACTTTACTTCAAGATGTGATGGCACCATTCATGTGGCCTTCGTGATGGCAAGATCCAGAGTGGCTCCAAAGCGCCAGCAATCTATGCCGCGTCTCGAGCTCTGTGCAGCACTAACAGGAGCTCAGTTGTCATCCCTGATCCATCGTGAACATACCGTCACTATCACCCAGACTGTTCATATACATTGGCGCCGTCCTCAGAGGTGGACGCCTGTTGCAGCAGCTCCCGTTTTTACACGTGTTTTTTGCTTTAACTTATTTTTTAACTTATTTTCCTTGCTCTTTCTTTCTTTTAAAACTGGACTCAACAGTAGCTTTTTCAGAGCAGCATCGGTTTGGATTTAAAACCAAGCGTTATTCCACTTTATTATTACTTTTGCGACTTTCTTCAACTGCGGACAACATGCACGCTGGCATGCCCATTGTTTATTCACGCGATCAGCTACTATCGCTGAATAAGCCTGGACTGCTGCCGGGAGCCAGGCACGACATCCCGGTGGAGTTAAGGAGGAGACGCCGGGGATGCAGGGCTGGAGTTCAGGTGAAGGCAAGGAGGAGGCAGCACAAGCCGGCGGTACCGGCAATCATCATGGGGAACGTGTGCTCTTTAGCAAACAAGACCGACGAGCTATCGGCGCTGATCAAGACCCAGAGGGAGTTCCGCGGGTGCAGTTTATTGTGCTTCACTGAGACGTGGCTGCACCCACAAATTCCAGACAACAACGTCGCGGTGCCCGGCTTTGTGACTGTGCGCGCGGACAGAGACGCAGCTGGCTGCGGTAAGAGGAGAGGAGGCGGGATCGCGCTCTACGTGAGTGAACGGTGGTGCAACCCCGGACATGTTTGCGTGAAGGAGCGTCTCTGCAACCAGCATGTGGAACTGTTGGCCGTCGGGCTCAGGCCTTATTATCTGCCGAGAGAGTTTACATCTGTCGTGGTGGTCTGCACATACGTGCCTCCATCGGCCGATGCCGAGGCCGCTGCTGACGTCATCAGCACCACTGTCTCCCGGCTGCAGTCTCAACAGCCAAACGCTCTCGTGATTATTACTGGGGATTTTAATCATGTGAACGTGGACAGAACGCTAACTGACTTCACTCAGTATGTGGACTGCTCCACTCAAGACAATAAAACTCTGGACCTGCTTTATGCTAATGCTCCAAATGCCTACAGCACCACTGCACTTCCCCCACTCGGCAGGTCAGATCATAACCTGGTCCTGCTCACACCTAAGTACGTTCCTGTTGCCCGCCGGCAGCCTGTGTCAACAAGGAGGGTGAGGAAATGGACACGGGAGGCTGAAGACGCCCTCCAGGACTGTTTTGAGTCCACCGACTGGGATGCTCTCTGCCAGCCACACGGGGATGACATCAATACCATGACGGAATGTATCACAGAGTACATCAAATTCTGTGAGGACTCGGTCATGCCCACCAAAATGGTCCGTTGTTTTCCAAACAACAAGCCATGGATCACCAGTGACCTGAAGAGTCTTCTGAACAGGAAGAAGAAAGCCTTCAGGTCTGGGGACAAGGAGGAGCTGAGGAGGGTGCAGCATCTTCTACGAGACAAGCTGAGGGAGAGTAAAGACTCGTACAAGAGGAAGCTGGAATCCAAACTCCAGCAGAACAACATGAGGGAGGTGTGGTCTGGAATGAAGGAGATCACAGGATGTGGAGGGAAAGGACGGCTGACGGAGGGAAACAAAGAGAGAGCTGACGAGCTAAACATCTACTTTAACAGGTTTAGCTCTCTGGACGCCCCAGTCTCCTCCGACCCTCCCCCACCTCCCTCACCTCCCCCCCTGCCTCCAATGCCTCCTCTACTCTCCCCTCCTCCCCCGCTGATGATGAGCCCACTTACCGAGACATCACTGATACAGCTCACCACCCCTCCCCCACTGGACACACCCAGCACTACACCCCTTCCCCCCGACCTGAAGGTGACGACCAGCCAGGTGAGGAGTCAGCTGGAGAAGCTTAAACAACACAAAGCTGCAGACCCTGATGGAATCAGCTCCAGGACCCTGAAGACCTGTGCCAGTCAGCTGTCTGCAGTCCTCCAGCATCTCTTCAACCTGAGCCTCAGCCAGGAGAGGGTGCCCCTCCTCTGGAAGACCTCCTGCCTCGTTTCTGTGCCCAAGAAGTCATCTCCATCTGGCATCAGTGACTACCGTCCAGTTGCCCTTACATCCACAGGTGAGATCTTCTCTGGACCCTCTGCAGTTTGCCTACCAGCCTCGTATGGGGGTGGATGACGCTGTCATCTATCTGCTGCAGCGAGCTCACTCACACCTGGATGGTGGTGGAGGCATGGTGAGAATCACATTCTTTGATTTCTCTAGTGCCTTCAACACCATTCAGCCTCCATTACTGGGTGAGAAGCTGCGGCTGATGGTGCTGGTGGGTCCACTGTCTCCTGGATCACTGATTACCCGACAGTTTTTCAGGCTGGGCAGTGTCCTGTCTGATGTGGTGATGATTGGTGTGGGAGCCCCACAGGGAACTGTGCTCTCACCTTTCCTGTTCACCTTGTACACCGCTGATTTTCAGTACAACTCAGAGTCATGCCACTTACAGAAGTTTTCTGATGACTCTGCAGTTGTTGGGTGTATAAGCGGAGGACAGGAGGAGGGGGAGTCCAGGGGGCTGGTGGACCGATTTGTGGAGTGGTCTGGAGGAAATCAGCTGCTGCTGAATGTCGATAAAACCAGAGAGATGGTCATCGACTTCAGAAAGAAGAGTACTGCAGCGAAGCCCCTTAGCATCCTGGGTAAGGACGTTCAGACAGTGGAGGAGTACAAGTACCTGGGTGTGACCATCGACAACAAGCTGAGCTGGACGACCAACAGCACGGGTGTCTACAAGAAGACCTGCAGCAGACTTTATTTCCTAAGGAAGCTGAGGTCCTTCAATGTATGCAGCAAAATGCTGGAGATCTTCTAACAGTCTGTGGTAGCCAGCACCCTGTTCTTCTCTGTGGTCTGCTGGGGGGGCAGCATCACTGCAGGGGACAACAACAGGCTGAACAAACTGATAAGGAAGGCTGGCTCCATCATCGGCTGCAACATTTCATTGTTGATAATTATGGTGAGAAATCAGAGTCTTCACATGGAGGAGAATCATTATTCATTATTAATAATGTATAACTAACTATAACTAAGTAAATGTGTTATTTCAAACTGGTAGCTCGTCGTATGACTCAGTACCATGAAGTAGATCTAAGTTTAATAAAGGTAGGTGACCCTGGTCTGGACCATCTTGACATGGCAAATGGATAAAGCTGCTGTCATATGATTGGTTGATTAGAAATTTGCATCAAAAATGACCAGTGGGTGTATGTGGGACTTGAACCCAGAACCACTCAGCATGATAAAAAAGACTAGCATGCATGGTGAGAAAGATAATTTTAGGTCCAGATAATTTGACCTTCAAGACAGGTATCCTTTGGTGAATGAGAGCTTTCATCGACATGTTTATACAATGGCTGCATAATCTGTAACTGAACCATAGTGTTTACCCCTAATAACAACAATACAGTTTTATTTACTGATGATAATCTCATTCCTCTTTTGCAAGGACATTTTTACTTAGAAAATGAAAAATCAATACATTCTCATCAAAACAGTCCAATAAATACGACGGAGGGACTTAGATACAAACCCGGAATCATGCAATTTATGTTAGTTACTAAACAGTTGATCGGAGGACCGTCAATGACCATTATATCCACACAGAGAGAGAGAATATTTAATTAAACCTCAAGAATTGCGACGGAGAAATATTTAATAGAGATTAAAAGAAAAGGGGAGAAAGAGAATCCAGAAAAGCTGAACTTTGTCTTTCCTTCCTCTGCTCCCAGCTCCTCTTTGTTTGTCTCCTCTTTCAGCCTGACCTCCTTTTCATGTCATCTCCTCCATCATCAACATGAACAGAGCAGACAGTCAAGTTCAAGCAGACAAACAGCTTCTGTACTTACAGAGCAGACATGTTTCCTTCATCCTTCCTCTCTGATCTGATCTCTGCTTTCTGTCAGCGGACTCACACCACACTCAAGCTCCGCCCCCTTCTGTCTCTCTGCATTAAAAAAAAATACTGTTGTTCCAATCCAGTAATCTTTGAAGACCAATTTAAAAAAAAAATTATGTTTTAAACGTGTTTTTGTTGCATTTTTCTGATGATGGAAGACGTTTATAAACAAAATGTAAAATTAAATTGTATTTGTTCAATTAAATACATTGAATGTTTAAAATCAGTGTTAATCAAGAGCAGATGGAAAAATACAGTTTGAAAAAACCTATAGTATTCACTAAACTCTGTAGGCCAGTCTCCCTGCTCCCATTCATTCTGATCATCCACCTGCAGACAAATATACTGCTCACAAAAATTAAAGGAACATTTTAAAGGAACTGCATTTCTGGGTTATTTCCTGAAGGAATCAAACAGTTACTAGCTGGTTTTTACTTTGAAACACAAACTGTGTGAGAGAAATGTCATTCAAATGTAAGTTAGCTTACATTCTGTTTTTTTTTTTGTTACAGTTTAAATTGGTCCAACACTGTTATGAAACAGAAAACATTGTAAAATGAAACAAAAATGCTACAAAATACTGAGACGTGGGTATGTTCATTTAAATTCATTCTTTATTTTATTTATTTGTTTATTTTACAAGGAAATCCCATTGAGACTACATCTCTTTTTCAAGGGAGACCTTTATTGTTACTGTTGTAAGCTTCGAGTTATTCCAGTCACTGGCAGGCCTCAGAAGCGGGCTACTCTTGCTCGAAAGCCCCTCTCGGACCCTCCAGCCGGGCCGTTTGTCTCTCCATTTTCAAAGTGTCTTAGCCAGAGCTGAGTCAGGAGGCAGCTCAGCTGGCTCACCTCTGGTGAACAGCAGGTGTCTTAAAACGGGGGTGGGGGGAAATTCCCAGTTTTTTCATCGTTCCTCCAGCTGCCGCCTCCTGGCACAGGTCCCTTTCGCGAAAGGGCCCTCTGTGGTACCAGCGTCGCGAAAGCTCTTCTGTGGGCCTCCAGCCACAGGGTTGGTGAAAAAGCTGCTCCCCACCACCAGGGATGAGTCCGCAGGACTGCAGCCTCCCCCTGCCCAGGGAGCGCCTGACGGGTAACCCTTTCCCTCGGGATTCCCCCCCCTGTCATCGGAACGTGGGGAAGAAACCAAGCGAAAAAACCTGAGACAACTCTTAGCGGTGGATC
>NC_050529.1:2657103-2661320 GCF_002922805.2 Oryzias melastigma
GGAAGAAACCAAGCGAAAAAACCTGATACAACTCTTAGTGGTGGATCACTCGGCTCGTGCGTCGATGAAGAACGCAGCTAGCTGCGAGAACTAATGTGAATTGCAGGACACATTTATCATCGACACTTCGAACGCACCTTGTGGCCCCGGGTTCCTCCTGGGGCTACGCCTTTCTTCGTCCCCCCAAGTGCAGACCCGGGAAACGCTCCAGTGCGACGCGCGCTCCGCTCTCGCCCCGCGCGACTCCTTCCCTTCCCTCCTTCCCCCGACGCTCCGTGCCAGGGGAAGGGGCGCCTTCGCCCCTCCCGCCCACCAGCTTCCCTACCCCGGGTTTTTTGGTTGCGGCCGCCGCGGGGGACGTCTACCGCTCCAGCGGGGGAATCGGGAGTGACACCCCGCGAGGCGAGGTGCGTGCGCCCACTGGCACAACCCCGACCAGCAGGGCAGCGGGGGGTCGGCCTCCGGCATCGCCGGACTGACCCCCCCCCTCCACCTGTTCCGACTTCGACCTCAGATCAGACGAGATGACCCGCTGAATTTAAGCATATTGCTAAGCGGAGGAAAAGAAACTAACCAGGAGTCCCTCAGTAGCGGCAAGCGAAGAGGGAAGAGCCCAGCGCCAAATCCCTGCCCGGCGGGCGGACGAGGGAAATGTGGTGTACGGAAGACCGCTTGCCCGGTGTCGCGCGGGGGCCTGAGTCCTTCTGATAGAGGCTCAGCCCGTAGACGGTGTGAGGCCGGTGTCGGCCCCCGTCGCGCTGGGGTCCGGTCTTCTCGGAGTCGGGTTGTTTGGGAATGCAGCCCAAAGCGGGTGGTAAATTCCATCTAAGGCTAAATACCGGCACAAGATCGATAGTCGACGAGTACCTTAAGGGAAAGTTGAAAAGAACTTTGAAGAGAGATTTCAAGAGGCCGTGAAACTGTTGAGAGGTAAACGTGTGGGGTCCGCGCAGTCGGCTCGGGGGATTCAGCCCGTCGGGCAAGGGTTGGCAACCGGGTGCCGGTGGGATTCACTTGTGGGACCCCCCGGCCGGCCTTTCGCCCGGCCCCCGCCGGGTGCATTTCCCCTGCGATGGTGCGTTGCGACCGGCTCCGGCTCGGCCAAGAAGGGGGTGTCATGGGGGTTCGGGGATCCGTGCTGGGTGCTCAGGATTGGGTCTGCAGGTCCGGCTGGTGAGCGTGGGTGATGGGGGTTCGGGGATCCGGGCTGGGTGCCCGAGAGTGGGTCCGCACCTTTGTTTTTGTTTTGTTTTTGTTTTTTTTAAATGATTATTTCGAGGTTATTGAACAATTTTGTCCATGTCTGTATATCATTTTACAATGTTTTCTGTTTCATAACTGTAACACAGACTCGGAGGCGTTTGGATCCATATGCAGTGTTTTTATTTGTGTTTGGCGATGCGTTGGGAAAGGCAGCGGTGGTCGGACAGGCGGAGGTCAGTGCCGGCAAGAAAGCATCAGAGGCGAGAGCAGACGGTGGTCGAAGGCAGGCGGAGGTCAACACGGCGAGGGTTTGTCATAGGCTGGCGAAGACGATGTTTCAGGGACGGGCAGGAGTGGAGGCAGGTGGCTAGCAGGAGAGTAACACAGGATAAGAACAGGGTTTTTGGCTGGAAGAAGCAGACGGCTGGGAACTCGCTAAGTAATGGCTTACGGCACAATACTTCACGGTGTGTTTAGGTGGGAGCTTGGTTTAAATGCTGTGGAGACTGATTAGGGATTAATACTCTGGGGACTGTGCACGTGGATGACCCGAGGGGTAGACAGTAGGCGGACTCCTGACAGAGACCCCCGCGAGGAGGGGCTCCGGACGCTGGAGTCCTGGCAGAGTCGTGGTCGGCCACGGGGCCGCGGCGCAGGAGCTGAAGGATGGCGTCTGTGAAACTCGATAAGGAGAGATGGATCAAGAATATCCTCGCGGTCCACCCAGGACCATTACTTTGGGCCAAAACCCTCCCAGTCCAGGAGATATTAAAGACGTCCCTGCCTCCGCCGAGAATGCAGGACCTCCTTGACCCTGTATGCCTCTTCGCCGTCTATGATCAAAAGCTTCCCTGGACCAGCCGCGTCGTCAGCCTGGGGCTTGCAGTCATCCGGACCTTGTGCAAGTTTCAACAGAGATATATGGAAAGTGGGAGAGATACGATAGTCTGGAGGTAACCGGAGACGAAATGATACAGGAGTCACCTGACGCTCTATCTGGAAGGGACCCACATATCACGGACTCAGTTTTCTGCAGGGCAGTCGGAGGTGTAGATCTCTGGTGGATAGCCAGACCCACTGGCCAGGAGATAGGTTGGGTCCCGTCTGACGGTGCCAGTTCGGTGGCAGTTGGGAGCGGCGAACTGCATGCTGGAGTTGGATGTGAGCAGCCTCCCACGTTTCCTCGCAGCGACGGAACCAGTCGTCAACAGCTGGTAGTTCTGAGGAGCCCCCCGCCCAGGGGAAGAAAGGGGGCTGGAATACTAGGACACACTGGAAGGCTGAGAGTCCAGTAGAAGCCTTCTTCAGGGAGTTCTGGGCGTACTCAGCCCAGACCAGGAACCGGCTCCAGTCTCCCTGCCGTTGGTAGCAGTAGGTCCTCAGGAAACGAATGACTTCCTGGTTGAGTCGTTCAGCTTGGCCGTTGGACTGAGGGTGGTAACCTGAAGTGAGACTGATGTTGATGCCCAGTCCATCACACATGGCCCGCCACACACGAGAGGTGAACTGGGGGCCCTGGTCTGACACGATGTCTTCAGGCAGGCCGTAATAACGGAATACATGATGAAGGAGTGTCTCTGCGGTCTCCAATGCCGTTGGGAGCTTAGGTAGAGGGATCAGCCGGCAGGCCTTGGAGAACCGATCGTCCACTGTCAGGATGACTGTATTGTTCTGTGAACGAGGTAGATCAGTTATGAAATCCACTGCAATGTGGGACCAGGGTCGATGGGGTGTAGGCAGTGGGTGGAGGAGACCCGATGGACGCTGGCGTGGCACCTTTGTCCTCTGACAGGTTGAACACTGGGTGATGAACTGAGCTACATCAGCCTGTAAAGTGGGCCACCAGAACAGATTTAACATGAGAGATTGAGTGGCATTGGTACCTGGGTGTCTGGCTGTGGGTGTGTCATGGACCAGATGGAGAACCTGTTGTCGATGGGATGGAGGCACGTATGTTTGATCCTCAGCACATGACGGAGGAGGCGGGTGCTGGAAGTTGAGTTCGTTGAGCTCCATCATAACATTCCACTGGACAGGGGCCAGAACTAGTGTGGGTGATAAAATAGTCTCTGGAACAGAAGTGGAAGAAGCTGTGGTTTCATGGAGCCGAGAGGGCGTCTGCCTTCCCGTTCTTAGACCCCGGTCAGTAGGTGATCTGGAATCGGAAGCAGGAGAAGAACAAAGGCCAGCACGCCTGGCGAGGATTGAGGCGCTTGGCTGTGCGGATGTACTCCAGATTACGGTGATCAGTCAATACTAGGAATGGTTCTGCCGCACCCTCTAGCCAGTGTCTCCACTCACCGAAGGTCGCTTTCATGGCCTGGAGCTCCCGGTCCCCCACATCGTAGTTGCGTTCTGCAGCACTCAGTTTACGGGAGTAGAAGGCGCAGGGATGAGTTTTAGGAGGTAGGCCCTGGCGTTGTCACAGTACGGCCCCAATGCCGGTGCTAGAAGCGTCGACCTCCACGATAAACTGCGTGGTGGGGTCTGGATGACAGAGAATGGGAGCCCGGGAAAAACAGGTCTTGAGTTTGTTGAAGGCTGTGGTTGCTTCGGGGGTCCAATGTAGTGAGTAGTGATGTAAGGGGTTCTGCCACTGTACTAAAACCTCAATTGAAGCGTCTATAGAACGTGGCGAAACCCATGAATCGTTGGAGCTCTCTGATGGTCGTGGGTTGTGGCCAGTGAAGCACGGCGTCCACCTTCTTATGATCCATGGTCACCCCTTGAGCGCTGATGACATAACCTAGGAAGGAGACACATGTCTGGTGGAACTCACATTTTTCTTGTTTGACGTAGAGTCTATGGTCGATGAGGCGTTGGAGGACTTGGCGAACGTGAGACACATGTTCCTCGAATGTGTCAGAATATATTAGAATGTCATCAATGTAGACAATGACGTGTTTGTGGAGCAGATCTCTGAAGATGTCATTGATGAAGGCCTGGAACACTGATGGCTCATTACAGAGACCAAAGGGCATCACAATGTGAACAAGACAAAAATCATGTGGCTT
>NC_050529.1:2662616-2665600 GCF_002922805.2 Oryzias melastigma
GGATCCGGATGAGATTATACTCACTACGCAGGTCCAACTTGGTAAAGAAGCGTGCAGTGCGTAGTTGTTCCAGGGCTGCTGGAACCAGTGGCAGAGGGTATCGGTATTTCACTGTGACCTCATTGAGGCTGCGAAAGTCTATGCAGGGTCTGAGTCCACCATTTTTCTTTTTCACAAAGAAAAATCCAGCTGACGCAGGGGACGTGGATGATCGGATGAACCCCTTGGCTAGTTCCTCTGTGATGTACTTTTGTATGGCCTCAGTCTCTGGCTGGGACAAAGGAAAGACCCTTCCTCTGGCAGGAGTGGCTCCGGGTAGAAGGTCGATGGCGCACTCGTAGGGTCTGTGTGGCAGTAACTGAGTAGCGTTCTGTCTGCTGAATGCCTCCCTCAGGTCTCGGTACTGCGCCGGCACGTCCTCGAGTTCAGGAGACACCTCTTCCAGGCTTGTAGAGGCCATGTGGGTCTGAGCTGAGACGTTGGACTCACCGTCTCCCTTGCCACCCTGGATGCATTGATGGACACAGATGGAGGAGGGAAACGAGAGCCGTCGAGCTGACCAGTCTATGGAGGGGTTGTGTTTTTCCAGTCAGGAAAGCCCCAATATGATTGGGCAGCGAGGAGAATCGATCGTGAAGAGTCGAATGGTCTTGTGGTGGTCAGTCAGGGTGATGAGCTTGATGTCTTCTGTGATGTATTGAATCTGCCCTGAGCCCAGTGGTCGGCTGTCGAGGGCTGAAACAGCTACGTGAGCATGGCAGGTGAGAAGAGGAATTCTATGCTTGCAGGCGAAGGTTAGATTAATAAAGTTACCTGCAGCGACTGAATCCACCATGGCCCGGGTTTGTATGGGGTGCTCATGCACCATCACAGACATTGAAATTTCAAAAGTCATAGGCAGGTCGTTTTCCCGCTCGTTGTAACGACGCGGAGGACAGATGGGGCAGGTGGCTCGCAGATGTCCTGGCTGGCCGCAATAGAGACACAGGTTCTCACGGTGACGCCTCTCTCGTTCAGCGGGGGTGAGCTGTGTCGAACCCAGGTGCATAGGTTAGGGCTCCATGGGTTGGGAGAAAGAGAAAGGCGGCGAGTGCGTCACCGGAGAGCGAGGAGCTGTGAAGCGCGGACGCCTCAACCGCATCAGATGATCTAGGCGGATGGCCAGCTGGATGAGAGCCTCCACGCCTAGTCCTTCATCACTACATGCTAGCTCCTTCTGCATGTCGCCTGATAATCCACGGCGGAAGAGCCGTTTAAGTGTGTCCGGGGTACAGTCTGTTTGGGCCGCCAGAGTCCGAAACTTCACTGCGTACGAAGCAACAGTGTCCCTTCCTTGGGTTAATTCCATAAGGAGGTCTCCGGGGTCTTTGCCGTCAGCTGTGTAGTCGAAGACTTCACTAAGCTGCTGGCCAAACGCAGCGTAGGAGTCAAATGGAACAGTTCCTCCCGCCCATTTGGCTGCTAACCATTTGAGTGCTTCGCCAGTGAGAAGCGAGCACAGGAATGAGACCTTGGCTTCCTCAGTGGGGTAGAGGTGAAGCTGTTGACGCAGGAACAGCTCGCACTGCATTAGAAACCCCCGGCAGAGTTCAGGCCTCCCGTTGAATTTATCCGGAAGTGAGAGTCGGGGACCGCTTAATACTCCGGCACTAGGACCCGGGGATGCCATGCCCGGGGGAAGATGTGGCGCGGCGGATGAAGGCAGAAGCGTCAGCGACGTGGTGCTTGGGCCAGCTTGCAGATGCGACATGATGGCATCGGTGGCGGTGGTTAAACGTTGGAGTTGGCGTCCATGCTCAAGCAGCAGCGCATCGAACCTGGCTGGATTGGAAGGACTGGGAATCCCTACTGCTGGATCCGTGTCAGGTGAAGTATTCTGTAACACAGACTCAGAGGCGTTTGGATCCATATGCAGTGTTTTTATTTATGTTTGACAATGCGTTGGGAAAGGCAGCGGTGGTCGGACAGGCGGAGGTCAGTGCCGGCAAGGAAGCATCAGAGGCGAGGGCAGATGGTGGTCGAAGGCAGGCGGAGGTCAACACAGCGACGGTTTGTCGGAGGCTGGGAAAGACCGTGGTCAGGGACGGGCAGGAGTCGAGGCAGGCGGCTAGCAGGAGAGTAACACAGGATCAGAACAGGGTCGAGGCTGGAAGAAGCAGACGGCTGGGAACTCGCTAAGTAATGGCTTACGGCACAATACTTCACGGTGTGTTTAGGTGGGAGCTTGGTTTAAATGCTGTGGAGACTGATTAGGGATTAATACTCTGGGGACTGTGCACGTGGATGACCCGAGGGGTAGACAGGAGGCGGACTCCTGACAAAAACAGTGTTGGACCAATTTAAATTGTAACAAAAAAAACAGAACGTGATTTTTAGAATTTTTAGCGAGAAAAACAGTTCAAATGCCTTCAGCCTACAGCCTCTCGCAGCAAAGATGAAGAAAAATCATTTTAATTTCATTAAGATATTTGTTTCCTGAACAAATGTAAATATATGCTTATTTTGTAAGATAACTTACAATGTATGAGTAAAAAACATAAGCTAACTGACATTTGAATGACATTTCTCTCACACAGTTTGTGTTTCAGAGTAAAAACCAGCAGTTGGTAGACTACCATCGGGGGTCAGTCTGCCAACTGACCCCAACATATCCCCTTCCTCATACAAACATGCAATAGGGAGAAGGGGAGGGTGTCTGTATTGCAGTGCGCTGCGGGGGGTGGACTACCTGCCAGTGGCCCTCCTCCTGTGGCCGCTGCATGGATTTGCCCCTCCCCTCGATTTTATTTGCACCTTAGACATTTAGGACCCTTGGTGGGGGGGTGCTTGGACATCACTGCCAGCAAACAGTCGATGTCCTTTCAGTGCCCCTCCCGAGATTTAAGATCTAGCAGGGGATCAATCTACATCGGAGCCGGGGGGTGTCCAGGTCTCGGTGGTGTGGAGTCCGGTCCCTGCTTTCGAGAACTAGTCCTCTCCTTAAC
>NC_050529.1:2666907-2668868 GCF_002922805.2 Oryzias melastigma
CTCATCTGGTATTTCTGCTGCTAGATCTGAGCCTACATTCACAAAGAATTTATTGAAGTTATTTACTACTGTATTTATATTTTGTGTATAACTGTTTGTACAATGAGAACAGTCGGGATATACTACTTTAGTAATCTTATTTTTAATCAGGGTATTTAATACATCAAAAGTTCATTTTATATTATTCCTGTTTTTATTTAGTATATCATCATAATTCAGTTTTTTACCTTTTCTAATAACATCTGTTAAATTATTTTTAAATATTTTGTACCTCTCTTCTGATTCTTTCGTTTTGAATTTAATAAAAGTTTTGTAAAGAGAATTTTTTTTCCTGCAAGCATTCAAAATCCCCTTAGTGAGCCAGGGATTAACATAATAATTGTTTTTCTTATTATTTTTTTTAATTGGACAGTTTTTAATGAATAAAGATATGAATATTTCTAGAAAGTTATTGTATGCTTTATCAACCTCTGCTTACTCATATATTGAGTTCCAGTTCTGTAATTATTGACTGTTCTTAAATGCAGTAATTGTTTCCTCAGTTTGTACTCTTATATACATGTGTTTTTGATTTATTGGTTGTATTAAATTCACTGTCAAAATTTGTGAATATTGGTAAGTAATCAGTGATATCACTTATGAGCAAACCACTGGTTATGTGATTTGTCATGATTTTAGTAAAATATTATCAATAATTTTGGCACTGTGAGTTGTAATTCTGGTAGGTTTGGTAATTGTTGGGTAAAAGGACATGCTGTACATTGAATGGATAAATAAATCAGTAGTTTGTTGTTTAGATGGATTCAATAGATCTGTATTGAAGTCACCGCATATGAACATGGGTTTGTTTACTGTAGTAAACATTTTTTCTACATATTCTTGAAACATATTAAGGTCTGCATTGGGTGGTCTGTAAATACAGCTTATGATTATGTTTTTTTTTCTTTGTATTCAGTATTTCCACTGTTATACATTCCTTTACATTATCTATTGAAATTGACATGTGTTTTATTACATTAGATCTAATTTATTTATGTTTATGTTGAGCTCACTCCACAGAAACAGCTCTTCTCAGAGTCACAAACGACATCCTGATGCAGAGTGATACAGGAAACTGCTCCGTGCTTCTGCTTCTGGACTTAACCGCAGCCTTTGACACTGTCGACCATCACGTCCTCCTAGACAGGCTGAAAAACTGGGTTGGGATATCCGGATCTGCCTTAGACTGGTTCACATCATACCTCACTGGCAGATCCTTTTCTGTGGTTTCCTCTAAGTTTAAGACCTCCTCTGCATCGCTCACTTCTGGTGTGCCACAAGGCTCTGTTTTGGGACCATTACTGTTCATTTTATATTTGTTGCCTTTATATCATATTTTAAGTTCTTTTAATGACATTTCTTATCATTTTTATGCTGATGACATTCAGCTTTATGTATCTTTTAAACCACAGGATGTTTTTAAAATACAGATTTTACACAAGTGTCTGGAATCTGTCAAGAGTTGGATGAATGATAACTTTCTCCAACTGAATGAAACCAAAACTGAGGTCCTCGTCTGTGCTCCTGACAAATACCAGATAGTCCAGTGGCTCGGTCCACTCGCCTCTTTTGTCAGGTCATCTGTTAGAAACCTCGGTGTAACCCTAGACCCAGTTTTAACTCTCGACTCTCACGTCAGTACACTTGTTCGTTCTTGTTTTTATCATTTAAAAAACATTGCTAAACTGAGTCCAGTTGTATCACGTTCTGAGATGGAGATGCTCATTCATGCTTTTATGTCCTCCCATCTTGATTATTGCAACTCCATCTTTATGTCTCAGTAAAAAATCTCTAGAACGTCTTCAGGTTGTCCAGAACGTTGCTGCAAGGCTTCTAACTAAATCCTCAAAGTTTTCTCATGTCACCCCACTGTTAATCAAACTGCGCTGGCTCCCTATCGACAACAGGGTGCAGTTCAAGAT
>NC_050529.1:2669697-2675887 GCF_002922805.2 Oryzias melastigma
AATGACACACAAGCTTCAAATAATTTCTTGTGGGATCCTTTATTTTCTCTGTTTGGCAGATTTTAGAAAAAAAACTAAATAAACAATCAAACTTAAAAAGTTAACAAGAAGAATACGACAGTGCCACCTAAATGGACCAATTAAAACAAACATGTCATTTCACTGTTTCATTTCTTTACAATACTTATTCCATTGTACCATTTTAAATAAAGAAATCCTACCAAATGGACACATGTCCCTGAAGCCAACAGAAACAACGTTCTCAAATTTCACCGTTCAAGACATCTATCAAAACAGAACAAAACATAAGGCTTTCTTGGTGTCTGTAAAACACACTTTTAACCATTGTTCAAAACTCAAACATCATCTGGCTAAGATAATTCCAGATACAGAACGCAAGAAATTCTCACCGATGCAACGCAACGTGCATTCTACCCCCTTTTCTCCTGTCTTTCCTCTATGCACAAGACGTGAAATTGGCGTTATCTGGATAGTAAAACTATGCCCTCTGCTGTCCAAAAGGGAAAGATACACAACAAGTCCAGAAACTAAAATACACCTGTTACCATCCGGTTACATAATAAAAGCAGCTATTGTTGATAGAATCAAATAAGTTATTATCTTGGTCTATTTCCGTTTCTGGAGTTTGCGTATTGTATTCTGAAGTTTCTAATTGTGTACAATTAAGTTAATTCATTTTTTGGAGTAGGTTATTCTTTTCTGTATTCCCTTGACTGAATTTGATTGGTGCTGTACGAGTTAGCATTGTGTCATATCAGTTGCGCCCTGATATGTACACTAAACTAATGGAATTAAAGAGAATATATGTTAGGATTTACAATGTGTTGCGTAACTGTCATTGTCAGCATAGCATAGCTGCAAAATACAGTTTTTATGTAAATGCAGTGTTAACATATTCAAAGTTCTATAAATATTATTTAAAAAAGGTGACTTTAGCCGTTAAAAATTATGGATCCTACATGATTCTTAATCAGTTAATAAAATAAAAAATTAAAAAAACTGCTTCTCACAGTTAGCATCCAGTGGTGATTTTGCTTAAAAGTTCCCAGGATCACTTTAAACTCTCTGTCATGGAGCAACCTGCTGCTACCGTCTCCAGCCACCAGAGAGAGCGCTCACCAGAGTTTTGAGCTCACCACCTGCCCTCACCTGGACTCATCATCATTAGCTGTTTCCCATCATCTCATCATCTCCTCAGTTTATAGTCTGGCTCCACACTGTCACGCTCTACGAAGTTTTGTTTGTGCCACCCTGCCTGCAACACCGAGTGTTTATCCCTGGACCTGACCTTCTGTCTCTGACCCTGTTTACTCTGATTGCCTGCCACCTGCCCTGATCCTCGCCTGGACTCTGACTACTCTTCTCTCTCCTGATGATCACGTGTATGACCGCTGCCTGTCTGACCCTGCTTAGTCTTGTGGACTGTCAGCTCTGATAATAAACCTGCTGCACGTGGAACCAGCTGTCTCCCTGTTTGTGACACTGATGGGTCCATGTACAAGAGAAGGATAAGACAATGAGATTTTCATGAAAGTAGGCAAGTCAAGTCACATAAGAAAAAAAGAAAATTTCCAATTACCTTAAGTCTGGACGTTTTGTTCATCCAGATTCGAGTCATTTCAAATGTATCAATGATGGCAGCCTGCTCCACATTGACATCATTGTATTTTATTATCGTATTTTAATAATAATTTAATAATTTAATAATAATTTAATAGTAATTTATTTTATTTTATTAGATATGCATTGATGACTTATGCAATCAAATTCATCACAATTAAAAGACTGGACATTACATACATCCTCACAAGAAAAAAAAATCATTTGTGGATATGCATTTCCACCTTCTTCTTGACCGCTGCTTCCCTTTCGGGGTCGCGGGGGTGCCGGAGCCTATCCCGGCTACCGAAGGGCGAAGGCGGGGTTCACCCTGGACAGGTCTCCAGTCTGTCTCAGGGCCTCAATCACACACACATTCACTCTCACATCCACACCTAGGGACAATTTAGAGTCACCAATGAACCTATGAAGCATGTTTTTGGACGGTGGGAGGAAGCCGGAGTCCCCGGTGAAAACCCACGCATGCACGGGGAGAACATGCAAACTCCACACAGAAAGGTCCCAGCCGGGATTCGAACCGGGGCCTTCTCGCTGTGAGGCGAGAGCGCTAACCACCTGCGCCACCGTGCAGCCCAGGATATGCATTTGTAATGGTAAATTTCAAAATGAATTTCATAAATTGGGTTGGCAATGACAGGAACTCACTTCACTCTCCAATTCTTCATTAGAAGCAGTCCTTGCGAAATCCCAGAAGAATAGTTTGAATGGGCAAATCTTGGAGAGTATCAGATGGCTTTTCTTAAGTTTTCCAGACCATGCTTCATTGATATCTGTAAAACAAGTTATCATTCTATCCATCCATCCATCTTCTTCCGCTTCATCCGGACCGGGTCGCGGGGGCAGCAGTCTAAGCAAAGTTCCCCAGACTTCCCTCTCCGCGGCCACTTCCTCCAGCTCTTCTGGGGGGACCCCGAGGCGTTCCCAGGCCAGCCGAGAAACATAGTCTCTCCAGCGTGTCATCATAATGCAATCCCAAAAAATTAATTAAAACTCTTCAGGTCCCTCAAGTAAACAATACTAACCCTTTTCAAGACAGGTCCTTGACGGCCTTCAAGGTCTGCACTCTTCCCATCAAGCTTGATTATTTTGACTGGCCCAAGATAGCTTGGTTCAAGCTTCCCACCCTTCCGTGTCTCGCTGCAAACATTTTGACACAGCACCATGTCACCAGTTTTGAATACCACTTATTTCTTGGAGGAGCTGAGTCATGTTTTGACTTTACTGTGGGTTTCATCTGTATTTTTCAAGACAACTTATTTAGTGTCCTCCATTTTTATTGCCATGGCTACAGTCTCTTCCAGAATCACCTCCTCAATGGTATTGTCGACCTAAAAAATAAATAGGTCTCAATGCTGTTGATCTGAACCTTGTTTTTCTAAAAATTGAAAAACAATGCTACATTCAAACATAAAAAAGGACAAAACATAACTTTTATTTAGAGGGCACCAACAATTACACATTTGTTAGGGCATTTTGACTGACCTGGAATTTTTCTGGAATTTCCAAAGGGTATCGAGCTTCTCTTCCAAACATCAAAAACTATGGGGAGTATTTGGTTGTCATCTGTTTTTTGTTCGCAAAGCAAACATAACGGCATCCAAATACTCATCCCACCTTTTAGGTTTGTTTTCTACCAGTTTGCAGAGAGCCCTGACAAATAATTGTGAAACAACAGGGATCATGTGACATACATTTGGATAGGTGTCTGAATGAACTGAATAAATCTCAGATTTTTTTTTCACTTACTATTGGATGGTACTGTCATCCTTTCAACCAAACCATTTGTTTGGGGATGGTAGGGAGAGCACAGACTCCTCTCAATGCCAAGTTTAGCGAACACACTTTTGTTGATCTGTAAGAAATAAAATAAGTAAATAAATAAAAATAAATTTACATTGAGTAAACAAATTGTGTACAATGTGAAATTGGAAGCCATAACAGTATTACCTGATTCACAAATTCACTGCCTTGATCCATTACAGTTCTTTTGGGTGCCTCAAATTGATGGACAAATCTTAATATATGGTCAGTGACCTCTTCAGCACGTTTGGACTTGATGGGATAAGCTTGAGCCCACTTTGTGTAATAGTCAACCATTACACAAATATACTGGTAGCCACATTTGATTTTTTTTTTCATTTTCCCACCAAGTCCATGCCAATTAATTCAAATGGCTCTGTTACCTAAGGACAAATAAGAGTAAGTGACAATTTCTTAGCTAAGATGAAATAGGTTAATGAAAATGTTCAACCATCACACAACTAAGGTTTAAAGTCAGACAAATAATGATAAACAATTACAATAAAAAAATAAAAAACTTAATTGGAGTGTATTGCACTTGTTGTTTGATGTGATGCTGTGCTGACTGGCAGGCAAGACATTCTGAGACCTGCACAGACAAGACAAATCAGTAATCCTAAAGCAATGACAGATAAAATAAAAGTTTAAACCTTTGAACATTTTTTGCTGTATGTAATAAATAGTTTTGACACTTAAGAGTGGTACAAGAAACTGATAACTGGCACCACCATAACTAACATGGTTTAATGAATTGACTTACTGTTTTTTGGTTCATTATTTAACTGTTTGCCTTTGGAAACTGACTTCGGTGTCATTTGCTTTTTCTTACCCATTTATTGATGTCTGTGGTCATACCAGGCCAATCAAATCTTTCACAAATTGCATCCCTTGTTTTTTCTGGCCTGTGTGACCTCCTATTGGACTTGCATGGAAGTTTACAAACATGGCAAGTGCGTCTTCCACTCCACAAACTACTTTTGGCTTTGTTGCTCCACCTGCTCCCTTCAGGTAATACAGACATCCTCCTTCAAAATATAACATACAGTGAGAATACTACAATTCAAGATGAAAATTATTATTAAGGACAGAAGAAAAAGGATAGAACAAATATATTTTCGACAATTATGGTCAAATTTGGATTTGACAAGTTTCTTTGACTATATGCACAGATAATGAGAAAAATGTTATTTCCTATTGAGCGGTTGAATTACTTCATGATCAGAGTTTAGAGATTCCACAAACCTCACTTGCCAAATAATTGAAGTAAATAACACTGACCTTCAAGACTGTATTGATGCTTTCCATCGGAGTTCCTTTTTTTGGGCTTTGATAGAGCCTGCTTCATATTGGCCTGAACATTTGTATCGCAAAATGTCCTTGTAGAGTTTTGTATCCATCCCAGAGTAGTGAATGGCTTCTGATAGCTGACTATATTAGAAGAACTAATTGATTAGGACTACTAACACCTGTTGAACGTTTCCAATTAATACAAATGTTATGAGATGTGTGTGCTCCGACTTGTGCATCTGAGCTTGTTGCGATGCTGGAAGGGGCGGGGGAAGCGTGCGTGAGTGTGTGCATGTGAGGAGCAGCGCGCGCTGCAAGGAGAGAAAGGAAAAAGGAGGGGCGGAGCACCTTAGCATGTGGACAGTTGTGGACAAGTTGTTCTGAAAGTTGAAGTAATAAAGATAATCAGTTCTTCTAAGAAAACTGAGTATAATTATTTGGCTTTGCGCGTTCCAGACAATATCTTCTTCTTCTTCTTCTTTTCCTTTCGGCTTTTCTCTTCAGGTGTCTCCAAAGCCAATCAGATCTGTCTTCAGCATCCTCCACTCTAACACCAGCCACCTTCATGTCTTCATTCACTGCATCCATAAACCTCCTCTTTGGTCTTCCTCTAGACCTCTTTCCTGCAGCTCTAGACTCAGCATCCTTCTACCAATATATTCACTGTCTCTCCTCTGAACATGTCCAAACCATCTCAGTCTGGCCTCTCTGACTTTATCTCCAAAACCTCTAACATGTGCTGTCCCTCTGATGTATTCATTCCTGATCCTATCCATCCTGGTCACTCCCAAAGAGAACCTCAGCATCTTCATCTCTGCTACCTCCAGCTCTGCTTCCTGTCTTTTCTTCAGTCCTCAATACATAAAATATAAACTTCATTTATTTTTAATCTCAGAAATCAAATGGGGCTGCACGGTGGCGTAGTGGTTAGCGCTCTCGCCTCACAGCGAGAAGGCCCCGGTTCGACTCCCGGCTGGGACCTTTCTGTGTGGAGTTTGCATGTTCTCCCCGTGCATGCGTGGGTTTTCACCGGGGACTCCGGCTTCCTCCCACCGTCCAAAAACATGCTTCATAGGTTCATTGGTGACTCTAAATTGCCCCTAGGTGTGAATGTGAGAGTGAATGTGTGTGATTGAGGCCCTGAGACAGACTGGCGACCTGTCCAGGGTGTACCCCGCCTTCGCCCTTCAGTAGCCGGGATAGGCTCCAGCACCCCGCGACCCCGAAAGGGAAGAAGCGGATAAGAAGATGGATGGATGGAAATCAAATGTGGTTATTTATTTATTTTTTTCCAGGAGACTAAAGTTGGTCAAAAGTTTCCCTCCTCTCTCGTGCGCTCTGCTCTTCTGCCTCATGTCCTCTGCTTAGGTCTAGAACAGGGGTCTCAAACTCAAATCAGCCGGGGGCCACTACAGGCGGCGTCTAGTTGAGGCCGGGCCGCATCAGGATTTTCATAAGAAAA
>NC_050529.1:2678686-2682208 GCF_002922805.2 Oryzias melastigma
TCTTTCATATGAAGACGGGGGCCGCAAATCATCATCCTGCGGGCCGCAAATGGCCCGCGGGCCGCGAGTTTGAGACCCCTGGTCTAGAAGCTCATCACTGTTTCTTCTTATTTTTCTTCTTCCAGTCGGTGGCTCACTCCTTCCTTCTCTTTCTTCACTCTTCTCTCTTTCACCCACTGCTGTACTTATCTAGTGGAAGGTCTCTGTCCTAATACCTCATGCAGGTCAAACCAAATCAACAGTAGCAGCAGTGGACTTCCCACTAACCCTTCTCCTGATGCTGGATACTCACAATCATCAACAAAAAGAATCAAAAAAGAAGATACAAACCTTTTTATAACATGCATATTTAACATGGATCAAACATCTTATATTCTTCATCACACATCAACATACTTTGTCATTTTTTCCGGTTGTCCCACTGTTTTTTTTTGGCCTATAAGGGGGAATCTTTTCCAGCAGAGCCATTTTCTTCAGGATTATCCTGGAAAAACACATAAAACAAAGAGGGAGAGATAACAGGGTTAATCCCTCTAAAAATGTTTTACATTAAAACACAAAAGACACTAAACTCTACTGCAGCGGTCACCAACTCAAAAATTTGTCAAAAATTTGGCAATGACTGATAGACAGCACCCAGCAGTGTTAATTATGAAATAAATTCACATTCTCATATTCCAACTCTCTTTATTGTGACATATGCAGTAGGAAAATACCTTATATAATGTTGTGCTGCAATTTAACTTGAATAGAAACGTGAAACACAAATGAACTTTGGCCCTCTCTGTTCACAATAACCCAAATATTTGTGCTTTGATTTAAACATTCTTAAGAAAAAAATGACAGAAAATTATTAACTTTAAAAGTAAAAACAGCATAATCGGTCTCAGAGTCTCAGATCTCCATGTTCAGCTCAGTCAATGGTTGCTGGTGGAGGAAGACCAAGGCTTTGATGAGCGGATCTGGATTCTAATGTTCTCTGGAGCTTCTCTCAGGCGTCTATAGGTTTCTTGTGGAGGAATTTCAACGTGGATTTAATTTCGTGCAGATTCTAAATTATTCCTTTGTATTATCAATCTCCAGTCTTTCTCTTATTCTCTCATACAGCGGTGCGAACACATGACCGGTCGGTTACATCAAAGTGAGTTTTGGTGGTTCGTCCAGCTGTCAATCAACAGACCACGCCCATAACATGTCGGTAGTCCGTTTCCAGTGAACTGCGCAGTTGAATCTCCGACAATGTGGATCCTCGGTTCGGTTCTGTTCTTGGTTTTGGTCGATTCGTCTGTTTCCAGAACATCAGGTGAGATAAAGATAAACCGGAAGTGCTGGAAATATTTGAAATTTCTCGGTTAAACAACAGAGATGGTGATTGTTTAAGAGTCTGAATGCGGAAGTGAAATCTCGCGATGATTCTATTCAGGAAACAACGATAGAAATAAATGTAGTGATGAAGGAGAAACGAGGACGATTAGAACCGGGAATGTTACCGTAACGTTAAGCATAACACGGTAAAGGGAGTGTTGTTATTTCCGCCACTCGATCTGTCAATCATCAGACCACGCCCACAACATGTCGGCAGTGTTTTTCAAGTGAACTACGCAGTTGAATCTCCAACATGTGGATCCTCGGTTCGGTTCTGTTCTTTGTTCTGGTCGGTTCGTCTGTTTCTGGAACATCAGGTGAGATAAAGATAAACTAAAACCGTAATTAAATCGTTACAATTTCTTAGTTAAACAGCAGCGATGACGATTGTTTCAGAGCCTGAATACTGAAGTGAATTCTCGCGCTTCATGCGATGATTCTGTTCATAGAATAGAATGATGGAAATACATCTGATCACTACGGTATTTCAAACATAATCCCATAGGATTAAACCTCAACGGTTGGATCATGTTCCGAAATTAGGTATTTTGAACCGAATGTGATCCTGAGGATTAGGATTCGATCTTTATTTTCCAATCTCGCTGTAATCCACATGAAACATCGTTTTTGGGTCATCAAACTTTTGGATTGAATTCTGGATCATTTTGATCTGGAAAAGGAGGGTTGTTCTGGTCTCAGCTCAAAGCTAGATCCCAGGTTGATCCTGTGCTAGTTTCTCTTTTTTATATGTTTATGCCCCACCGCGTGCAACAGAGAGAAAAGAAACGGAATTGAACTAGCCTTTTCTAAAGCTTGATTCTCGTCCATTTAAAAACAGAAACAAATATTGTCACATACACAAGCCAGAAATAGCCTAGTCTATTTTTTTTAGTTTTGTTGTGATAATGAGATCCACTATCTTGTTATCACAACACAATAAAAATATATTTTCTCATATCAATATATCATTAACATTATTTCTCATGAAGAGAAAACTAATAAATATAGATTTATCTCTGTCTCTCTCTCCTTTTCCTGCACTGAGACTTCATCTGTTTTAAGTCTCTTTATTTTGTGGTTAACAACAAAAACGGCAGAATAACACCACTAAAGCTGTTTTTAAGTATGTTTTTTGGTTTATTAGTAGATCTACGTTCCTCAGACGCCTTCATTTCGTTTTTGGCTTCATTTTTTTCTGTTTATTTTACAGTAGCTGTAGTTTAGTACGGGTCAGACAGATGGCAGATGGATGTTTCAGTGACCGAAAAAAACACGTCTTTCTTTGTTAATAATAAGCAAGTAACACTGAAGAAAAGTATTTTGGTCGGAAATAATAAATCATTCCATTCAGCACAAGTGTTCAACACTTTCCATGTAAACAGACTGGAATGTTAAACAAAAAACAAACAAAAAGAGTCATTTGTACTGAAACACAGGATGCAGTAAGATCAAATGAAATGCAAACATACATTTCAACTCCTGCAGATTCAGAGCAGCAGGTCATTTGTGTCTCCAAAGCCTCCAGACCTGTACAACAACAATCAAATGTGTTTGTTAGTTTATTGCAGGATGAAAACAATAGCAGGAGCAAAGGAGGACCATGCAGCCAAAAGAACAAATGATCAGAGCCAGAACGTTACTGTAACGGTCCAGATTACTCATTACTGACACTGAATCTCTGTAATCTCTGATCTCTGATCTTCTGATGCAGATCTGATCATCCCTGCTGAGCCTGGACAGAACGTCACTCTGAGATGTGAAGATACAAACATCAAAATCAACGAGGATTTAGCTTTTGAGTGGACCAGAACTGACCTGAAGAAGGATGAATATGTGTTTTTCTACAGGGATAACAGTACTTTTCTTGATGGTCAGCATGAATCTTTCATGAACCGAGTGTCTCTGAAGGACCCTCAGATGAAGGATGGAGATCTGTCTGTGGTTCTGAAGAATGTGAACATTGAAGATTCTGGAACATATGAGTGTAGAGTCAAACAAGGAGAAGGAAGCAGACACAAGAGATCTGTTTTAGAGTCTACTCCCATCTCCATCATCAATCTGCAGGTGCCTCCTCCAGGTGAGCATTGAGTGAGTCTGTATCTCCTCTTCCTCCTCTTCCTCCTCTTCCTCCTCCTCCTCCTCCTCTTCCTCCTTTTC
>NC_050529.1:2683124-2693707 GCF_002922805.2 Oryzias melastigma
GATGAGAGTGAATGTATGTCAGAGTGAAAGGTCTCAGATCAGACGTGTTTTCTGAAGATGTTGTTGATGAGACTCTGCAGGAAGCAGCAGATGAGGAAGAGGAGAACATTCTGATCTTCATCATCATCTCTGTCTCTGCAGGACATGGTCATCTTGGTCTGATCGTTCTGTCAGGTCTTCTTCTTGCTGTTCTGGTTCTTCTTCCTGTTGTTCTCTGGATCTCCATGAAGAAAAAACTCTTCAGACCAAAGTTCCATCAAGCAGCAGAATCCTGAAGATGATGGTCTTATCAGAGTTTCTTCATCATAAATAATCCCAGCTACCATGTCAGCTGCAGCTGCTGTTGTGTTCTCTGGTGTTGATCTGCTGCTTTGGTCTCCATGAATGCTGCCTCTCCTTCTTAACATCAACCTGAAGGTCTCTTCTGTCCTGCTTTACATCACAGTAACATGGAGTCATCCTCCAATCACAGCAGCATTCAAACAGACCCTCAGCATTTCAACATGGCCGCCTTATTGCTAAGCAGCTGTTCTGAATGTGCTAGCTCGCTAACGTTAAGGGTTCTTCATGTCAGCACATTGGACCAGAGTGAACTTTAAGACGTGAACAGAAACACCAGGAATAACTGTTGAAGAGTTTCTGTTCCATTGCAGAGTGGAGGAGTGTCTAGAATGTTCTGATCAGGATGATTGAGAATGATCTGATGTTCATCATGTTCATCATGTCTGTGGAGAACTCACTGTTACTGCTTGATCTGCTTTCTCTGGATCAACTCATGTCAACATGTGGATTTGTCTTCCTCTGATGGTGAAGAAGCTGTTCATCACTGCAGCTCATCTTCATCATCTTTCTGCTGGAATAAACACTTCTACACACTTCCTGGGTTTTCCTCACACAAACACCAACACATCTGAGGCTCCGCCTGCAGGGGGAGGAGCTTCCTGGAAGAGCAGCTGCTTCCCGTAAACGCTCTCTACTGAGCGCGTGCGGAAATCCCCTTCAGAATGACGGATAGACGTTACAGATTAGAGTCAGAGGTCTGTGTCAGACTGATGATTTGTAGAAACTTTATTGTTCACAGAGAGAATCCACAGAAACAGGAAAACTCCAGATCAGAGTTTTACTGGTAAAAGATTCTATCTAAAAACAGATTCAGTTTGAAGATAATGTCTTCATCTAGTGGTCATTCTGGTGAACTGCAGTCACACTGTTGATGGCGGTTTATGACCATTTATAGACATGAAGGAAGCGCCTCGTTTTTCTAGTGGGTGGATGTATTTTTTTAAACTTTATTAACAACATAATACAACAACAAAGTGAATATCTCAGGGGAAATTAAAATGTGTATAAATTCTAAACAAAAATCATAAACATAAAAGAGAAAGGGGTTCAATATACTTTATATTTAAAATAAAATCAAATTAGTTCATATTACCTTATTAGAAAACCGTCTGGTGGTCTGTCGCTGCCTGTTAGTGTGATGTCACGGTGCCGCCATCTTGGATGGGTCAAAGCGCCTGACGTTCTATTACAATGAGGAAGATACATTTATAACTAAAAAGAAAACTTTTTATTATACTTTTATACATAATCTGACATATGACTTAAAAAAATGAATTTATTAAGCAAAATATTATTTCATAAATGTTCTCTTTGCAGGACTGGGGAGAAAAAAAACAAAAATAAACTTATAACCAATTAAAAAAAAAAAATTTAGGCATCTAATATAAAAATTAATGAAAATATTTTAATATAAAAATAATAAATGAACTAAAACATGATAACATCCTCAGGTCTAACTATGGTTGTGAAAAAACTATAATTCAAATCTTTGAAGAAGAACTCGTGATAAAATCAGAGATTTGGTAAAATATCTAATTAGAGAATGAAACAATTTCATATTTTAATAAATAAAATAATAAATCTCTTTTATACATTTTCAAAACATGGACTAATAACACCTAAAACAGTTTGATACCTTTATTGGTCCTTCAAGGACAAAATAAGACAAAAAAGAAACAACTTTAACATCAATTCTACCATGATTATAAATATGTAAATGTAATAGATTAGTCTTCCTGTTATGATTTAAGAGTTTATGGCATTTAGATCATATAAGGTTGTTTTCCTTCTCGGTACAATAGAAAAAAGGAACAGACATCCACAGATCTGAGACTTGTATTAGTGAACAGAACAAACAGAATCTGTGGTGCAGACATGAACCTGTTCAGGAATCGTGAGCATAGAACCAAATCATTTTTATTCCATTATATTAATAATATCCACGCAACTGGAAACATAGAAGCTGAGACAGTGGATCTAATACCTGCTTTTCTTTGCTAAAGGTGAATTACTAATCTGTTAGCCGCTAGCTGTTAGCTTGAGAGTGTTTGTCAGTACCCTCAGATACTCAAGGAAGAGAGTGGAGGATGATGAATAAAAAAAACCATCAAAAACCAAACTTCATGCTGTAACTACCTCTACTGGTTTCTCATAGCTTTTTATTTTTTAATGTTTAATTTTTATGGATTTTTGCTTTAATTTCTGAAATGTAATTTTTTTTTTTACTTTCACATGTTTTTGTATTTAGTGATTTGACCTTCAGGGCCACCGTACATGGAGGATGACTGCAGTCTAAAAATCTCATTTGTGTATCTATAAAATAATAACTCTGGTCATCATTAGAAGATTATGAACATTCTTCAGTTATTTTATCTTTGAACTATTCCCTCATTTATCCACATGTTTCTTATTCCAATATTGTTTGGGCAACAAGTTCATGTTCTACTTATCTGAAAGTTATTCCTTATTTTTTCCACAAATTCTGTTTCTGATGCAGCCAGTGATCCGATCTTTTCCGTATAATTGTTATGTCAGAATATTTTGATTTTTGATTTAGGTTCTGCCCTGTGACAGACTGGTGACCTATCCTGGTGAACCCCGCCTTCGCCCTTCAGCAGCCAGGATAGGCTCCAGCACCCCCGCGACCCCGAAAGGGAAGAAGCGGTCAGGCAAATGGATGGATTATTTAGATTCTTCAGTCTAGTTCTCTATTTGTTTGCTTATTTTATTTTATGTGTTACTATCTCGAATAAATCCAGATGAGTTTCTGTAACACATGATTTTACTTTATTATTTTTTATTTAGTTTGCATTTTTAAGCCCTTTTATGTGTGCACATAAATCAAATCAAATTAATTTTGATTGATTTATCTAAAGCATTCGACTGTTAATCCTTCCTGAGAGGCTACGAGATGTTGGTTTCTCTGAAAACTCTGTTATGGGTCTCAAACCACAGAAAGCAGTGAGTCAAATCTTATGGAAGTTTTTTAGTTCCATCAGACTCTGAATTTTTTTAACCTCTGAATTTTTTTAACCTCTGAATTTTTTTCTGAATTTTTTTTCAACCCTTGCTCTTTAAACAGCAACATTTTATGCTCCCAAAAATATTTTCTATCGTAAAAAAATCAGTGTTTTTTTTTTCCATTTCGAGACTTCAAATTTCGATGGGTCAGAAATTTGACCTAAAAATTTGGAAAGAAAAACTTCCCCCAAATAGATCCAGGAGCACATCGATATCCAGCTAATCAGATCCTGTCCTAACGTGACGTCAGTGTTTCCTAGGCTCCATTGGAGTTTAGGATGGCAGCCGTGGTTCTTTAAATATGAAGAAGTCTTTGATCTCCAGACATCATCTCTGCAGACACGTGAAGGTAACTGGATGAAGATCACTCTGTGCTCGTCGCTGGTCTGACGCTTGGAGCCGATGAGATACACAACGTCGATAGTGTCACGGATGAGATCTTTATATTCTGGGAGTAGATTCTGACAGATCTCTATCACCTTCTTCTGTGTGTCTTCTCTCTCTGTTTCTTTAACGCCAAAGAGTCGGAGGTTCCTTCTCCGGAGTGTCAGATCAGTTATCCTCTGTTGACACGCTTCAACTCTGTCTTCCTCTCTGGCGACTTTCACTTCCAGAGTGCTCACTTTTCCCTACACGTCTTTGATCTCTTCAGAAACGAAATCATGTTTTTTTAAGACCTTCGATCTGCAGACCAGTGTCATCCGATCTAGCACCAATTAGCTCTGAGCGGCTAGCGACAATGTCCACGTGGTCGGGTTCAGAATGGTTGTAGATGGCTTTCATGACCTGGTGGGTGTAACAGGAAGAGCTGAAAAATCCTCCATGTTCACTTCAACTGCTGAAATAGTCAATGAGTCAGACGTCATGGCATCCAGAGGGTTTTCACCGGAGCACCAACGGAGCTAGCATCCTTATCGTTAGCTTCACTTCAGCGATCTCCTTTGATCACGACGACATTTTCCCTCTGATGTAGTTCTTGGTTTGGTAAACTGAACTAATGTAACTAACAGGCAACTGAAGTCCAAAAGTAGCGTTTTATCCCTATTTATACTTTCTAAAGTTACACAGCTCAGCAGTATTTGGTCTTACACTCTGCCATCTTAACGTCCCCGAACAAGACTCCTGGAAGCAGCATCCAAACTTGAACCTGTTGGGTTGTAGTTTCATGTCCGCTGATGCTGTGGCATCAGAACAGACACACCTCGTCCTTCAGCTCTCAGCTGTTGGAGCTTCACCGTCTCTCTGCTCACATCAGGAGAGCATCACTCCATCAGTCTATCCAGGAGTCTCTGTGACCTTCATGTCAGCGAGGCCCCTCCCTCTCGTTGTTGATCCAGATTCACCTCTGATCCCTCGTGGGTCTCAGAGAGAGACCCCCAGGTCTAATCAGTTATTTATTTTACATTTCTCAAAAATAAAAGGACATTACATACATTACAATGACAAAAGTCTAGTTCTACCTCATCTCACTCTTTAAATCTATTTTATTTCCTTTATCCAGATTTGTTAAGTTTTTAATTTCACTTGTTAAACTTTGTACTAATTCTCCAAAGAGTTAGAGTTATTACTTTCTATTCACTGGTTTTAAATCCACCAGAAAAACCAAGAATCTGATTTTTAGTTTTTTTTCCTACAATTTTCCTAAATGTTATTTAATAAATCAGACGTGGTTCACATAAAGCAGTGAAATCCCAAATTAACCTGATTTCCTGAAGCATCTTCGTTATCTCAATCTTGTTTTTGTCGACTGATTTCATTGCTTGACTTTACTGCAGTTCAGATTTAGTCGATGCAGTTTATTTATTTTAAAGCCTAATCATTTCATTTGAGTAACATAACACCTATTTTTATACGCTTCACTTGTTCTCTAAACCTTAAGAACTACTTTTATATTTTAAAGTGACTTTGATTTCTGTAGTTTCTAATAAGGATAAATCTATCTCTGTGGGATTCACTCTGTGATCTGATCATAATGACTCAGTTTAAATATACTGTCATCCTAATATCGTAAAACTTGTACCAGAGAGAGGTTTAAACTGTTTAAACAAACTAATATTTTATGAAGTTAACAGTTTAAAATGTTTCAACCACAGTAAGTTATCTGTTCACCTCTCCTTAACCTCCGTCCAGTATGAAGACTTCTTCTTCTCCTCCAGTCTGAGTGAGTAAAGGTGATGCTGCTGGAGATCCTCCTGAGTCAGACCAACATAACGTCAATCTTCACTGTTTTCACTACGTTACCTTCTCTCTCCACCAGCCGGCTCTACTGTAGAGACACGCTGAGATCAGTCTCTCATTTCTATAACTCTATAATCAACTGTCTTCTTCACTGTTACAAACACTAAACCAACACTATCAAACACCATCTGAACATACAGTCTACAGTTTTCATCATCAATCCTGATAAATCCTCCAGTTATTCTGGGGTTCAGAGAAGAAACATCTTCATGAACGTATAGAATGAATCAGAACCTCGACTGAGATCCAGCACAGAACAGAAGGTAAACTTCACCGACCTGCTACAGGATCCTGAAGAACTCAACTTTGAGCAGATGAAACTGTTTCTTCTTTAAAGGTTTATTTACACTAAATGAAATGACAGGTTTTAATGTTGTTCTGAGAGAGAGGATCTGTTGGAGCTGAAAACTTTTTGTTAATAGGAAAACGTCCCATTTTCATCCATCATCTGTATCCCTCACATGTTTTCATCCACATTATATTAATACGCAGGTCTGTGAGGTCCAGCAGCTCATGCAGCTGGAGATTTATTTATTCTATATCGTATTGAGTCAAGTGCTCTTTGACGTGTTGAGGTTTTGATATCATCATTTCTAGACTGAGATCTCTCTTCAGTTTATTTTCTTCAGTTGTGTAACTTTTATTGAACCAAACTCTTATTTTACCTTGTTTTAGTTTTCTTTTCCCTAATCTAAGAGGACCATGTCCTCATTTCACACAGAACAGACACAAACACATATCAACTACATAAGGACAAAGACAGCTAAAACAATAGCACTGAAGGTTAAATGGTCTTTAGACAAAATATATTTATATCTCATATATAACTCACTGATTGATCCATATCTGACTTATTACATAGAAATCTGGGGAAACGTGAACAAGAAATTGATAAATTCCATATTTGTGTTCAAAAAACGAGCGATAAGAATCATCAGTAATTATCTGGATCCATCTACTATTTATAAAGCACGTATAATAAAGGTCGCTCTGTCACGACAAATACAACACAAAGCCCTGGGTTGGACTTTAGGACAACAGAACTTATTACACTCCGTATCTCTGCTTCTCTAGAGCAGCATCAGAATTTCATACCAGCTCTAGTATTTCCAGATCCTTCAGTCTCTCTGCAGAGTTCACTTCTCACGCTGGTTCCTAATCTTCTCCTGTAGTCCAGAGAAGGAGAACTTCTTTATGTTCACATTTTTATTTTTTTTATTTAACCTTTATTTATCCAGGCAGGACAGATTAAGAACAGCCTTCTTATTTGCAACTGTGGCCTGGCAAAAGGCAAGACCTTTTGAGAAAGAAAGAGGAAAGAAGTTACAAGATACAAAAAAAAAAACATTGAATAGAATCAGAAAAGCATCAGAACAAACACATTTTAAATTATAAAACCATAATATAATTGCATTGATGAACAAAAACATTCATCTTTAAAATACTCATTAAGATATTTTTTAAAATCTGCTAGTGATATAAAAGTGTCCAATCTCAGAGTTTTTTGCAAGTCATTCCAGTCTCTGGCTGCAGCATATTGAAATGACCCAGAACCAAGTGAAGAACTTGATTTTGGGACTTTTAACAATAATAGTTTTGAAGTGCGGGTGTTGTACACAGGGGATGAGGTATGTAAAAGTTGGCGCATTTCATATTTTAGTGTTTAATTGTTTTGTTTCTCTGCTGTTTTAAATCACTAATTAAAATAGAAATAATTTCATTAGAATCTTCTTCCCTTTGAGCACAACAAACTTCAATTCTAGTTCGACCCAGAAATCTGTGTCTCTCTGTAAAATATCAAACAGAGAGAGTTCCAGAACCTCCTAATCTCTGATCAGTTTGCAGATCAAACACAGAAACTGCATCAGTTCCATCTAGAGTCCCAAATATGTTGTGGTTGAATCAAAGTAAAAAGTCAGAGTTTACTCAAAGTGTCTTTACTCATGAATAAAGTCAGAAATCCTTCCAGCGTAACCGTTCAGATTTCTGTTGGAGCCCCGAATATTTATACTCACGTACGCGACCAGAACCACAGCACCACTGATGTGTATCACTGGATCGGCTTTAGCCCGTTCACTGCTATAGACAGAGACGTGCAGGCACCTGCTGTGTTTGTGTCACTGATCAGAAAGCTAGCGTTAGCGTTAGCGCTGTAGATTCTAGCTGGGCTTCCTCCGGTCCATACGACCAAGAAAGAAGATCAACCGTGACGCCACGCTGCGTTCTCCTCCAGACTCCTGCGGGGAGATCCTTACTCAAAAGTTCAGTTCGGGCCGGTACCAGCTGATCCCTGGAGTAAACAACGTGGAGTTGCTGGGCAACCGATACTCCACTGAGTCTGAGAGAAAAAATAAAGATATAGGTCACGACCAAGATGGGTCCAACTCTCATTGTTAGAGAGGACACGACCCACGTCAAGAAGGAAAAGGAACAGAAGAGTAAGAAAAAAAATAGATGAATTAAAGAAAAGGTGAAACGGAGCAACTGCTGCAGGCAGCTGTGTCCTGATGCACTAAAGCTGAAGAGTTTAAACAGAATCATTTACCTGTTTGTCCAGGTGAACTCCAAGGTTTTAAAGTGGACCAACCTCCACGGTGATGTCATCAATGTTGACATCATCTTGGGTTCTTCTTTAATCCAGGAAAGGATCTTCATCTAACAGTAATCTATTACAATACAATCAGAGAGGACCTCCCCTCCTCCTCCTTCACACCTGCCTCTACAGGTGTATCATCAGTATCTGTAGATGACATGCAGACTCAGGAGTGGGGAGAGTTCTGGTCCCTGAGGTTCTCCAGGGATCCTCAGTACAGTTCCTGATGCAGCGTTTCCCAAACTGACAAACGGAGATCTCTCTGGAAGGTATTCAATCCTGCTGTAACCATGGAAACCCACTCTGGAAGTCACCACCCTGAACCCCATCAGAAACCCAAAAAGACAGAAGAAACCAGGAAGCAGAACCGAGTCAGAACCAGGTTGATAAGGAGAATGATGAAGAAGGTTTTGTTAGTGAGAACATAAACTCCTGAACAGGAAAGTCAGTCTGGATGCAGTGATGGATCTGACCACCAGAGGGAGACATTTCTCTAGAACAGACCTCCATCCTGATGGTTTCAGTCAAACTTCCTCTAAAAACATTCTCCAGTATCTGGTCACTAAACTGAACCAGACAGACCCTGGACGATCACCGCTGGTGGTAACTGTCAGCTCTGGTGAAGCTGGAGAGATGGAGGGAAGCAGCAGGTGGAGAACGCTTTGCTCTGGTCCAGGGGGTTTACCTGGACGTGGAGAACATGGAGACCTGTTAAAGTCATCATGACATCACAGAGACCAGGACATCAGCAGCAGATCCAGATCCATGTGATCATCTGGAACCATTTAGTATTCTGAGATCTTCAGGAACACACAGATCCAGACACCCCGCCCTTTCACAATAAAAGCCTCGTGCAGGACCTCGTTACCTGCTGTCCTTCTGTCTTAGTCCAGGTGTGTCTGCAGGATCAGGTCGGAGATTTCTCTGGATTTCATGGATTTAAATGATGGATGTAACTGACAGGAGGTGGGTCACCTGCAGCAGGTAAGAGAGACGACTCCGTTAGAGACGGACCCGGATAGGATGGAGGAGGAGTTTAACTGAATCTGGTTCTGGTTCTGTTCGTCTGAGAAACAGCAGAGACATTTAGAACCCAGAACCGTCTGCTGAGTTTATTCTTTAAGGATCAAACTGATTCAGGACAACAAACGTTATTTTTTAGGAGGAACTTCAGATAAAAACTCTAAAACTGATGAAGAAAACTGAACTTTTTATTCTTTGATCTGGAAAACAACAAAACCAGAAGAAAATCATCAAAGTTCACCTTTAAGAGTCTTTGATTTATACCAGTTCTTACTGTTGGGTTTATTTCAACCCACCATAGTCTGTCCTCTCTGGGTGGGCGGAGTCTCCTGCCTCAGGGGGAGGAGTTTACGTCTCCTGAGGTCTTGTTCATGAGTGAAGAAGGGTCAGAGGTCAGATTGAAGGTGAGTTGAACACCTTCCTGGAGAGGAGTTCAAGGTATGTCCCACTGGGGGCGGAGCTATCAGGGGCGGAGCTGTCAGGGGCGGGGCTGTCAGGGGCGGGGCTTCAGAGAGGAAGTGATCAGTTCTGTGAAATATTATTATTTTAAATGGATAAATGATTTATAAACGCTTCTTTAGACTTTTTCATTTTGATCATCAGGAATATTTGTTTAAGAAAATGTAAAACTGTCAAGTTTGACCAGATATTATTCACAATCTGAACTTTAAACTCTGATGACCCAGCATTCTGGTGGTATTTAAACGCATCAGTCACAGAAATGATTCTCAGCAGATTCATGTGTAACTTCAGTTATACAAGTGTATAATGTTAAAGATTTGTGTGTAACTGGTTTGAAACTGTTGTCGTTTTAGTTTGTTTATGTGTAAATTGTTTTCTGTATTTTTTAATGTTGTAATTTTTGTACATAATGTATTTTAAGAGTTAAAAATCAAGAATTACATCCAAAATGACACATAAACCAAGAACTGATCACAGATCCATGGAGGTGATAGTTATTATCTATACTTTTATTGTGTTAAAGGTTTCTGTTCAGTTCTTGGTTTCACCAGCAGAGGGCGCTCAGTGCTTTAGGCATCAGATGTTGACACCAGGACGAGTATTGATCATTGTTTCCAGTCACTAGAGTCTGGTTGACGTTTCATTTGGTTCAGTTCAGTCATTTTTACAAACATGAAGATTTTAAATCAAACATTAAACTTTAGTTTGACTGAATCTTCTACATAATCAAACATTTTACCCTAAAATAATCCATTGGATCAGAACAATCTCACCTCCAGCATCACGTATTCATCATATTTAATCTTCAGACTCCAAAGTTTCAGATCAGCTCTGGTTCCAGTAAGAAGGAAAGTTTCTCCGACTGGATCCAGACGGACTCGTCCTCCATCAGAACGTTCTTCAT
>NC_050529.1:2696689-2708387 GCF_002922805.2 Oryzias melastigma
CTGCAGGATGGACTCTGAGGAGGAACATCTCAGGAGAAACCAGGACTCAGTGTGGATCTGAGTGGGGATCAGGAGATGGTTTGTCCTGCAAGATAAATAATGTCATCACATGGGACAGTGGTGTGTACTGGTGTGAGTCCAGAGGGGGAGGAGCCAGCAGCATGGTGGTTAACATCAGTGTCTCTGGTAAGATCAGACTGTGGAGTTAGTGTTGCTGCAGCTGTGTGCAGATGGATGAAATGCTTTGTCTCTGTGTTGAGGTGGATCAGTGATCCTGCAGAGTCCTGTCCTCCCTGTGATGGAGGGTCATGACCTCACTCTGAGCTGTCAATCAAAGACCCCTCCCTCCAACCCCTCAGCTGCTTTCTATAAAGATGGCTCCCTCATCAGGACTGAGCCTACAGGTCACATGACCCTCCAGCATGTTTCCAGGTCTGATGAAGGTCTCTACAAGTGTCACATCAGGGATCATGGAGAGTCTCCATCCAGCTGGATCTCTGTCTCAGGTGAGGAGCTCCTTCAGGGTCAGAGGTCACGATCTTCATCATCATCATCATCATCAACTTTGGTCTGTTTCAGAGAAACCATCAATCACCTGTCCTCCTCCTGCTCCTCCTTATCCCCCCCACGTCTGGTTACCTGCTGTGTATTTTGTTGTTTTGGTTCTCCTGCTGTCTTTGGGTCTGATGGTGAGGAAATATCTTCAGTGGAAATCTAAAGGTAAGAAGACATTATTTTATCTTATTTCTTAATTTAACTTTCTTGATTTCTGGTTCTGAAACTGAAGTTCTGATGAACCATCAGCTTCTCTCACTGATAGAGTTCTATTGTGTTTCAGATCCATCTGTTATCTGATCTCCCAGAGATCATGGTCTGATCTGAGAATCTTCTGGACTCAATCTGATCCTCTCAGATCCTCCATCAGATCCATCTGTTATCTGATCTCCCAGAGATCATGGTCTGATCTGAGAATCTTCTGGACTCAAGCTGATCCTCTCAGATCCTCTCAGATGTGTTCCTGTGAGGATGTTTGTATCTTTCCTGAACCAGATCCTGAATGATTGTGGAGTAAATGTTCTCCTGCAGTGAATAAAGCTTGTAGTGAGGAGTTTCTCTGCTGTGTGATCTGAGCTGCTTCTTCTGGTCAGGAAGCTTCACACCAACATGTCATCCACCACACGCTTCATTTCTGCTAAAACACATGACCAACAACACCTCTATAGGTGCTAACAAACACAAAGTCCACTGGTCTGCGGTTGGAGAGAATGAATGCAGTTGGTGCATGTGAGTCAGAGTGTGAGATGATTCTGAGCCGGACAACCGAAGAACTGATCAACAAACAGGAAGTGTGGTTTGGAACGGTAAATGGGTGTACTTACATAGCACTTTCTACCCTCCTTCGAGGCCCAAAGTGCTTCACAGTCACAGACACGTTCACACACTGATGGTGGCTTCACTGCTGAACACTGGCGCCGCCCTTCCATCAGAGGAAGTGTTGGGTTCAGCGTCTTGCTCAAGGTCACTTGGACACATGGATTAATCGATTTGAACTGATTTAAGCTTAATAGATCAATAATCGATTTACAAAAGATATAACTCGATTTAGCACACAAAGCTAAAGTCCGCTAGCTTAATGCTAACGTTCAATAGAACTGCTCATAGGACAGCTAATGTTCAGTCAACCAAAAAGATTCAAGACTCAAAGGGTTTATTGTCATATGCACAGTAAAGAAACGGGTTTCCCTGTGCAATGAAATTCTTACTTTGCAGCTCACTCTGAATGCCATAAAGATATATATAAATGTAAAAAGATGAAAATATAAAGTTTAGGATATTTACAGGATGACTAAGGAGCATAGTGGCTATATATAAGAAATAAACAAACTATATGTAAGTGACTAAGATATTTACAAATCAGTTGTGCAGATTTACAGGCGATATTATTGTGCAAAGGGGACTGACAGAACTGGATAGTGGGGTACATGTGCAGTTGTTATTAAGGTGCATTAATAATGATAAATAGTCCAGTAATGATACATGATCAATAATCCAGATGTGCAAAGGTGCAGTCTGCTGTTGCAGACTCCTGTCAGCTGTTAAGGAGTCTGATGGCAGAGGGAAAGAAAGAGTTCCTGAGTCTGCTGGTCCTGCATTTCACACTCCTGTACCTCCGGCCTGAGGGGAAGGAGAGTGAACAGACCTCGTTGGGGGTGGGTGGGGTCTCCGATGATGGAAGCAGCTCTCCTCAGGACCCTGCGCTTGTAGATGCTCTGCAGTGAGGGCAGAGGAGTCCTGGTGATCTTGGACGCAGCCTTCACCACTCTCTGCAGGCGTTTGCGGTCCGTGACGGTAGAGCTGCCGTACCACACTGTTATGCAGCTGGTTAGGATGGACTCAACAACGCAGCTGTAGAAGAGGATCTTTGATGACATGCCGAACTTCCTCAGCCTCCTCAGGAAGTACCGCCGCTGATGAACCTTCTTCACCAGCTGCGGGTGTTTAGTGTCCAGGTGAGGTCCTGGCTGAGGTAGACCCCAAGATATTTGAAGCTACTCACCCTCTCCACTTCCAGACCCCGGATGAACAGCGGCTGATGAGGGCTCCTCTCTCTCCTCATGTCCACTATCATTTCCTTGGTCTTGTCTGTGTTGAGGGTGAGCTTGTGAGGGACCACCGTGTTGAAGACGGGCGGCATTTGAGCATCAAGAACTCCACATCAGGCGTGCAGTGCTGATGAACAGTCCGTACATCCTCACACCACGTGTTGTTGATAAACACACACACGCCGCCCCCTTTCGCCTTACTGGAGGCTGCTGATCGGTCTCCCCGATGAATGGAGTGCGTCTGTAGCTGAACAGCAGAATCTGGGACGTTTCCTGAAAGCCAGGTTTCGGTGAAAATCAGAGCGCAGCACTCTCGTATTTCCCGCTCTGTTGTAATCCTGGCTCTTAGTTCGTTGTTTTTCAGAGACCGCACGTTAGCTAGCAGGCACAAAAAAATACATTCTGACTAAATGAACATCTTTATTTAATCACAGGCAAGTAAATTCCAAACTCTTTTGAGGAAATATTTTCTAAAGTAACTATTTTTTGTCTAAAAAAATATATTTTTCCTCATACTTTCTTCTTCTTGAATTAAGTGTACTTCTATAGCGTGATCTCCCCCTAGTGGTCAAACTGAAACGTCCTCCAGGAGGAGCAGAACAATGTTTCCAATGTTAATGATCTGAACATTTTAGTTAGAACTTCTCCTTTAGAGAATCATGTAACACTGGATGATATTAACAATCTGCCTCTGTATTTCTCCCAAACCAGGAAGCATCAAATGTTGACGTTCCTCAAATGACCACTGAAAGCGAGAAGAAAGTAGCCATTCTCCTTTGAGTCCCTTGTTAAAAAAAATTAATTTGAACCCATCTTGAGTTCTGAAAATATGAAATATTAAATATTTGTGATTCCTCTGTGGGGGTGAATGTGTATTTAACTGGATGTTTTTGATCTTATTAGAAGTCAAGTTTGTGCATTTGTAGGTGTGTTTTTCTTGGTTGGATGACAGGCTGTTCAATAGGACAGACCCACAGAACTTTATGCTTTACTTTGCCCAACCAAGTTGTTGTTTTTGAAAGAAAGGCTGTTTAGTTAGGTTCAAACAACCTGAAACATTTCTCTGAAAGGAAGACAAGAGAGGGGTCAGTTCTTAAATCAGATTTTACTTGCACAAGGAGAACAGACAGAATGTTCAAACCAGTCTCCACCCGCTCTGAAGATCTTGGTCCAGGGTTTCCATATTTATAACCTTTCAGGGGCGGTCTTAGTTATATTTACATTTGCTGCTCTCAAGGTGTGGAAGGAAAAACAGCCTCAAACTGGTTCTACTATCATTAATGTCTTAGTTCAATGCAATAGGTCTGCGTCAGCATCTTTGAGTATCTGTAATGTGTCAGCCTCCAGACAGCCTTCAGCTTAGGATGACTGCAACCTTCCAGACACCAGCTGAGCACGACCTCAAATGAGCAGAAAGAGAAAAGAGGTTAAAATCATACAAAGCAAATATAAGATAAATGTATGTACAACTCTATCAATTTGTTTATGTGTAAATTGTTTTCTGTATTTTTTAATGTTGTAATTTTTGTACATAATGTATTTTAAGAGTTAAAAATCAAGAATTTCATAAAATAAATCAAGAATGACACATAAACCAAGAACTGATCACAGATCCATGGAGGTGATAGTTATTATCTATACTTTTATTCTGTTAAAGGTTTCTGTTCAGTTCTTACTTTCACCAGCAGAGGGCGCTCAGTGCTTTAGGCATCAGTAGTTGACACCAGGACGAGTATTGATCATTGTTTCCATTCACTAGAGTCTGGATCCACTTGATTCACATGTTTACATTTATTAATAAATACATAAATAATCTACTGTACGTTATGAATATATTGATATTAATCTGATCTCAGACTGTAAATGTTTCAGTGAAATATTGAGATTGTTAATATCATTCAGTGGTTCTCTAAAGCTGAAGTTCTAACAGAAATGTTCAGATCATTCACATGGAAACATTGTTCTGCTTCTCCTGGTTGACGTTTCATTTGGTTCAGTTCAGTCATTTCTACAAACATGAAGATTTTAAATCAAACATTAAACTTTAGTTTGACTGAATCTTCTACATAATCAAACCTTTTACCCTAAAATAATCCATTGGATCAGAACAATCTCACCTCCTGCATCACGTATTAATCATATTTAATCTTCAGACTCCAAAGCTTCAGATCAGCTCTGGTTCCAGTAAGAAGGAAAGTTTCTCCGACTGGATCCAGACGGACTCGTCCTCCATCAGAACGTTCTTCATCTTCCTTTGATCCTAAAATGGAATCATTTGAATACGATCAATAACAGACGTCCTTAAAATAATCCTGAACCTTTTGAAGCTTTATCACTTCAAAGAAAATAAAAATCCTGAGAAACTCTGAGATAATTGATCCGTTTATTCATTCTCCAGCCTGTCAGAACTTCACGTTATCTGATCTGATCTTCATCCTGACTCAACAGATTCACTGGAGGATCAATGGAGCTGAATACAAAGAAAGAGAGAGTTTGTACTCTTGTGATGAGGTCCTTTCAAAATAAAAGACTCTTTCCATGCTAGTTTGTCTCGTTACAGGAAGTGAAAATACTGAGACAATAAAACAAAAGTTCATTTTCTTTGATCTTCTGTTTCACTGGGATGTTATAATAAATCAGGAGAGATGAAGTCAGGAGAGTCGTTTGGTTCAGTCAGCTGTCATGGAAACAGACCACGCCCACAACATGGCTGCAGTTTATTCATTTGAACTCAGTAGAACCTCCATGTGGATCCTCGGTTCTGTTCTTGGTTCTGGTCGGTTCGTGATGAACAGAAACGTTGTTAAATTGTTAGAATGTCTCAATTCTTTCAGTCTGAATGTGAAATCTCACGATGATTCTTTTTTATTTTCTTGCAAAGTACAAAAATAAAATAAAAATACATTCTAGGGCAACAAAAACACAGTAAAAATAACACTAAGATGAATGTTCAGAATCCTGAAGATGATGGTTCATCTGAGGTTCTTCAGCATGAAGCCTCAAGACGACCTTTTTAACCTGGACTTTATTTTACTGATAATTATGATTTATTAATGTTTATTCTCTACCAGGGTGTGTGTGTGTGTGGGGGGGGTCATTGTCTGGATGAGGAACGTCTTGTTCTTTCTTTTTAAATCTGATTGTTTTATGTAACCACTTTGACTGGAATTGTTTTTGGAAAAGTGGTACACAAATGAAGTTTGATTTGATTAATGGCCGGTTGAATACTTTTGACTCTACTGTGAATAAATGACTCCGAATCAGAACTCTATTGACCATTTGTTAGAAATATGAACATTTTCGACACTCAGAGAGAATAAAATACCAACTATTCACCTGTTGTTGGAGTTAGCGCTATGCTAGCTCCACCGCGTCACCATGTTCAAACTAAACCTTTGATGTTTATTAAGGTTGAGCTCATAATCTCATAACTGGTTTTGATCTGTTGTTAAAGTTTATTTACACAGAAAAACGACGTAGTGAAGTGTCTAAACAGGATTTTAAGAGACTTTCCTCCAGCTTGGTGCACCATCGCTGAACAACAAATACCCCATGATCCCGTCCTCTGATTGGTTGATTCATGACCAGAGCTCCCCCTGCCTGACCCCTCCTCCCTGTTAGTTTAGTTATGTATCTTCCACATGTTGGAGTGTCAAAAGTCAGAAACACTCAAAGTGTTTGAGTGAAACTCTACAGAAGAAAACTGAAGCTCCAAGGAAAGATTCTTTCAGTTTCACAAGTTGTGTTTTTCCACAACCTCGAGTTAAATCTTGTGTGATTTATCTTCACATGTAACATTTTAACACACAAGTTCAGGTTTTTGTCAACAAGTTCTCACATTTTATTCCACAAGTTCACATCTTTCTCACATGATCCTGTTTTTACTGCAACTTCACATTCAGTTTAACGTGTGTGAGTGTGTGTTATTATTGTGTGTTATTAGTAGAGCTGTCAGGTGATTAAAATATTTAATCGTGATTAATCGCATTGTCCAGAGTTAACTCGCGATTAATTGCAAATTAATATGTGGCCTTTTTTTAAGGAAAAAAATGTGCTCTTCGTGGAATTTAGCAGTTCTACATTAATTATGAAAACAAGAATGACAAAATTAATAGTTTTCATCAGAAATACTTTATTTTGTAACATTGTATTGAGATAAACTTTCTTAACAATAAAAGGCTGTAACATAAAATGCCTAACAAAAGCCCAAGTGCAAGTGAAGGGCATTTTAAATTCTAAACTTCAATCAACGTTCAGTAAAATAAAATAAAAAACATCAAAATAACATTTCCATAACACTTTCATGTTCATTTTTTGTCAGGACCAAATCTTTTCCTCCTCTGCTGAACTGCAGTAATAAATGAAATAGAGATTTATCATTTCCAATTAACTTTTGTTTTTTAAAACATTAAAGACTGAGAAAAGCAGGATACTCTGTGGATAGTTTGACAGTCTGTTACTGCCGCCGCGTTCTCTGGCTGCAGCTCGATGCAGCGACGTGTCCAGCGGAGCTCACACCATGAATATGCCGGCAGACAGACCGCTATGCTGGGGCTGGATCACGCTTAAACCTCCAGAACATTTAAAACGTCCCCCGGTGAGCTTGCTGTTCGGAACGTCGGGGGTGCGCAGCTCTCGGCGCCGGACGCGAGCCGGTACCACCAGACGTGGTACTGGACGCGAACCGGAGCCGGGTTAGGGGGCAGGAGCTCTCCGCGTCCTAGCGCCGGGCCGGTTTTAGCTCGCAGCTCGGTGTTTGGAGACCCGCCTGTGATCTAGTGAGAGCAGCCGGTGAGTTGGAGGGCGATGAGGGACGCCTGCGCGGTGTGGAAAGGCACGTATGATTAATGTGTCGAAAAAATTGTTGGCGTCATGCACATGTCAGATTAATGCGTTTTTAACGCGACAAATCTGACAGCCCTAGTTATTAGTTATGCTTGGATGTTTTAGCACATATTAAACTTCATACACAGAGACAAAAGAGGAGGTCCCAGAGACTGAGTGGGAGGTCCCAGAGACTGAGTGGGAGGTCCCAGAGACTGAGTGGGAGGTCCCAGAACAAGTCAGGTCCAATGAAGTAAACACAGTCCCATGTGTTGATCAGGACGCTCTGCCACACTTGGTTTGGTTTCTTTTTCAAACAGTGGAACAGGAGAAGGAGGTTCCAGATCCTGGATGTACGGTCATGGATGGAGGATCTCAGACTCTTCAGAGATTTCCTGCAGCTTCTAGATCCACGAACGTCTTTATAGAACCGTCACGTTTATGAAACAACCCTTCAAAATAAGAGCTTTTCTGGATGTTTTACAGCAGAAAATATTTGACCTGATGGAGGAACAGACTCAAGCTCCGCCCACAATCCAAACCCTGGATAAACCTGTTTCCTCTGACAGTCAGCTGATGGATGAATGTTTCCATCAGAGTTATGACTTTATGAGAGACAAACGACAGAAAAGGTTTGAAGCTGCTGCTGTCTGAGGAGGACTCACAAACCGTCTGACTCACTAACATAACCAGAACCAAGTTTTGGTTCTGCAGAGTTTGATGACCTTCAGAGATATTTGCATCACTATTTGCATCACTTCCTGCTGCTGTAAACAACAAACAAAGATAGAAAACAGGAATTTGGTCTCCAAACGTTTAACTTTAGTCTGAAATGTTAAAGCTGAAGATCTCTAGAATAACTTTGATCAAAGATGTGAAGAACAGTCGGAGGAAATGGAAATGATTCTAGAATGATTGAGTTTTTGGATAAATCTACAAACAGATTTAAACATGAAGCTGATCAGTTTATCTTTTTGACTCTTTTATTCTGAAAAACAACCCAAACGTTCAGCTTTGCAGTGACAGCTCAGTTTGTGTCTTCAGTCGATGGTGAAGGAGCAGACTGAAGCTCCGCCCTCTCTCTAACTTCCCGTCTCCGTGCTGACGGAGCTGAGGATGTGAAAGCTGCTCTGGTTTCTGTCCTGCTGACGGTCTGGATGGAGAGCGCTCTTATTGTGAAAGGGCCTTCCTGTTTCCATCAGTCTTTGGTTTTCCCTCATGAACATGGAGCCCTGCAGGCTCCGCCCCCTGGATGACAGAGCATGTGGTTCTGCTGGTTCTGCTTTCCTCAGACAGTTTGACAGCAGACCTCCAGGTCCAGTTCCTCTCCCTCCTGACCGGCACGAGGCCTGAAGAACCACAGACTTCTGCTGAGACGGTTCCTCTCTCAGTCCAGACTCTTCTCTGAACATCCTGATGATCTCAGGATCAGATTTGGTTTGGAAATCAGCTTTGTTCCCCTGATCTCAGGATCAGATTTGGTTTGGAAATCAGCTTTGTTCCCCTGGAACAGGAAGTGATGTCAGAGCGGACGCTGAGCTGCAGCAGAACCAGCAGAACCAGCAGAACCACATGCTCTGTCATCTCTGCAGAATGTGAAGAATCAATCAGGTGTGTTCATCAGGGGGCGGAGCCTGCAGGTGAGTCCCGTCTGCATGACAGAGAGCAGCTTTCACATCCTCAGATCCGTCAGCACAAAGACGGACGTGGAAGTTTTGGTGGTGAAGAAACGACATCTGACAAGAGGATGAAGGTCGAGGAAAAGAGGGCGGAGCTTCAATCTGCCTTATCTTCAGAGGGCGGAGCTTCCATCTGCCTTCACTCCATTCAGCTGCTGTCAGCTTCAGGTAAAGTGACTCTGCTTCTTCCTCTAAGATTTCTGTAGATTCATCAGGAACATGATCTTCTGGAGTTTCAAATCTTTTCTTTCATTTCATCTCAAAGATTTTCAGAATAAAACTGGAAGTTTAAGGAGAAACTTCCTGACAGAAACCGAAACAACTGTCCGTGTTTCTGCTCTAGAATCAGATTTAGTCGTGTAAATGATGTTTTCTGTTGGTGATGTTTGGGACAGAACTAAAGTTTGTTTCATGAGAAGATTCTAGAAGAGGAAGAAGATTTCCATCTTCCTGCAGGAACAGACTGAGTTCTCCTTCCTGTTCTCCAGCAGATCAAACCGTTTACTGTCGTTTGTATTCACATAAAGTCATAATTCTGACTCACATTTACATATTCATCCATCAGCTGACTGTAGTGGAAACAGGTTTATCCAGGGTTTGGAATGTGGGCGGAGCTTGAGTCTGTTCCTCCATGTTCTCCTGAACTCAGAAACTCATCATTTCAAACGTTTTCTGCTGTAAAAACATCCAGAAAAGCTCTTATTTTGAAAGGTTGTTTCATAAACGTGACAGTGACCGCGCTAAACTTTGATCTGCTTTTACCGGTAAGTCCTTTATTTATATTTGTAGTTTATAATGTTTTTGTTAAATTCTACAACGCAGACGTGTCGTACAAACGTTTAACACAGACTGTTAGCATGACGTCGTGAATACATTTTTATACTTTGATTTGCTGAATCGTTTTGCTATTTTCATCTCGTACGGCCCCCTGAGGCTAGCAGGAAGTAGCATTATTGAGCAGGAAGTTGTAGCTAGAACCCTTAGCCATGAGATCAAGGTATTCTATTGAGTTTATAATGTTTTTTATGTTAAATTCTATTAGCTAGTTTAGAGTTTGTTTTATATTTGGTTCAATTTGAACCCAGTTAGAATCGTCACAGAATGATGATGTCATCACCGTGAGACGGAGGTGGAGCTGACGTAACATTAGAGGATCTGTGGAGACGCTAAACACGGAAAGGTGGAACGTCAGGCTAAGATAAGCTAAGCTAAGCTAAACTAAGATAAGCTAGGCTAAGCTAGGCTAAGCTAAGATAAACTAAGCTAGGTGTAATCTGTTGCTGTTAAAGCCGTGCGTTCCTCAAGAACATCCCAGCAAACAGATCCAGACTCAGGAGGACTCGACCAGCGTCTGCTCCAGTAAGAAGGTCATGTGACTAACCTGCATCAGTTCAGAGGTAAGTCTTCGTCTCACCTGATACGGTTGACGTAGGGAGAAATGGTTAAACCTGTACGGAACACAAAGGAAATTTCAGAATGTAAAAAACCGTAGACCGTTCAGTGAACCAGAGAGAGAAAATGTTCTTGTTTTTCTACGGGCGTGCTGCGGGCGACAGGTCGTACTGAACACGTAAACAACACAGACGTGTTGTTGAAACTTTTATTTTAAATGACACACAGACTGTTAGCATTAAGTTGTGACTGAATTTTTGTACTTCGATTTGGAGAATATTTATACTATTTTTATCTCAGACGTTCCCCTGAGGTTAGCAGGAAGTAGAATTATTAGGCAGGAAGTCTTGTTCCTTATGAAACAATATTATGTTTCTCAATATATGGAGAAGTACTTTCCATAAATTAAAGCAATATTTATCATTATGTTCAAATATATCGAAATACTTTAACTATTACTATTTTCTTATAATGAAATATATTGTGATTTATTGCTTTATGTACTGAAATATACTATATAAGATATATATATATATATAAACTAGGTTGACCATTCATATGTTGCAATATATTCATAAATATATGGGTAAATAACTGACATGTTGAGATATATTTCTTAATATTTTGTCATATCTCGAATATTTTCTAGTATATTGTAATATATTTTTGTTTCGTACGGGTTAGCTAGCACCTTTAACCAAAGGATCAAGTTATTCTGTAATTTTTAGAATGATTTATGTAAAACACATTAATATTTATTATATTTTACTCATATTCTTTGATCTTTCAGTTTTCATGAATATAGATCTACAAACGATAGAATGTGTCTTCTGTTGTGTTCTGTCACTGCTGGTAACATAACTGTAGTATCTATTAAAGTACTCTCTATGTTTCAATCCTCACATACGTTCCTGGATGAGCAGAACTTTCTGGATCTTTAGGAGCTTTAGGATCTCTGATCTCTGTGTGGTTTCAGATTAGATTTGATGTGATATTGAACATCTTTGTTCCAAATGTCCCTCCAACCGTCAGTCCAACCACAGCCTCAGTCTGTAGCTGTTAGCTGTTAGCATAGCATCATCTGGGTTCTGTTCTGGTTCTGTTCTGATCAGCAACAAAGTTCTCTGGAAACAAGTCTTCATTTCTGAGGACGACTGAAGAGTTTGAGATCCTCCATCCATGACCGTACATCCAGGATCT
>NC_050529.1:2709910-2721010 GCF_002922805.2 Oryzias melastigma
GGAGGCTAGTGCTGATAACTAAGGAGGCTAGTGCTGATAACTAAGGAGGCTAGTGCTTATAGCTAAGGAGGCTAGTGCTAATAGCTAAGGAGGCTAGTGCTTATAGCTAAGGAGGCTAGTGCTAATAGCTAAGGAGGCTAGTGCTGATAGCTAAGGAGGCTAGTGCTAATAGCTAAGGAGGCTAGTGCTAATAGCTAAGGAGGCTAGTGCTGATAGCTAAAAATGCTGAAGCTAAAAGCTGAAGATGCTGCAGCTGAGAAAACGTTTAATTTAGCCATAAATGCTAGCATAAAGCTGAAATATTAACTAAACTCCAAAATAACCTAAACCTTAATAAATGTTAGTAAATGTCAGAATATTACAACAAAGCTAGCATAATGCTAATATCACAGCTAAACTCAAAAATAGTTTAAAACTACAGTAGACACCAAAACAGCTAACTGATGTTTTAAGGCCATTTTGGAGTTTAGCTAATATTTTAGCTACATGCTAGCTGTTTTAACTACCGTATTTTCACGACCAAAGGGCGCATACAAACGTCTTAGATTTTTTTCAAAATGTGCGGTGCGCCCTCTGGTCCAGAGCGCCCTTTGTGCATGTTGTAAGGCGAACGTTCTCTACCACGTCCTCCTCAATGAGGACGTGGTAGAGAACGTGAGAACGTTAAAGGGGGATGTGTGGGCGTGGATTGTGTATAAACAACAGTTATGTCCTTTATCCAGAACATTGCTGTTTTAACAACTCTTAAAATGGCAAAGAGACACGCTTATGAAGCTCAGTTTAAACTGAAGGCTATCAGCTACGCAGAGGAACATGGGAATCGAGCCGCCGCGAGAGAATATAAAATCAATGAGTCGATGGTTCGCAAGTGGAGGAAGCTGGAGAACGAGCTCCGACAGGCGAAGAAGACTCAGCTGAGTTTCCGCGGACATAAAGCGAAGTTGCCGGAGTTGGAGGAAAGACTCGAGCGATGGATCATCGAGCAAAGAGCGAGCGGGAGGAGCGTTTCGACTGTCACCATCCGACTCAGAGCAGTAACGCTAGCGGAGGAAATGAACATTGAACATTTCAAAGGAGGTCCGTCTTGGTGCTGGCGTTTCATGAAACGGTGCAATTTTTCCATCCGCACCAGGACTACAGTAGCGCAGCGACGTCCGGCGGATTATATTGAAAAGCTGGCGAACTTTCGATCCTTCTGCGAGAAGCACATCGCCGACAAGCGCATCCAGCCGAGCCACATCACCAACATGGACGAGGTACCGCTGACCTTCGACATCCCGGTGAGTCACACGGTGGAGAAGAAAGGAACCAGCACGGTAGCGACACGCACAACGGGGTACGAAAAGGCTTTGTTTACTGTTGTGCTTGGCTGCCACGCAAACGGACAGAAACTGCCGCCGATGGTGATTTTTAAAAGAAAGACTTTGCCTAAAGAGACATTTCCAGCAGGCGTCATTATTAAGGCAAACGAAAAGGGCTGGATGGACAAGGACATGATGAAGGAGTGGCTGAAGCAGGTGTATGTAAGGAGACCGGGAGGTTTTGTCCACACATCACCGCCGCTTCTGATTTGTGACTCTATGCGAGCACATCTCACAGCCGATGTGAAACAGACAGTGAAGCAGATGAACGCTACGCTTGCTGTTATTCCGGGAGGATCTCCAACCGCTGAATGTCGGCGTGAACCGGCCATTCAAAGTGAGGCTGCGAGCGGCGTGGGAGCGATGGATGACGGAAGGAGACCACAGCTTCACGAAGAGTGGTCGGCAGCGCCTGGCGAGTTACGCCACAGTTTGCCAATGGATTGTGGATGCTTGGGCTAACGTGTCTGCTGGCACGGTGGTTCGAGCTTTCGGAAAAGCCGGCATCATTTCCGAGGAGCCGCACGGCACTGAAAGTGACTCTGACATTGACGAAAGCGAACCTGCCATGTTGGATTTAGCGCAGCTGTTTGATTCTGAGACGGAGGATGAGGACTTGGATGGATTTGATTAATGACAGTTACCGGTAATGTGCTTATTACTTTGTAATTAATACTTAAATAAAGCACAACCAAACTCAGTTTTGCTCCCTATCTATTCTTTAAAATACGCACACGTGTATGCGTGTGTGTTGTTGTAAGGCGGATGTACGTATTGTAGTAGAGGATATGTATATAAAACTTGCGCCCTATCACAAGGTGCGCCCTTTGTGTCTGTTAAATACAGAAATGGCACACAGAAATGAGACTGCGCCTTTTCACACAGTGCGCCCTTTGGCCGTGAAAATACGGTAGTTTAATTTATAGGCTAATTTGGATTGTAGCTAATATTTTAGCTTCATGCTGGTTGTTTTGTCGAAATTAGACATCTTAGCTGTTTTTAGGCTAATTTAGCATTTAGCTAATATTTTAGCTTCCACTCCAGAATTTTCAGCTTTAGCATCTTCATCGGTCAGATTCAGCTCACAGCGTTCACACTAGCATCATCCCAGCTAATGCTATATATCTGGTTATTGTTGGTGTTTGGTTTTGGGAGAAAACAATCCTCAACAGATAAAGTGAAGAACTGTTTTACTTTGAAACTCTAGAAACGTGTAGCTAGCAGACTTTAGATGATCATCCCGGCTAGAGACCTAAAGGTCATTTAGGGTCCGGCTGACCCGGCTGGAGGTTCTGAAGGAAACATGTTTGGATGAACAGTTTAAGGCCCACCGAGACACCAAAGTGAGGCTGGAAGATATGGAATTTTACATCTCCATATAGTGATTTTCATATCGAGATAACAATATTTATCATGATATCAACTAAATAACTACAGATGTTACATCTGGACTCAGATATAAATGATCAGCTTGTTCAGATTTAAATACTTGTTTCCTGTCAAACGTTCAACATAACAGAAGCTCTGAAAATGATGGAACTAGTTTTCAAAATAAAATGAATACTAAAGGTTTCAAGTTAGAAAACATAAAATTGACCAATAAACTGTTCAATTCATTAGAAACAAAGTATTAATTCTAATGTTTTCAGGCTTTACAGAACATTAAATTATACACAGAAATACTTTAGGTTTGTAACTTTATTATGAACTTCTCTGTCGTCTAACTGTGAATTTAAACTCAAATATTGAAAAATAGATTTACTGGAGATTTGTTAATTCTGTCTCCATGTCGTTACATTTATATGAAATGATAAAAACAGCCTGAAAACATCAAGATTTGGACGATTGTTGTTATGTTTCATGTCTGGAGAGCTCTCATGAGGGAAAGGGGCGGGGCTTATCACACCATCTTTGTAGTTTTCCTTTGACCAAAGGTATAATAAACATAAATAATTAGATACAAACATTTACTCTCTAACTTTAACTCAAAGAGAAGAAAACGCTGCTACTGGAGAGAGTCCATTTTCAAAATAAAAGTCTATCGCAGTAGACTCATTTCTCTATTGAGGAATAATTATATCGCGATTTCTATCGTTATTGTTTCATCGCCCAGATCTAAATGTAACCAAAACCCTGCTGAGAACGTTTCATTAATCCATAAATATTTGAACAGAAACAGTTTTTCTGATCCAGTCTGGTCCAATCTGCTGACATGAAGAACCCTTAACGTTAGCGAGCTAGCACATTCACAACAGCTGCTTAGCAACAAGGCGGCCATGTTGAAATGCTGGAATGTTGACGGTCAAACCAAACCATCAAATGAACCAGCAGATCAACGCTGTGGAACACAAACATCTGATCTGAAACACCAACAGATGCAGCTGACAGGAAACAGGAAGAAGTTCATCTTCTCTGCAGCTGATCTCCACTTTCAGGAACATCCAGCGTTACTCGGAGGAGAAACTTTCAACTTCTGTAACAATTATTCCATGAGAGTATAGAGGTTCTTAGAAGAAACTTTGGACTCTTTGGACTTTTACTTGGAAATGTTTCAGTCTTTGACCTGCAGAGAAGATCCAGATCAGGAACAGGAGAGACCTTCCGACCACAGGTTAAATGTTTGTTGCGTTTCTCCCTGCTTTAGAATCTGAGTTCAGAAGACCACATTCAGGATTTTTCTGGTCGTTGGAACCTCTGGAACTTTGATTTGAACCTTTTTTCTTCCTGTAGATCCAGAGACCAACGAGAACAAGACCCAGAGCAAGAACCAGAACTGGCAGAACAATCAGACCAAGAAGACTCCAATTGACTTGATCTTTATCTCCTCCTCCTCCCTGTTCATCTTTGCCTCCTTCATTTCCTCCTCCACCTTCCTCTCCTGCAGAGACAGAGATGATGATGAAGATCAGAATGTTCTCCTCTTCCTCATCAGCTGCTTCCTGCAGAGTCTCATCAACAACATCTTCAGAAAACACGTCTGATCTGAGACCTTTCACTCTGACATACATTCACTCTCATCCACACACTCAATGGAGGAGGAGGAGGAGGAGGAGGAGGAGGAAGAGGAGGAGGAGGAAGAGGAAGAGGAGGAAGAGGAGGAGGAGGAAGAGGAGGAAGAGGAAGAAGAGGAGGAGGAGGAGGAGGAGGAAGAGGAGGAGGAAGAGGAGGAGGAAGAGGAGGAGGAAGAAGAGACACAGACACACTCAATGCTCACCTGGAGGAGACACCGACAGGAGGATGGTGGAGATGGGAGTATTTTGATCAGCAGATAATCCCTTTAAGACTCTACACTGGTATGTTCCAGTGTCATTAACGGTCACGTTCTTCAGAACCACAGACAGATCTCCATCCTTCATCTGACTGTTCTTCAGAGACACTCGGTTCTTGAAAGATTCATGCTGATCATCAAGATAAGGACGGTTATCTCTGTAAAAGAACACATTTTCTTTCTCCTGCAGGTCAGTTCTGGTCCACTCAAAAACTGGTTTCTGGTCAATGTTTGGATCTTCACATCTCAGAGTGACGTCGTCTCCAGGTTCAGCAGTGATCGGATCTGCATCAGAAGATCAGAGATTCTGTTCCGTCAGTAATCTGGACCGTTACAGTAACATTTAGTTTCACTGAAAACTTTAACCTGTCAGATTCTATTGCGGTCAAGTGAGCCGCTGTTCGCTCAGCTGCAGTCAAGCCACCCGCGCTACAAAAAAGTCATGCGCGCGTATTACACGGTTTACGGCAGAACACGAATGTCGGTGGAAGACCTTTCTGTTGGCACATTAGAACGTCTGATGTGCTCAGAGTAAAATGCAAAAGAGAAATAAGATCCTATAACAAAACTACGTATACCATCAGTCCATATTTGTACTAATAATCTGTTATTTATTATGTCATTTCTTATGAAGAAATATTTAGAGTTTTCAATAATTAAGTTAAATAAAGTCATTTAAAACATAAATTGGTCCATACTTCCAGCCCTTGGACACTATATGCTTGTTCTACAGGTCACAGTCTATTACCTCACAAAGGCTTGTGTTTTTGAAAAGTTTTAGAACAAGCATATAGTGTCCAAAGCCTGGAATTATGGACCACATTTTTTTTATTTACATTCAAAAATGGCTGTTTTGACTTTTTCTCATCAAAAAAGCAAAGTTTAAGTGCTAATTTCTCAAAAACTATACAGTAAAAGTACACAAGTCTTTTTGAGGTGATAGAGGGTGACCTGTAGAACAAGGACACAATGTCTCAAATCTGGAATTATCCAGTAATATTATTTAATTCAACTTTAAGATTGAAAACTTCAGATATTTCTTTATTTACAATTAAATAGCTGATAAATATTACAAATATGCATTAATAGTATACGTAGTTTATTTAGGGGATTTTATTTTCTTTTACATTTCATTTAGAGCAGATCAGACGTTTATGTGCCAGCAGAAAAGTCTCCCTGTCGATTTTCATGCTCTGCCGTAAACCGTGTAATACGCGCGCACAACTTTTTCGTAGCGCGGCAGATTCTGTGACTAGCACAGCCCAGAGACCCCTCCCCCAGCTGTGAGCAACATACGGAGATACAGATTATCTGAAGAAAAGCATAAATGATATAATATGGTAAAATAAAATAATGAATAAAACAAAACAGGAGACTATTGTTAGCACAGGAAAGAAGCTAGAATAACAACCACAGGGAAATTAGTTTACAGATTAATTTAAAAGCTTCCCAGGATTGTAATATTATAATTGAGGAATAAAATAATGTAAACTTGTGAGTAAATCAATATATACTTTATTAATCCCACGGGGAGGAAATTCATTCCAAACATGGAAGGAGGGCTTGGTACCTCTCCGCTTGCAGAGGCCAATATGATATTCCCCTAAAGTAAGATGATATTACAACACAAATATTAGAAAGCAGTGACGGAACCGGACAGGCCAGTTTTCAGTTTAACATCGGTTCTGATGGTTCCTCGTTTCTCTTTCATCTGTAGATTTATTTGTATTTTAATTAACAGAATCGGGGCGAGAGCCGCGAGCTTTCAGTTTTACTTCCGCATTCATAACGATCGCCATTGTTGTTGTTAAACCGCTAAATTCTAACGATTTAAAGACATTTTCAGTTTATTTATTTCTCTCACTTGATGTTCCGGAAACAGGCGAACCGACCAGAACGAGGAGCAGAACCAAACCGCAGAACCACATCGTTGGAGATTTGGATGCGTTCTTCATAAGTAGTGCGGGCATGTTAAGGTCGTCTCGATAACCCAGATGGTACCACGCATGCGCGAAACATCGCTACTTCCGCTCAAAGATTTTATCCGGGACCGTCTGGTTAGAGTGTCTCTTGAGATATTAGGTATAATATGTAAATCTTAAAGAGTTAACAGTAATGGGGGGAAAAAAACATTTTAATGTTGACACAAACAAGCAAAAATAGATTATTTTCAATGTGACGTCACACGAAAAGGCGTCAGGGACGTGAACGTGATACGTCACTTCCGGTTATTCGATTTAGAGCGGAAGAACAAAGAGCTGAAAACTGTTTAAAACACTTTTACATAAATGATAAAGGGTAAGCTTAACTATTTAAACCGAAAAATCAACAATATTTATTTAATGTTCGTCCAGCTGAACTGTATTTTCATTTCTTGTCCTAGATTGTTCACAAATAAAAACTCAAATTTGAATAATCCTTCATTATTGTAGGTTCTATTGAATAAATGGACCTTTCATTTCAGCAGATATTATTCTAATATTGTTCTATATTTCCTTAATATTATTCGAATGGTCAAGCACAAAATCTGATGCTAATTCATGTTGGCCACACATAAAAGGCCCCAGTTCTCTGTCTGCGCCCTGGAAGTTAGTTGCTTATCAGAAAGAATCTCAGAAGGAGTTTCTGTTCGACCGTGAATCTTTTCATAACCATCAGGAGGAGTGGAGCAGTTGAAGATTCAGATATGCTCACAGACAGTCCTGTCAGATAAATAAGATGAAAGCCAGTCCACTGCAGTACCACAAATTCCAACCAAACCTTTCAACCTGAGGTTCTGGTCCACAGTGTCAAAAGCTGCGGACTAGTCCAGCAGAAGAAAGACAACAAAGTTTCCATCATCAGTTGTCCAGAAGATGTCATTAAAAACCCTCAGCAGCTCAGATTCTGTGTTGTGTAAAGTTTTAAAACCGGACTGGAACCGATGCCTGTTGTTTGGGGTTCCACAGGGCTCTATTCTAGGACCACTTTTATTCTCCTTGTACCTCCTTCCTCTGGGTTCCATCCTGAGAAAACACGGAGTCTCCTTTCACTGTTACGCTGATGATAGTCAGATTTATCTACCAGTAAAGAAAGGAGGCTCCGTTACACCACTTCTGTCTTGTCTTCAAGACATCAAAGACTGGATGGCCCTCAGCTTTTTAAGTTTTAATGATTAAAAAACAGAAGTGATGGTGTTTGGTCCTAGCAGCTCCTGTGACCCCTCCTCAGTGGAGCTGGGTCCTTTGACTCCTCATCTCAGACAGTCCGTGTCAAATCTGGGTTTTAAGATGGACAGTGATTTTAAACTTGACGGTCAGATTAGCTCTGTGGTAAAATCCAGATTCTTTTATCTGAGGCAGCTGGTGAAGGTCAAACCATTTTTATCTAAACATCACTTTGAGACAGTAGTCCATGCTTTTATCACATCCCGGCTGGATTACTGTAACTCTCTTTATTTTGGAGTTAGCCAGTCGACCCTCTCACGTCTCCAGCTGGTCCAGAACGCTGCAGCTCGGGTTCTGGTTGGAGCGTAAGAGGGACCACATCACCCCCATCCTGGCTACCCTTCACTGGCTGCCTGTGAATTTTAGAATTCATTTTAAGATTCTTTTATTTGTTTTTAAATCTTTAAACAACTGTGCATCGCCGTACCTCTCTGAGCTTCTCTGTCCCTACACCCCGACCCGGAGCCTCAGGTCAGCTGATCAGCTTCTCCTGGAGGTACCGAGGTCTAAGAGGAAGCTCAGGGGGAACGACCGTTTTCAATCTGTGCACCGAAGCTGTGGAACGCTTTACCACTGAGCATTCGGCAGGGGTCCTCACTGTCCATTTTTAACCCTTATGCTCTCATATGGGGTCCAGATGACCCCCCCTTTTATTGATGTGTGATCCTCCCATGACAAAGGTGGACAGGATTTAATGTCTGCTACGGACACCAGTGAAGATAAAAAGTCCTTGAAGTTCAGTGCACTGTCTCTTGGAGTCTTTTGGAGTTGTAATGTAAACATGCCTCGAACAGCACAAGGGTTAAAGGAAGGAAAGGAAGGAAGGAAGGGTGTGTTGTCTGACTGGGTCTGGACACTGTGGAGTCAGTGGTGAGGCGGGCAATGCTGGTTAAGCTGAAGAAGATTCTGGAGAACACCAGCCACCCCCTGTACTCAGGGTTAGAGGAGCTCTGTCACCACAAACCGCCTCTGTTCTCTGTCGTGCTCCACTGAGAGGTACAGGAAGTACATTGTGCTGTCCAAGTAATTTTAATTTGTAAAGTATGAACTCACCAAGTTACATTTTAATGTTTTTAAACTTGTGATTTATTTGAATCGATTGAAGAGAGAGCAGAGAGGCCCAAATCCAGGCCTCGAGGGCCAGCTTCCTTTAGGTTTTCCAGAAATCCTGCCTTATCTGCTGCTAATTTCCAGGATCAGGTATGTTTAGCCAATAAGGAGCTTCAATGGAAGGTTGGTTCGAAAACATGTAGAACACTGGCCCTCGAGGCCTGGATTTGAATACCCCTGTACTAGAAGCTTGAATATCTCATCAGAAAAACTCTTGTGGTGTAACAGCAACATCTCCACCTGCTGGATGGAAGATCCAGGTGCAAATCCTGGCAGGAGAATTCTGATGTTTAGTGAACCAACACTTTTGTTTTCTGTCATCATTGTGATTTGTCATTATGAGGTGTATTCTAGTGATAAACTAATTGTGTGTTCATTGTGTGTTGAGCACCTGCCTTTGGCTTAATCAGTGTATAGATCCTACAGTGTATTGTGAGATGCTTTTTCAAAAGAAAAACATTTCTCTTATGTTTCCTCACTTTCCATTTATTCATCCATTTTCCAAACCTGGTTGATCATACCTCTTGTTATCAACCAGGTTTGGGTCACGTGGTTGCAGGAGCCTATAGCAGGTACTCACGGTTGAAGGATACGATCACCCTGAACAGGTAGCCAGGCTGAAATGAAAATAAAAATAAATAAAAAGCAAGTATTTTGAAGCCCAATGAGGCAAATTCTTTTCTGATTTTGGGCTATATAAATAAAATTGAATTGAATTGAATTGTAAGGGAAAATATTGTTATAAGCTAAATAAAGAGCAGAAATCAACTGAGTTTCTATGAGTTTTGTAGTTTTATTACATTATTTGAGCAATGAAATTAGCAAGTTTGATACTGAGGTCAGTTTATATTTTTAAAATGTGGTGGAATTGATTCATAATCTTTTATTTGCTTTGAAAGACATAAAATGAAAAAATGAATTTAATAATATGGCAGCAGACCATCAAGGCAAAGCAGCAGCTGAGCAGAGGAAGCAGCTCCTCCAAATCAAACAGGCTGATAAGCTAAAGCTAAGCTAAGGCTAAGCTAAGGCTAAGCTAAGCTAAGCTAAAGCTCCAGCACAATGAATTCCTACTAGCTTCAGAGCGAAGCCGAGCTGCTGAGAGATTCTTTCAAACGATTCACCTCCAAACGAGGCGAACTGCTCTGTGATTGGTCAGAGATATGAGTCCTGAGTGATTCAGTCCGAGTTCTCTTCAGTGAGCTCCGAGTCCTGAATTATATGCTGCTCCTTCAGAGATTTGGTCAGTCAAGTCCTGAGTCATGATTACTTGGATCAAGACACTGTTTGGGTGTCCGGTGAGCTCTGAGTCATGAATCATCACTCATTTGATTCAGCTCGAAGCGAGGTAAATCAAATGAGTCCTGACTCAAACCCGCCCATTCGATTCAGCCCGGACTCACCCTGGGTTCACATCGCTAGCATTACAGCTACGTTTAGGTAACTTTAGAAGTGTGAGAGGAAATCCCACTGCAGGCGTTCACGTCCTGCATCTGCATTCAGGTCTCTGAATAAAGAGAATAAAGAGGGGATAAGTGTGAACATGTGTGAGTTTGAAGTTTTGGGAGGTCTGCAGAGAGCCTGTGGCTGCATCCAACCTGTAGCTAATACAAGCCATCTGCTGTAGCTAGAACCTCCCGAGCTGTAACGCTGGTGATGTGAGGCTGGGGTCAGAGAGCTGGCTCCAGCACCTCAGCAAGGGGAGTGGCCAACAGATTCTCAGGTCGGAGGGGTGAGGTGCTGCAGCTGTTGTCAGCAGATCGGTTCTGCTCAGAGGGACGGAGGGATTCTGTTGTGTTTTTACATTAGCTTCTTTTGTTTTGTTGTTTACCAGAAGTTAGCAACCAACCCAGAGGTCATGTGACTCAATCTGTGTGCATTTTATGTTTAAGATGGATCTTTGAAGTTTCTGTTAATGGCATATGTTATGTTAACGTGTGGACTACGAAATATTAATTTCTGTAAGCCATTGTAAAACTTTGAGTCACCAAAATGATAATCAAGAGCAATACCCAGTGGGAGGGGCTTACTGTTAAAAGGGAATTGACAGGAAATGTTTGGTCGAGCTTGAGATGATGTGGCCTTTGTGAGCAGTGTTGGGCATCTCACTTCAAAAAAGTAATTAGTTATAGTTACTAGTTACTTCTCCCAAAAA
>NC_050529.1:2721042-2726587 GCF_002922805.2 Oryzias melastigma
TGGGATTTACTTACATTTATTCCTTTGTGTCGAGATAAAAGGAGCATTTGGGTGACGCCGTGCCCGAACTGCGCGTGTCCCTCTCACGCGAGCCGCAGCGTTACTTCACATGCAGGTTTACAGTCTGATCAGATGCACGTGAGAAGCGCGTTCAGCGGTATTTAAAATAAATAACCATCCTAACAAGTGAACAGCTGGATCTTTTTTCTGTTTGAAAATACGATCAGGTCCTTTCAAGTTTGTCTCGCGCTCCTCAGACGGCTGCATCTAATTCAGGCTGAAGCTGGAAAAGTGAAGAAGATGAAACTTTGGTTGATGATTTTATGCGCATATATGCAACTTAGATTTCATAAGCTAGAATCAAAACAGTGAAATAAAGAAAAACGAACGTTAAACAAACAATAAAGTCCAAATCACATAACCTCAGAGTGAAATCTATTTCTACAGAGTAAATCCTCATCTAAAAATGTCGACAGCATGCTCCTCTTGTTGTTTTAAACTGCTGCATCGGTACATTCCATTGAGGAAAACAACAGTAGGACAATGATTGGTACATTGTTGAATTGTAAAGTAGGTGTTAAAAGGTCTTCACAGACCCATTGATGAAGTCTGCTCCCATTGGCTACCCGTCATCTGTCAATCAAACCCCCCAGACGGTCGACGTCAGACCCACAAACGCTTATTGAGCCATCTGATTGGTCAATTTATAACTCTAATAACTTGTGATAATGGAAAAAAATCTTTAAAAAAATAGGATTAGAAAAAAGAAGTTAATCAGAAAGCAGCAGAGGAAGAATGATTATTCTGAGATATAAAATGACTGAGAAATAACTGTCTGTTTCTCAATGTAAGTCAATGGGACTTTGGCCTTTTTGGAACCCAGTGGTACTTCCTATATGGAACAGGAAGGAGGGGGGTTGGTCTGTCCAGTTATTCTTATACAGTCTATGGGATGGAGGGATTCTGTTGTGTTTTCACATTAACTTTTTTTGTTTTGTTGTTTACCAGAAGTTAGCAACCAACCCAGAGGTCATGTGACTCAATCTTAAGATCAGTAGGAGGGGCTTACTGTTGAAAGGGAATTGACAGGAAATGTTTGGTCGACCTTGAGATGATGTGGCCTTTGTGAGCAATGGACGGGCTCTTTCTTTTATGTTAAAAATATAACTTTGGCTTCTCTGCAACCATTATTGTATGGTTTGACAAACTCTTTCCAAAGGAACCCACAGGATTATAGATAGATACAAAAGAGTGTCGGTAAGTTCCTGCAGATGCTCTTCAGGGAGTGGATCTGCAGAAGAGTTCCTCCCCATGGTCACTGGTGGCAGATCATCTCATGTTATGCAATCATTGTTTTTAGGTTATTTTGATAAAGAATAATAAAACACATCTGGGTTACCTCTTTGATTTGATCCTGTTGGATTTCACAGCTACCAACAGTCTGTTCCAGTAACTGAGTTATTACCATTCACATGCTCTTCATACAACTCTGTGCTTCATTTATAGGAGGAGTTCTCAAAGAAGCATCTTGTGGCCCTCAATAGATAACCATCATATAACCACATAACCAGCCGTACGTTGCTTGAAAAAATATATTTTGTTTTGTGGTTTCTGGGTCATCTGCAGGTATTAAGGTAATTAAACCCAGATGTCAATGGTAACGTATATTCATTTCACCACTAGAGGGCAGACAACATTTTATATGTTACTGTCTGCAGAGAAAGGAGGAACTATGATGACGGCAGGAGGAATGGAGTCAGAGCTGGAGGATGAGCAGGTTTCTTTGAGGAAAAAACATGTTGGTGAGGAGAAAAAACACTTTCAAGCTAGAAATGCTTACTTAGTCGTACCTCATGAGCTGGATAAACTCATGTGACTGATTCACGAGATGTAAATGCAGTGTTCAAAGGATTCAATAGATCGTCACTATGCTACAAACCATAAAACTATGACAAAGCAAGGAGCGCAGCTATAAGCTCCAGCAACTACAAGGAGGCTACGCTGCACTGCAGAAAATATTTACAAAACTGAAAAATCCAACGAATCTGTGACAGAAGCTACGCTGTAGCTTTGAAAATAACTGCTGTAGACGGGGAGATAAAAATGGATATTTCCCAGTTAAATCAATGTTTCAAATCTTGTTTTGTTTGTTCTTATATTAACTGTACAAATGACAGTTGGCCATTGAAGTTATTAAAAACACATTTTTCTGCCTGTCCATTTTTTTCATCAAACTTGGCCCCCAGCCTAATCTCAAGTTCTTAATTTGGCCTTCTGCCCTGGTTGATATGAATTGTGTTTCACATTCTGTTAGCTGCTTCTCCTTCTATGTTTCCAGGTGTTGCATAAACCTTCCTCCATCTTCAGTATTCTGGGTCTAACAGAAAGGATTTCACAGCCTCACTCACTTCCTCCATGTCTGTCATTAACTCTGCTGTTTAACCTTCAGTCTTCCTGCAGTAGATCCTAACCTGGCTGTTTCATCTCTTATTATTCCAGGACAAACTATTCTGAGCTCTGCATCCCTTCTGTTCTGCTATCCATGTCTTTATTGTTTATGTCTTCTCTATCTTAAGGATTTCTGATTTCACCTCAACCAGTGTCATCTATACTGGTGCTTTCTAATCATCACTGTTCTGCCAATCAACGGGTAACTACAGCAGCTCCACCTAAACCGTCCCCTTCTATGTTTCTATGGACCTATGACGGCAGAGTCCAGAGGTATAGATCAGAACTATTTAATAGGTCCATTTAACAATGGAAACACTCAAAATACCTGATCAAACTGGATTACTTGGTGGAAATGACACTTTATACCAGGGGTCTCAAACTCACGGCCCGCGGGCCATTTGCGGCCCGCAGGATGATGATTGCGGCCCGCGTCTTCATATGAAAGATTACTGTTAGTGCGGCCCGCAAGGCTGATATGAATGACAGTTGTTATGTGCAGAGCTGAACGAACCAATCACAGTGAGGTATATGACTCTGGAGGCGGGACATCGGCGGTCTGTCCAGTACCTCTTCACTCATTCATTCCTTCCTCCAATCAGCTGGGCGGAGGAGGAGCCATGAAGCACCAAACGCGATTTGCGTGCTAAATTCGCACGGGGAATTTGCTGCTGGTGGCTTGTCAAAAAATGTGTTTCTGTCGCCGCGCCACGTGTAGGAGGAGCTACCAGCTCCGTCTGTGGATGTCTGTCTTAGAACGAATTATGGGAGACAGACATGATATCGGGTAATATGTTTTTTTGACGTGCTGATTGTTCCTAATCAGAGCTCCCCAAGCTCCGAGCCCCAAACCTGTAGCCCGCCCTCTTTCACCGTGCGGCGTTCCGCTGCACCCGCCTGTCAATCATGTGATCCTGAGCTTGGCTCGCACCTGCGTGCGCGTGTCTGTGACTTTTAAGGCTCACACACCGACTGTGTCGGCGCGCATTCCAGTCCATGTAAACGCGATAGAAGTCCGATATTCTGCTACGCGCGTTTGAATAGAACCCCCATGGAGAGCAGCCCCCCCCCCCCTCTGAATGCGCACTGATGCAGCCGCCGCGCGCACGAGCACCCCACACCTCCAATGAATGGAAGACACATACAGACGTGGACAAAAGTGTTCATACCCCTCAGTTAAAGAAGGACAAACCCACAATTCTCACTGAAATCACTCAAAACTTACAAAAGTAACAATAAATAAAACACCTGTGATGTCAATTAAAGGACACACCTGAGTTAATCATGTCACTCTGGTCAGATAGTCTTCAATCTTTCATTGAGGTGCCATCATTTTTGTCCAGGCCTGTTTCATTTTTAAATAATTATGTTAATCAACAATTCAAAATTGATGGCTGATTTTGATTGTTTAATTTTCATTTTTTTTAATTTATTGTTACTTTTGTAACTTTGTTCTTTAACAAAACATATTTCATTTAAAAACGGACTACTGGATTCCTACTCAGTTTTTGTTATGCAAAGAACAGAGAAGGGGGCGGAGCTTGAGTGTGGTGTGAGTCCGCTGACAGAAAGCAGAGATCAGATCAGAGAGGAAGGATGAAGGAAACATGTCTGCTCTGTAAGTACAGAAGCTGTTTGTCTGCTTGAACTTGACTGTCTGCTCTGTTCATGTTGATGATGGAGGAGATGACATGAAAAGGAGGTCAGGCTGAAAGAGGAGACAAACAAAGAGGAGCTGGGAGCAGAGGAAGGAAAGACAAAGTTCAGCTTTTCTGGATTCTCTTTCTGCTGATAGTTAGAGGAGATGAGGATTCCAGAACAAAGCTGGACCTTCACCTCAGGACGATGATCCACACTGACCATCCAGCAGTTAACGCTGACAGCAGACACACAACTGAGAATACTTTAAATTAAATCATACTAGAGGGTTTTGGCCTGGCTGGGGCTCCTGCTGTACATTCTGTTCTGTCGCCCCTGGACCATCGATATGCATTTCTACGTATGTTAGCCTGTGTTCACCAGGAAATATCAGGTTCTGTGGTGACTTAAGTCCTCTATAAATACTTTAAATACTTAATACAAGTTGTGTGGATACTGTGTGATGGTATTTGACTTATTGGACATATGAGCAGGAACGTGTGCATTTTACTTTTGACACTCATCTATCTTGACTTTGTATAATCACCAAAAGACGAAAATTTTGCTTTCCTGGACTGAGATGTCTGAGGTCTCTCCAGGATCTGCTGTAGCCACTCCTCCAGTTTGGAGGTTACAGCCCCGAGTGCTCCAATTACCACGGGCACCACTGTCACTTTCACCTTCAAGCTTCCTTCAGTTCCTCTCTGAGTCCCTGGTATTTCTCCAGCTTCCCATGTTCATTCTTCTTGATGTTACCATGACTTGGTACTTGTTTAGTAACATGTTGAGTAAATATTCTCAGAGCCCTTAAAGGACTAGTAATGGGCTGGGACAAAGCTAAAATGCGTATCCAGATATATTCCATATGTTCTAATGTATCAAAAATAACAAATAATTACCGTTGACAAACGCAGGTTTTTGTAAAATTTGACAAAATCAACGACAAATCACACTCGCATTTCGCCCTGCTTCAGAAACGGCTCGATTTGGGTCACGTGACGCGTTGACCTCATGTGGGTGAGACAGCGCCAGCAGCAGAATGCAGACGGACCCAGGGTGTCTGCAGATACATGTATGTGTGTGCGCTGCGGCAAAGTTGAATTCTATAAACATCGTTGTTATGGTCCGACGGAGTATTAGGGCCACCAAAAAATAAATAATAATAAAATTATGATTTTTAAAGTCGTAAATTTACGAGATTTACAATCGAAATGAGCCTATTGTGAATGAACACTGTGAGCACAACCAGACCGACTAAAGCAGGGGTCTCAAACTCGCGGCCCGCGGGCCAATTGCGGCCCTCAGGATGATGATTTGCGGCCCGCGTCTTCATATGAAAGATTACTGTTCATGCGGCCCGCAAGGCTGATGTGAATGACAGTTATTATGTGCAGAGCTGAATGAACCAATCACAGTGAGGTATATGACTCTGGAGGCGGGACATCGGCGGTCTGTCCAG
>NC_050529.1:2728562-2745635 GCF_002922805.2 Oryzias melastigma
TTAGGAAGAGTATGCTCTGATAGCTCCGCCCCCAGTCTAACACCAACACCCAATTTCTCCTCTGAGCTAATGATGATCAGCAAAAAACACGTTCATTTTAGATGCAGAATATCGTTGTGACGAAGAGGCTGAGACGTTTGGATCCATATGCAAATGGTTTAATGGACAAGGGCAAGACATAAGCGTGGTCAGAGTCCAGGCGTGGGTCGAGGGAGGAGGCAGGCAGGAAACCGAAGAAACAAGCAGAGATCAAAACCAGGAGACACAGTAACTAGGAAATGCTCAGAGATGTATGCAGGGCAATACAATGCTTCGCAGTGAGGTGGTGACTGAAGGCAGACTATATACACTGGTGGTGATGAGGTGGATTGAAAACAGCTGAGGAGATCTGGCTGGGTGTAGAGAGGGAGTGCAGGGTCAATATTCAGGTGAGGGCTCCCTCTGGTGGTCGTATGTGGAGCCAGGAGGGGAAATGCTGACAATCATATATCTTCCAGTTGTGTTTTGAATAAATTCCAGCTCAAACAGTTTGTTACTTTAGATGCGGGGCTCCTTTAAGACCCCCCCATTGGGCACAGTCTTGAGTGTATTTTTGTTGTGAACCAGTGTAGCGATGGCCGGGCCTACTAAGGGCAGATATATGGTATGTGCATCCATCTTTAAAAAAGAGATTTCTTTTTGAAGGAAAAATCAAATACACACTGCTGGCTCTAGAATGAAATCAAATGGGCGGCAGCCACACGCAGCAGCAGGCGGAGCCTCAGGAATTTAGTTGTTTTACTTCCGGGTAGGACAAAAACTAAAGAAAATAACTGGTAGTATTTCATAAATGTGTTTTTCAGTGTTCCAAATGGGATGTATGATATGGATATGCACAGCAAATCGGGCAGTGTACATTTTATTCCATAGGAGTACATTTTACACCGAATTCGGTGATTATTTGGGTCCAAATTCCCAGTGTCAAAACAACACTGTCCACTGGAGTTAATTAAATAACACCAAAATAGTGTAAAATTCAAACACCGTGAGAGTTTATTAAAAACACTTTTGCAGATATTATTTGACTCTGTTCATATGAACCACAACACTCTTGATGTTGACTACATCTACACTCAAAGTGTAGAAATGAACTCTTATCAGCGTTTTATTTACACCCTATGATATCTCATTTTTATTCTAAAGGGAGTTGATTATTCACCTAATGCAGAATTACACTAATGCCATTTAACACTCAGGTCATACAATAAACTCTTACAATAAACAATATTCTTCCCTAATGTAATAATCTTCCCTATGTAGCGATATGTACTAAAACACTAGTTAGCAACAGTGATTCACGTTCAAGATTACACAATAACCAATCTGACAGCAATTCAAAAGCATTTTTAATTGCCAATTCAAAGTGCCATTGAACATAAAACAAATACAGACAGTAAAGAGACAAAAAAAGACTGAAAACCAAAATCTGTTGTCTCACTAGAATATGTGCTACTATAAAGTGTGAGCTGGTCAGTGAAGTTACTCAACAGGATCATAAGAGCATTATAAAACATAAATATTGTGCCACATAAGTTGGCATCACAGTTAAACACAACTGTCTTAAATAAAAACAAACTTTGTAAATGTTGTAAAGGACAATCCTCTCTGAATCTTTTACAATAACACAAGAACAAAGACCACATAATGTTGAATGTTTTCTAAAACCTGAAAATATGCAAAATCTCTCAGAACAACCATCTTTGTCACATAAAAGCAAATGTACTTGCATTTCTGTCAAACAGAACACCAGAGCATCTTTCTTTTCCTAGATTACCTGACTTAATTGAGAAGTTTTGATCGGAGGTCCTTTACCCTGGCTTTCATGGCATAGGCCCACATCAATATTGGAAATGGTCGTCTGCACAAAAGTATACATGTTGTGCAAGGCCGGGTCGTAGGAAGTCCCAAACACGTAGTGTGCTTTAAAAAGTTCATCGAAGGCTGAAAGTGAAGACTTAGCCTTGCAGGGGATAAGCTGACTGTCCATCACAATGTAGTAGTCATTGATGCTCCCACGTGATGCTCCAACAGCCAGAATGTAGGGCTGCCTCCCCTGGGCTGGGCCTGTCATTTCTTTCCTGACTCAGGTTTTTTTAGGAGTTTTTCCTTACCAGGAGGGAGGGTCTAAGGGCAGGGATAACCAGTTTATTTAGTCTTAGTTTTTAACTATTGTTCATATTTTGAAGCCCAATGAGGCAAATTCTTTTGTGATTTTGGGCTATAAATAAAATTGAATTGAATTGAATTGGTACTGCCACATCCACCACAACGGCTTTCCTCTGTTCTTTATCCACCACTACAATGTCTGGTTGGTTCTCCATTACCATCCTGTCCGTCTGGGTCTGGAAGTCCCACAGGATCTTTGCTCTCTCATTCTCTACCACTTTCTGAGGTGTTTCCATTTTGACTTTGGGGTTTCCAGTCCATATTCTGTAGATGTTTCTGTATATTATTCCAGCTACATGTTTGTGGTGTTCTATGTTTGCTTTCCCAGCCAGCATCTTCCACCCTGCAGGTATGTGCTGGATTGTTTCCTCTTTGAACAGCCTACACTTTGGGTCTTGTCTGGTGTGGTAGATCTGAGCCTCTATCGCTCTGGTGTTCAGGGCTTGTTCCTGTGCTGCCAGGATCAGAACTTCTGTGCTGTTCTGCAGACAGCCCTCTCTAGCCATTGGTAGGACTTCTTGATATCAGCCACCTCAGTTATTGTGTGGTGGTACATCCAGTGCAGGGGCTTGTCCTCCCACGAGACTCTGTCCTCCAGCATCCTCTGCTTTCCATTGTCTGAGACATTCAGTGAGCACACTGTCAGTTGGGGCCTTGAGCTCGGCATATTCATGCATCTTCGATGTTTCATCCTGGATGATGGCTTCCACGCTCACTAGTCCTTGGCCTCCTTCCTTGCAGCTAGTATACGGTCTCATGGGGCTGGATTTGGGATGGAACCCTCCATGTATGGGGAGGAGCTTTCAAGTCTTAACATCTGTGGTCTGTACCTCTTCCTTTGTTCATCTTATTATTCCTGCGGGGTATCTGATGACTGGCAGTGTGTAACTGTTTATTGCCCGGTGATGTGGAGTAAATTGTGGACTGTATCACTGATTCAGGTTTGGGTTTAACAGTAAACAAGATGGTGTGCCGGTCAGAGCACAGGAAGGTAGGAAGAGATGAGGCTCCAGTTGGCAGGTGTTCTTAATTTATTCCAGTGCTGAATAGTATTGCAAAACAAGTCTGTAAATGACAAAGAATGTCTCTTATAATAACATAAAATGCATAAAAAATACTTAATGTAATTAAATAAAGTATAGAAACAAACAAGGGATATGACTGCATCGTCACAAGCCTAGAATCCTCATAACAAATGAAATAAATAATCAAATCTGCTTCAAACCCAACTTAAATATCATTTCCCAATAAAACGGCCTCTAGTGGTCAAGAAAATTACTGCAGGGAAAGAGGAGAAATGCACGTAACTCCCGCGGTGCATTACTAAGCGTCATAAAATCTAAAATCCAGCCATACAATATTTCTTAAAACAAAGGAAACGGAAACTTACGTTTGGTCAATTACTTAAATACTCTAAATACAGCAACTGGGGTGCACAGAATCTAAAAACTGGACAGGATTCTCTCAAACTTAGGATCTCTCTCTGCTGCCTCCGGCATATGGCAAACCGAAACTAACTGGATGGACACACACAAAAAAACACTGAAGAAGAAAATGCGATGTCGCATTCAGTGACATCATCATAGTGGGCTGAGCCTTTGTAACACCCGGGTCTTGTTCTTACCATTGAGCTGGCTTCTCAGGACTTGCCTAACTCATTGGAGGTATTTGGCTGTTGCAGCTTTCCTTGTTGCCTGTTCCAGGTTGCCATTTGCACGTGGAATTCCAAGGTACTTGTAACTGTCCTCAGTGTCTGCTATTGTTCCTTCTGGGAGTGAGACCCTTCTGTGTGGACTACCTTGCCTCTTTGTCAGCATCTGACCGCATTTTCTCCAGTCCGCTCCCTCAGGTCCTCATCCTCCCTCCAACTCGTCATCCCCACCGCCCGCCTTGTCACCATGGGGAGCAGAGCATTCAGTCGCTCTGCACCAAAACTCTGGAACTCTCTCCCACCTGAACTCAGGACTATGGACTCACTCCCTCTCTTCATCTCAAACCTCAAAACCCATCTTTTTAAACTGGCCTACTCATCGTGACTGCAATACATCTGTATTTTTTAACACCAATGTTCTATATTTTTATTTGTGCTTTTATCCTGTTCGGCGACCTTGAGTTCCTTGAAAGGCGCCTGACAAATAAAATTTATTATTATTATTATTATTAAAGGGTCCGCAAACCTCAGTACACGGGCAATACCGGTACCCTAACCCAGTATTGTTACCCTAACCTTAACCCGGTACTGGTTTGCACCCGGAGCCGCGTCTGGTACCATTTTGGGTCTGGTACAGCATCTGGTTCGGTGTCCGGTTAGGGAACGGGACTGGTCTTGGGTATTGGTTTGCTACGCATCACGATACTGGACCGATTCTGGATTATGGCAGAGAGTTTGGGGACCTGTGAGTTAATGGGAACAGCCAGCATGTCAAAATATGAGTTGGGGACACCTAAAACATCAAAAAGTGAGGCAGAAGGGTCCTTAACCAAATGTTAATATGTAGCAACTTGGTTTTGAGAATGTCTTGGCAAAACAACTGTGGTAGACTTAGTGTCACCTTGGTATGATTTTTCGTTAATTAATTTTTTTACAACACATTTAAACTAGAGTGGCAGGAACCCCTAAAGATGGAACATCTCATGAGAAGAAACCAAACAAAACAGTACAAATAGAGATTAAATGCAAGCAAAACACACACACTCATACACATATAGATACACTGGCTGCCAATATCCACCCCTACCTAACATGACACTTCAGAAAGCTTTTAAATAAACACATTTGTGAAAAAAGCTGAATGGAAAAAGCAAAAAACACAAAAAAATAAATGAATGCTGAAGTAAAGACAGTGGGCAATTAACAAAACACCCTGCATTTAAAAACAACACAGTTGAGTTTGAGATGAATTAAAAGAACTTTCTTGAACGATGACAGAGATAAAATGGAACGTAAAGATAGAAGCCCCAGTCATTGGGAGCTTTAACACAAAAAACATTTTTCCCAGATTGTTTTTATGTCTCAGAACAAAGAAGAATACCTGCTTATTATGGCATAGGCAATGCTGTGAACTAAAAAGAACTAGGCACTGTTTCAAATAAAAAGAAAGGTCAAGTTAAATGCATTTGAAAATGAATTGAAACCAGTGAAATTGTCGTCTATCTGATAGTGAAAGCCAGCCCAGACGTTCAAACAGTGTGCAGTGATGAGTACTGTAGGGACAACGTAAAACAAAGCGGCACATAGAATTGTAGATGACATTAAGGGAGCGTAAGCAGGCTGAAGAAGCATTAAAGTAAATAATATCAGCATAGTCAAAAATAGGGAGTAATAATTGTGATATTAGTCTTTTTCTGATATGGAAATAAGCAAGGGAACTAATTGATAAAGTGATTTAAGATAGTAGTTTAATTCACTGGTGATAAACTGAATATGAGTTTATAAGGATCAGTTAGGTTCAAACCAGACACCAGGATATTTAAAAGTTTTGTTTCCTTTAGAGGAGAGGAGTACAAAAAATGCAGATTAAAATTCAAACCACATGGGTTTATTGTATCAGCCAATGCTGAACTGAGTCAAAGTCATGCTGTAAGCAGTTGATATTGTCAGTGATGTTTGTTTTGGAGCTATAAATTATTGTATCATTGGCATGAAGATGGATTTTCAGAATCAGAATGATCTTTAATGTCATTGTTGCACAAGGACTTGTGATACAACGAAAAAACAGTGGCTCTCCAGACAATAGAATAAAGATAAGGTAATATGTAAAAAGTCTAAAAACTGTAGAATAAAAAAAATACAAAAATAAGAATAAAACTATTATTTACATATATTGTACATGGAAGATAAATTAAAGACAGTACCAATATCAATTGTTATTGCACATAGGTAAGATTGCACGTCTGAATATTGCACATTTATGAATACGGGTTATAAGTTTCCTCTTTTATTTATGATGACTGTTGCCCTTGGAAAAAAACTGTTTTCAATTTTACAATTTGAGCAAGAATTTGGAAAGCTAATGATGAAAAGTGAAAATAAAAGTGGCCTCAGGGAAGAACCTTGGGGAACACCTTTATAGATTCTAGTGAAATTTGACTGAGAGTCCCCGATAGACACAAACTGACAGTGATAGTGAAGGTAAGAATTAAACCAGAGAAGAGAATAATGAGAGAGACCAATTGCCAAATGCTTTGGAGAGGTCCAAAATGATAGTGCCTGTGCACATATTATTGATATATTATTAATATGCGCACAGATTTGAGTCACGACCCAAAAGACTTGGGTTACAACTGATGAGATTTGAGATTGCTGTAGCAACATTAAAGAGTACATAAGAAAATAAAAAACTGATGGTCATAAGAATAACCCAATGGTTTCATCCAAACAAATCTTAAGGGGTCAGAGATGCCAAACCAAAGGGATAAAACCAGTCAACTGCTGACTACTACTGGTTGACCCTGAAGTTGATCTTCTTTGCTACAAAAGTGTACACTTTCTCTTATGTTCTCTTTGGTGGGCAGCACAAATGAACCAGATGCTAAGAGATGGGACTCACCTTGAATGGCTAACGGAAGGGTGATCGATCGTGACCCAGAAGGATCCCTCAAAGGGTGTGGTCCCATCCAACTACTGACCAATAACCTGTCTCTCCACAGCATTGAAGCTCATTTCATTGCAACCAAAATACATAGAAACATGGATCAATACATGAGCGACACACAGCATTAATACTGAGAACAACATCACTAACCCTAAAACTGACATTAGTCAAAAAAACAAATGGACATATTTTGAAGATCCAGCAACAGTCTTCAGGAACAAAAAAAAAAAACCGGTGTTCAAGTCAAGAATTGGAACAATTCTCTGAAAAAAAACACGTATCTACAAATTAAACCAAAGCTTTCTGATGCAGAAATAAGGAAACAGATTTGTGTGGGTTCTGTTTATTAAAAGAAAAGAAAAAAAAATCAAACTTTTCCTTTTCTGGCTTGGAGTCTGTTTTTTTATCCATTCTTTTGGTTTCTCTCCAGGTCTGATGTTTCTGCTTTACACCAAATCAAACCAAAGTGAGTCACAGTTTATGATCATTGAAAAACAGTTATATAAGTTAAAACAAAGATTTTAAGAGACTAATTTCTGCATTATTACAAACAAATAAATAATTACCTATGTGTTTGTTTTCTTCTTTTAATAACAATCGAAAGATCAAGTTTTTCCTCTCAACCTTTTCAGTTGGTGTGACTGTGAGTCCCAGCAGATCTCAGTTCTTTAAAGGAGAATCAGTGATTCTGAACTGTGAGGACGACAGCTCTGCAGGATGGACTCTGAGGAGGAACACCTCAGGAGGAACCAGGACTCAGTGTGGATCTGAGTGGGGATCAGGAGATGGTTTGTCCTGTGAGATTGATTACCTGGTTCCATCAGACAGTGGAGTGTACTGGTGTGAGTCCAGAGGGGGAGGAGCCAGCAGCATGCTGGTTAACATCAGTGTCTCTGGTAAGATCAGACTGTGGAGTTAGTGTTGCTGCAGCTGTGTGCAGATGGATGAAATGCTTTGTCTCTGTGTTGAGGTGGATCAGTGATCCTGCAGAGTCCTGTCCTCCCTGTGATGGAGGGTCATGACCTCACTCTGAGCTGTCAATCAAAGACCCCTCCCTCCAACCCCTCAGCTGCTTTCTATAAAGATGGCTCCCTCATCAGGACTGAGCCTACAGGTCACATGACCCTCCAGCATGTTTCCAGGTCTGATGAAGGTCTCTACAAGTGTCACATCAGGGATCATGGAGAGTCTCCATCCAGCTGGATCTCTGTCTCAGGTGAGGAGCTCCTTCAGGGTCAGAGGTCACGCTCTTCTTCTTCTTCATCATCTTTGGTCTGTTTCAGAGAGACCATCAACCACCTCTGCTCCTTCAACCACGTCTGCTCCTGGTTCTCCTGGTTCTCCTCTCCTCCACATCCTGTTACCTGCTACCTGTGTTGGTTCTGTGGTTCTCCTGATGTCTTTGGTTCTATTTCTGTGGAAATGTTTTCAACAGAAATCTAGAGGTAAGAAACAAAATCATAATTTAAACTTTAAACCTCTTTTTCATCTTCTTCTTAATCAAATCCTCAGTTCTTGATCTTCTGTCCCTGAAAAACTTCTGAAGTTCTGAAAGAGGTTTGAGGTTCTTAAAGAAATTTGAGGTTCTGAATGATCCAGAAGTTTCCATTTTTGGAGCCACTGAGGATCTCTGAGAACATCTCAAACTGAAACAGATTCATCAGAACTTTGATGGTTTCTGGATTTACCAGGACCTCTGTTTGGGGGAGGAGCTTAAATGCTGGTTCCAGTTTGTTGTAGATTCTAGTAGAAGAAGTTCTGGATCCATCGATGTCAGTGGATGAATGGACCAATGAGGTTCTGTTCTGGTTCCTCTCAGGTGTTCTTCATGTGGAGAAGATCTCTGAGACCACAGACTGATGAACACAGTTACCTTTCAGGTTCTCTGACTTTGATTCTGCTGTTGCAGAAGAACCGCCTCCTGATGACATCACTTACAGCCACGTCAACACCAGATCAGCTGGTTCTGGACCTCCACCCAGCAGAGGTAGGTTCTCCTGTTTCCTCCTAGAGTTCTGCTTCTGAAACTGAAGGTTGGAGTGGTCTTCAACCTGAACTCAGCTGACCCTCCAGAATAAAAGCATCAGTTTAGTGTTGTGTTTCCACTTTAGCAGAAGTCTTAAATGGATCTTTCAGAAAGGATCAGATTGAGGTTTGATTCTTTCTGGAGCTTCTTTCCAGCCTCTGAAGCTGTGAAGTTTCTCTGCAGTCTCTTTCTGATCATTGCTGATGCTGTTCTTCTCACAGGCTGGACTGTTGGTGGTTGTTCTATAACAAACTGCAGATCTGTGGTTGATCTGGTTTTAAATAGACTTCATCTGAACAGATCAGACCATGAGACTGTCAAAGAGAAGAGCAGTCACAGATGGACAGACGGATGAGTTTGGAATCAAAGTTCTGTTTGGACCAGCAGGAATAGTTCAGTCTAAAAAGAATGGAAGAGAGTCTGAGATGATCTGCTGCTTTTCTGTGGCTCCAAGTATCTTCATCAATCAAATAAACCAGGGGTGTCCTAACTTTTGCCAAGAGGGAGAGATTTGGTTAAGTAAATATGTTTTAGAGAGCTCAACATTCGACTTGAAATTATTTTAACAATTTTGCTAACAATAAATGCTAATTAACTATTCAAAGTCCCCCTCTAGTAATCGTAGAATCTGTTTTCAAATCGTTCCCAGTGTTCTTTTAATCATGATGTTGTTTTTAGCCAAAATTAAAAAAAACTGTGTCACTTTCAAGGACATAGTCTCTGCAGAGTTGTGGGCAAGACTGTTGGTGCAAAAATAAGTCTCCACTGATATCTCATCATCCCTTTTTTTACATTCTCTCCTGTTGGCTTACAGCCCCTCCAACACGTTCTCATTCTCACGTTGTCACACATTGATGTTTGGTTAAGGGCTCGTCCACGTCAATAACTTCTATTTTTGGTGGTGAAGATCTGGTGATGATCCGGGTATTAGAGTTCTGGACCAGTTGGAGTTTGTGGATGGACTTGTTGGGAAGACCAAAGAGAAGAAAATTTCAGTAGTCAATTAGGCTGGTGACGAGGCTGTGGACCAAAATGGAACCCATGTGGAGTAACACCCATGCTCTTAATTTGGTAGGAGGTAACTGAAGAGTCACTGACAGAAAGGGTAAGGGTGTTGAGTTAAAATAGAATTCTTCAGAGTCTGCAGTGAGTAGCAGGTCATTGGTGATTTTGATTAATGTGGTTTGACTGGGGACAATGGCAGGGCTACAGTGAAAGAGACTAGGACGTGGTCTGAGATGGTGAGATCAACAGGTATGCAGTTTAAGGGAGTCAGGTCCAAACAACAAACTACATCCAGAGTGTAACCTTAAGCATTGGTGGGAAAATCAGTATTTTGTCCTAACTTGTGGTCAAGAATTCTGGGTCATGACCCAAAGAAAGAGATCCAGACTCGAGCGGCTGAAATGAGTTTCCTCTTGAGGGTGTCTGGACGCTCCCTTAGGGATAGGATGAAAAGCTCGGTCACCTGTAGGGAGCTCGGAGTGGAGCCGCTTCTTCACATCCAGAGGAGACAGTTGAGGTAGATCGGAAATCTCATCTGATGTCTCCTGGACGTCTCCCTGGAGAGGTGTTCCGGGCATGTCCCACTGGACGGAGGCCCAAGGAAGACCTAGACCAGGAAACAGGCCACATCTCTTGGCTGGCCTGGGAACGCCTCGGGGTCCAGAGGAGCTGGAGGAAGAGACCAGGGGGAGGGAAGTCTGGATATCTTTGCTTAGACTGCTGCCCTCACGACCCGGTCTGGATGAGCGGAAGAAGATGGACGGATAGTTAGCATGCCTCTTTTGAAAACAGTTACAGTGTCTGGACATATTATGCTCATTCAGTAGCATCATATTTCACTAAAACAATTCTACCACTACCAAACATTTCCACTAGTCCTGGAGGCGATGGGCCTCACTGTCAACTTTTATTATTCTTTTAGCCTTTGGGCCGCTGGAAATTTGACCACAGGCCAGACTTTGGACATGCCTGAGTTAAAGTGATGAAGGTTCCTCAAATTCTGCTGCAGGTCTGTCAATCATTTTCTAAAACTGTGTTTGTGTTTTCAGATCCTCCATCAGATCCAATCATCATCTACTCAACTCTGAGATAATCGTCTCTTCTGAGAATCTTCTGGACTCAAACTGATCCTCTCAGATCCTGAACCAGATAATTTTTCCATGTAAGAATGTTTAAATGTTTATATTTGAATCATAAAATCTTTATTGATACAGACATTGTGTTCTAATGAACGATTCTGTTGTAAATGTTTGTCCTGAGATGAATAAAGCTTGTAGTGAGGAGTTTGTGTGATCTGAGCTGCAGTCTGGCGCTGGTTCTTCTGGTCAGGAAGCTTCACACTGACAATTGTTACCCACACGTCTCTGTGGGTAACACTTCTGCTAAACCAGATGCACGTTAACATCAACACCCCTGCTAGGCGCTAAAAAACAGAATACACAACCACAAACAACAGAGTCCTCTGGTCTGCGGTTGGAAAGCATGCATGCAGTTGGTGCACGAGTCAGAGTGTGTCTTTGTGTATGTGTGTTTGTGTATTTGTGTTTGTGTGTTTGTGTTTGTGTGATTATTGTAGTCTGGACAAGAATAAAAAAACAAATAATTGTTAAGAAGTGTGAAGACCTTCAGGTGTTTGCAGAAGAGACGTTGTGTATTAGAATCTGCACAGGAGACACTCTGGGGGTCAGAGGTCAACAGAGAAAGAGCGGGAGAAAGAGGAAGTTTCTTCTACAGCTCTGACTGCTGAGAATCTCTGAACTGAAGCTGAAGTCACAGGTAAGAGCTGCTTATTGCAGAAACATGCAGGAACTAGAGAGCTCAGGTTTCCTTCCTCTCAAGATCACATCTTCTCGTCTGCATTTAAGAGTCGGGTCAGGTCCTGTTCTGAGAGGAAGATACAGTATGTGTTCAGGAGTGTTCATAAATATTCACCTTTAAAAAGAGAATGAAGAAGTAGAACATAAACAGTCAGGAAACTGAACCCCGACCTTATGAACATTATCTAGTTCCTGTTTTCAGACTTAACAGTTCAGAAGAAAACCGGATCAGATTAAAGACTCGTGATGCATTCTGACAAAGTGTTTAGAGTCTTCTTGACCAAAAACTTCTTGAAACACCTCCAACTTCACAGGGATTGTCCAAACGACGTGGTCAGTCCAGTGTTGATCCATCAGGAGATGGACTCTGTATCCTGAACCTCCTCACACTGAGGCCTCCACAGACAGAGTTCCTGGACCGTTTAGTGAGATCCACAATCCTAAACCCAGAATCCCAGAAACTGCTCAGAGTCCCAAACGCTGATGTGTGCGACTCTACTTCCTGTTTATGTCTTTGCATAGAGCATCTCCTTTCATCTTCTCCTTTCAGGGCACAGCACAGTGAAACCCCCTGATGAGTCACACATGAATTTGTATTCACCACTTTGTGAATTTCCACCTAAACTGGGTGGAGGGGGCTGGGAAACTGAGTGGTTCTAAACTGTTTGAGGCCTCGTGTAGACCCTCCAAGACAGAAAGGTGTCTAGTGTGTCTAGTACTGTCAAAAGAAGAGAACCCAGGAGTGAAGGAAGAAGTCAATTTATTAGGTCAATAAGGAGTAGGGTTTTAGGGGTGACACCCCCGGACAGCAGGGGGCGCAGGACCTTGCAGAATCTCCGCAGAGACAAGAGGGAAAGTCAATGTCTGAGAGTGGAGGAAGTGAGAGAGGGCAGGCAGGTAGAACAAAAGTTTCCAGGTGGGGATGTCTAATCCACAGAGTTGTGATCCAGCAGGAGGAGGAAGAGGCTGAGACCTAGCTAAGGCTGAGTGAGAACATGGAGTTTGGCGCTGGCTAGGGTTTCAAAGTGAAGGGTGACTGGACATAAACAGAACAACTGAGATGTTCCGGAAGAGAGCGGAAAACAGGAGCGTTCTTAATAAGAAGCAGGAGAAGGTGAATGACATCTCGGGTGATTCCTCCAACTGGACGCCTGGGCAAACAAGGAGTGTAGCAGCTAACATGACAAAAGGACCCAGAAGACGAGTGCAACAAAGAGCAGTTTAGAACCTCCTATGAGTTTTAAAATCTGCTCTCTGGGTTGGTGATACCACAGCCCCACATGGGTACAGGTCTGGGGTTGGTGCTTGCACTAGAGTGCCTGTGAATCGATGTTCTAGCTAGGCCATCTCAAAGGGAGGATTGGGGATCAGTACTCTCTCAGCCCACCAGTGGTTTAGGCAGCAGTTCAAATGTGGATTTGACTCATTTTCCTGTTGTGGAATCTGTCTTTTAGGACATGAAACACTAGTCCTCTGGCAGGGAGGGGTTTGGGGTAGAGAACTAACATCGTCTGCCTGACTTCAGCATGTGGGTTGGAGTCTACCACTTTGGAGTTGCTCACAGTGAGAGTTTTCAGGCTGGTGTGGTATTTATGATAAACCCCCAACTTGAGGTAAAACAGTTGGTCATGTATCTACGCTAGCGTCGTTAGCTCCAATTGTTATACAGTGTCGTCAGACAAGTCTTTAGCAACAGTTGCTAGCGTCGTTAGCTCTTGTTGTTTTACAGCGTTGTTGGGAAAGTCTTTAGCAACAGTTGCTAGCGTTGTTAGCTCCAATTGTTTTACAGTGTCGTCAGACAAGTCTTTAGCAACAGTTGCTAGCGTCGTTAGCTCCAATTGTTATACAGTGTCGTCAGACAAGTCTTTAGCAACAGTTGCTAGTGTCGTTAGCTCTTGTTGTTTTACAGCGTCGTTGGGAAAGTCTTTAGCCAGAGTTGCTATTCTATTGTTAGAACTTTCATTTCACAGGACACCCAGAAGATATTGCTTAGTAGCACATAGACATGAACGAATGTTCAATAAACTTGTTCAGTAGACATAGAGAGTGTATGCAAAAGATATTTTTGACACAAATGGAACCCCATACTGCCTGGACTAAGCCAGACTCCGCCTTCAGTGGCCCTATGGTAAACTGAGTTTGAGAACACTTGTAGGTGGGGTTGGTCTCTGACGGTCGTCAGGCTGGACAGCAGTTTGTAGTATCCAGCCTACTCGAGGTCTCTGTAATCAGACTCTACTGTCCTCCTGAGGGGATTCAACACCGTTGTGGTCGTGGTACCTGGAATGACCATCATATCTACACCCACATGATGTTCTGTTGTTGGACTTTTGTTGTTTATATGATTTGTTTATATGTCAAAATCTGTTGATTTGACAGCGGTGAGCTACCTGTAACACTAGAAGGTGCAGTTCTTGGACTATTTACAGCTTAGTTTTTAGAGATAATAAATATAATATGAATTTAGTAAATATACCACAACATTGTTTTTTAAGCTTTAATTTGAACCATATTTGTGAAAATCTGTTTAAAAATGAAGGAGCTAGCCCGATTTTTGTAGCTGATGCCTTCAAGTCTCATTGAAACGGCTGCATTCTATTGCTAACAGTGGGCGGGGCTTATGTACTGCAGCTCAGAGCATGATGATGTCAGACTTCTGGGACTTACCAATCACAAAATTTAACTGCAATACCTCATTTCAACCTGTAGAGCAAACAGACGGTTTTTGACCATATTTTCTGGAATTAAACAAGTTTATTTTAATTTGTCAAAAATGTGGCAACAACCAACAGAAAACACTTTTAAAGCCCCATTTAGGGAGGTCAATAGCCAAAAAAAGATGATTTAGGGTTTGGTTACCCTTTAAGTTAGATTCATTTTTATGGAAATTAATTAAAGGTGAATGTAGAGAATTTGTCAATAAAACTATTTTATCGCTGAGACGATTGAATCTATGTTCAGATTTTCCTTCAGGTTAAAAAGATTTATTATTGTGTTTTGATCTTTAACACAGGAGGATTGTGAGTTTATTTACTTTTCTTTGCTGTAGGAAAACACTTAGACTTCTGGAGCTCTTTGGCGCTGCCTGGTGGCTCCCTGGAAACTGGAAAAAGATGGGGGAGGGAAACACGTTTTTTGTTTTAATGTGGTTTCTGTAGGAGGAGTGGACAAACATGACACAAACACTCCTAACGTTTCCCAATGCTGTAAAATGTGTAGAATAAATATTAAGTTTCAACAAAGACTTGTGTCATAGCCTGCAGGCTGTTGTGTGATGGGCCATGAATGTTTGCTCTGTAGCGAGAAGTTGTCAAATAACACAAAGAGTCATGTGGAAAGACATTTGCAGTTAAAGCATGCTACGTTTGCAGCCCAGTGCCCAGTTGGAGTGAGAGAAAAAGTGCGATCGCTTGACTTTTACAGAAATTAGAGGAGCGTGAAAATAGATGAAGTGATTCCATCTCCAAAAATAAAAATGACATAAAGAATCGGATTTCTTGATTGGATTTCTTTAATTTCATCAAAGCAATGAAACATCCTGTAATTCATTAATATTGTAATGAAACTTCATCCTACAGAGTAGTCACACGGTGTGTCATTCTCCACAGGATTAAATAAACATTTAATCATGAAGGCTCATTATGTGTTTGTAACCAACACAGTCATTTTGATAGTAGGCTAATGTAGACACATACATCACGTGTTACCTTCATTATAAGGCTGATATAAGGATTTTCATTTGCTGCGCCTCCAGACATATTTCCTTTTTCGGTCCAATACGACTCTTTCAACAGACTTTAGACGTAGAGGTTTGAGGGAACGCCGCAGACGGAAACGCTCCAGGTTTCCCCTCACGGACAGACGGCAGCAGTTCTCCGTCTTTTCTGGTTCCACCGGATTCCTTCACATGTTGGAACACAGACGTCTTCATCACAGAAACACCACATAATGATGATAATGGATTTGATTTCTCTGAGCTTCTCCAGAGGTTTACATCCTGGGGCGGCTGTGGTGCAGTGGTAGGGCGGTCGACTCCTGATCGGAAGCGAGCGGACTCAATTCCCGCCTTTCCCCCCCATGTGTCAAAGTGTCCTTGGGCAAGACACTGAACCCCGAATTGCCTCTGGTGGGAGGTTGGCGCCAGTGTTCGGCAGCGGAGCCACCACCAGTGTGTGAATGAATGAATGGGTGAATGTGTCTGTGACTGTGATGCGCTTTGGGTCCTCGAAGGAGGTAGAAAGTTATACAAGTATACGACATTTACCATCTGTTTTTCACTTATACTTGGTGATGGTAAAGGGGAAGACAGATGGAGGCGTGGCTCCCAGTAAACACCTCCAGCCCCTCTATCCATCACCGGGACATTCACACTCCAGTGGAGACACCCTGGAAGATTGGGGGGGTATCTGAGAGGGGCGGGAATCGATCCGCCAACCCTTCAATCACTGATCGACCCGCTCCACCACATGAACCACCGTCACCAGGAGAATGATCCCTGATGGACCTGACAGGAAGACGAGCAGCGAGAATTTCACAATAAAAGACATATGACTGAAATACAATGTTATAGAAAACTACACACATGTACACAAATGCACAAACAAACACACAAAAAACCATCAATCTATTAGTGTTTGTGAGCTTATGTGTCTGTCTGTGTTTTGTGTCAGTGTCCAGGTTCGTGTTTTGTGTGTCGTTTGTGTCTGTGTGTGTCTGTGTGTGTGTGTGTGTGTGTTTGTGTTTATTTTGTGTGTTTGCATTTGTGTCAGTCGGACACACACATCACACACGTGTTTTTAAGCATTTCTTTGTATTTGTGTATGAGTGTCTGACACACAAATACAAACAAACATACAAGAGCATGTACACACACATAACACACACTCGTCCTTCAGTTCCTCCTGGATGTTTTCTAGACATTCTCCTCACTCCGTTCCTCCTCGGTCTGTCCCTCCCCGCCGTGTTCCTCCTCGCCGTGTCCCTCCTCGCCGTGCTCCTCCTCGCCGTGTTCCTCCCCGCCGTGTTCCTCCTCGCCGTGTCCCTCCACGCCGTGTTCCTCCCCCCTCCATCTGAGCGTGTCAGCAGGTGTGTCGCTGCCTTCTACAACTTCTGTCAGAAACAAGTCTGAGCTCGTCCTCCAAACTGTCATCAGACGACGAGGAGAAACTCCAACGTTTCCTCCTCATTCGTCGCTCTGAACCAGAGAAAGTCTCTGTTTCCTCCTGGAGCTCAGAACCTCTGAGGACACCAGGATGACCTCCAGACCTGCTCTGGTCCTCAGCCTCTGTGGAGTCTTCACCTGTGCAGGTGAGTGGAAGCTGCAGCTGAACCAGAGGAGGAGGAGGAGATCTGTCAGTGAGGAGCAGGAGGAGATCTGTCAGTGAGGAGCAGGAGGAGATCTGTCAGTGAGGAGCAGGAGGAGATC
>NC_050529.1:2746115-2753862 GCF_002922805.2 Oryzias melastigma
CGTGTAGACTCTCTAAGACAGAAAGGTGTCTAGTGTGTCTAGGACTGTCAAAAGAAGCGAACCCAGGAGTGAAGGAAGAAGTCAGTTTATTAAGTCAATAAGGAGTAGGGTTTTAGGGGTGACACCCCCGGACAGCAGGGGGCGCAGGACCTTGCAGAATCTCTGCAGAGACAAGAGGGGAAGTCAATGTCTGAGAGTGGAGGAAGTGAGAGAGATCAGGCAGGTAGAACAAAAGTTTCCAGGTGGGGATGTGTAATCCACAGAGTTGTGATCCAGCAGGAGGAAGAAGAGGCTGAGACCTAGCTAAGACTGAGCGAGAACATGGAGATTGGCGCTGGCTAGGGTTTCAAAGTGAAGGGTGACTGGACATAAACAGAACAACTGAGACGTTCCGGAAGAGAGTGGAAAACAGGAGCGTTCTTAAGAAGAAGCAGGAGAAGGTGAATGACATCTCAGGTGATTACTCCAACTGGAAGCCTGGCCAAACAAGGGAGTGTAGCAGCTAACATGACAAAAGGTCCCAGAAGACGAGTGCAACAAAGAGCAGTTTAGAACCTCCTATGAGTTTTCAAATCCCCTGTTTGGGTTGGTGATACCACAGCCCCACATGGGTACAGGTCTGGGGTTGGTGCATGCACTAGAGTGCCTGTGAACCAAGGCTCTAGCTAGACCATCTCAAAGGGAGGATTGAGGATCAGTACTCTCAGCCCACCAGTGGTTTACTCAGCAGTTCAAATGTGGTTTTGACTCATTTTCCTGTTGTGGAATCTGTCTTTTAGGACATGAAACACTAGTCCTGTGGCAGGGAGGGGTTTGGGGTAGAGAACTAACATCGTCTGCCTTACCTCAGCACGTGGGTTGGAGTCTACCACTCTGGAGTTTTTCACAGTGAGTTTTCAGGCTGGTGTGATATTTATGATAAACCCCCAACTTGAAAACCAAATGTTGAAGTTCATGCAGGTAAAACAGTTGGTCATGTGTCTACGCTAGCGTCGTTAGCTCCTGTTGTTTTACAGTGTCGTCAGACAAGTCTTTAGCCACAGTTGCTAGCGTCGTTAGAACTTTCATTTCACAGGACACCCAGAAGATATTGCATAGTAGTGCATAGACATGAACGAATGTTCAATAAACTTGTTCAGTTGACATAGAGAGTGTATGCAAAAGATATTTTTGACACAAATGGAACCCCATACTGCCCGGACTAAGCCAGACTCCGCCTTCAGTGGCCCTACGGTAAACTGAGTTTACTTGTAGGTGGGGTTGGTCTCTGACCGTCGTCGGGCCGGACAGCAGTTTGTAGTATCCAGCCTACTTGAGGTCTCTGTAATCAGACTCTACTGTCCTCCTGAGGGGATTCAACACCGTTGTGGTCGTGGTACCTGGAATGACCATCATATCTACACCCACATGATGTTCTGTTGTTGGACTTTTGTTGTTTATATGATTTGTTTATATGTCAAAATCTGTTGATTTGACAGCAGTGAGCTACCTGTAACACTAGAAGGTGCAGTTCTTCCACTATTTACAGCTTAGTTTTTAGAGATAATAAATATAATATAAATTTAGTAAATATACCACAACATTGTTTTTTAAGGTTTAATTTGAACCATATTTTTGAAAATCTGTTAAAAAGTGAGGGAGCTAGCCCGATTTTTGTAGCTGATGCCTTCAAGTCTCATTGAAACGGCTGCATTCTATTGCTAACAGTGGGCGGGGCTTATGTACTGCAGCTCAGAGCATGATGATGTCAGACTTCTGGGACTTACACCAGTTGACCAATCACAAAATTCAACTGCAATACCTCATTTCAACCTGTAGAGCAAACAGACGGTTTTTGACCATATTTTCAGGAATTAAACAAGTTTATTTTAATTTGTCAAAAATGTGGCAACAACCAAAAAAAAAACGTTTTTAAAACCCCATTTATGGAGGTCAATAGCCAAAAAAAGCTGATTTAGGGTTTGGTTACCCTTTAAGTTAGATTCATTTTTATGGAAATTAATTAAAGGTGAATTTAGAGAATTTGTCAATAAAACTATTTTGTCACTGAGATGATTGAATCTATGTTCAGATTTTCCTTCAGGTTAAAAAGATTTATTATTGTGTTTTGATCGTTAACACAGGAGGATTGTGAGTTTGTTTACTTTTCTTTGCTGTAGGAAAACACTTAAACTTCTGGAGCCGCATGCGGCTCTTTAGCGCCGCCTAGTGGCTCCCTGACACTTTTTCAAAAATGTTTAAAACTGGAAAAATATGGGGGAGGGAATAATTTTTTGTTTTAATATGGTTTCTGTAGGACAAACATGACACAAACATTCCTAACGTTTTTAGTGCTGTAAAATGTGTAGAATAAATATTAAGTCTCAACAAAGACTTGTGTCACAGCCTGCAGGCTGTTGTGTGATGGGCCATGAATGTTTGCTCTGTAGCGAGAAGTTGTCAAATAACACAAAGAGAAATGTGGAAAGACATTTCCAGTTAAAGCATGCTACGTTTGCAGCCCAGTACCCAGTTGGAGTGAGAGAAAAAGTGCGATCGCATGACTTTTACAGAAATTAGAGGAGCGTGAAAATAGATGAAGTGATTCCATCTCCAAAAATAAAAATAACATCAAAAATCGGATTTCTTGACCGGATTTCTTTCATTTCATCAAAGCAATGAAACATCCTGTAATTCATTAATATTGTAATGAAGTTAAACTTCATCCTACAGAGTAGTCACACGGTGTGTCATTCTCCACAGGATTAAATAAACATTTCATGATGAAGGCTCATTATGTGTTTGTAACCAACGTAGTCCTTTTGATAGTATGCTAATATAAAAACATACATCACGTGTTTTCTTCATTATAAGGCTGATATAAGGATTTTCATTTGCTGCGGCTCCAGACATATTTCCTTTCATGGTCCAATACGACTCTTTCAACAGACCTTAGACGTAGAGGTTTGAGGGAACGCCGCAGACGGAAACGCTCCAGGTTTCCCCTCACGGACAGACGGCAGCAGTTCTCCGTCTTTTCTGGTTCCACCGGATTCCTTCACATGTTGGAACACAGACGTCTTCATCACAGAAACACCCCATAATGATGATAATGGATTTGCACGCTTACATCTTGGGGCGGCTGTGGTGCAGCGGTAGGACGGTCGACTCCTGATCGGAAGTGAGCGGGTTCGACTCCCCCCCATGTGTCGAAGTGTCCTTGGGCAAGACACTGAACCCCGAATTCCCTCTGGTGGGAGGTTGGCGCCAGTGTTCAGCAGCTGAGCCACCACCAGTGTGTGAATGTGTGAATGGGTGAATGTGTCTGTGAAGGGGTTTGGGCCCTCGAAGGAGGTAGAAAGTTATACAAGTATACGACATTTACCATCTGTTTTTCACTTGTACGTGGTGATGGTAAAGGGGAAGACAGATGGAGGCGTGGCTCCCAATAAACACCTCCAGCCCCTCTAACCATCACCGGGACATTCACACTCCAGTGGACACACCCTGGAAGATTCGGGGGGGGGTATCTGAGAGGGGCGGGAATCGAACCGCCAACCTTTCAATCACTGATCGACCCGCTCCACCACATGAACCACCGTCACCAGGAGAATGATCCCTGATGGACCTGACAGGAAGACGAGCAGCGAGAATTTCACAATAAAAGACATATGACTGAAATACAATGTTATAGAAAACTACACACATGTACACAAATGCACAAACACACAAAAAACCATCAATCTATTAGTGTTTGTGAGCTTATGTGTCTGTCTGTCTTTTGTGTCTTTTATTTGTGTGTCTGTGTTTTGTGTCAGTGTCCAGGTTTGTGAGGGTTTTGTGTGTGGTTTGTGTCTGTGTATGTCTGTGTGTGTCTGTCTATGTATGTGTTTGTGTGTTTTATTTGTGTGTCTGTGTGTATTTGAATGTGTTAGAAGTAATGCAGATCTGTCTGTGTGTGTGTTTGCATGTGTGTCTGTCAGACGCACACATCACACTCATCCCTTTTTAAGCATTTCTTTGTATTCGTGTATGAGTGTCTGACACACAAATACAAACATACAAGTACATGTACACACACACACTCGTCCTTCAGTTCCTCCTGCATGTTTTCTACACATTCTCCTCGCTCCGTTCCTCCCCACCGTGTCCCTCCACAGCGTGTCCCTCCTCGCCGTGTTCCTCCTCGCCGTGTTCCTCCTCGCCGTGTTCCTCCCCGCCGTGTTCCTCCCCCCTGCATCTGAGCGTGTCAGCAGGTGTGTCGCTGTCTTCTACAACTTCTATCAGAAACAAGTCTGAGCTCGTCCTCCAAACCGTCATCAGACGACGAGGAGAAACTCCAACGTTTCCTCCTCATTCGTCGCTCTGAACCAGAGAAAGTCTCTGTTTCCTCCTGGAGCTCAGAACCTCTGAGGACACCAGGATGACCTCCAGACCTGCTCTGGTCCTCAGCCTCTGTGGAGTCTTCACCTGTGTAGGTGAGTGGAAGCTGCAGCTGAACCAGAGGAGGAGGAGGAGATCTCTCAGTGAGGAGCAGGAGGAGATCTGTCAGTGAGGAGCAGGAGGAGATCTGTCAGTGAGGAGCAGGAGGAGATCTGGTTCAGGAGAACTCCAGGTTTCAGCTCTTTCTCCTGAAGGTTTAGGGTCCACCTTCAAATCATCCGTCTGTGCTGATCAGAGATCCAGTTTCCTCCAAAGGATGATCTAGTCCGAGAGTTCATGAGATCAGATCTGGATCTGCAGAGATCAGAGCTGATCTCAGACAGAATGTTCTCTGGATTCTCCATCAGGAGGAACTCGGGTTCTCATGGACTGTTGGAGTAGAAGATCCTTCAGTAAATGATCACTGGATCTAGAGGTGGATCCAGAACCTTCAGCATTTATAGAAGAGAACTTTTCAAACTGAATAAGAAGAGGTTCTGGTTCTTCTGGAACCTAGATCTCCTGGTTCCTGAGGGACCTGCTCCAGTTCATGGATGTAGTGTGACCCTCCTGCAGCTTCTCTCAGATCTGATTCAGTTCTCCTGAACAGAACCACCTGTAACGATTGTTCTTCTCCTGCAGCTGCTCTGACTGTGAGTCCCAGCAGAACCCAGTTCTTTAAAAAAGAACCGGTGGTTCTGAAATGTGAGGACAGCTCTGCAGGATGGACTCTGAGGAGGAACACCAGCAGACAGACCAGGACTTCCTGTGGACACGAATGGGGGAAGAAATCTGAATCTCTCTGCACGATCACATTCCTGTTTCCATGGGACAGCGGCGTGTACTGGTGTGAGTCTGGAGGGGGAGGAGCCAGCAGCATGGTGGTTAACATCAGTGTCTCTGGTAAGATCACAGAGAAGTTCGGTCTGAACCTCTGCAGGTTCTGGTTCAGATGAAAGTTCTGCCTCAGAGTTCAGTTTCGTGTCGCTGCAGTTTGTTTTGTCTGCATACCTGCACAGCTCACCTGGACTCGTCTGAACTTGTGATTGGGTCTGAAAGTGTTGCTGTCAGGACGGTGAAGTGTCAGAGAATCATGACGACTCAGAACGCGACTGTAGTGTCACTCTGGACTCGTCTGAACCGGTTCTGCTGAAGGATTTATGCTCATTGTTACCTTTAGTTTCACCTCAAGCCTTAATCGTTTTATTTTCAAAAGACAGTTCATGATCTGGAGCGTCTTATCGTTCCACTGACTGTAAATAGTGATGGACAGAGCCAGCTGTGACATCATCCATAAAAAAATGGTTCATTTTGGCTTAAACCAAATGAAGCCAATTCAGTCGCCATTTTTCCATGATACGGACGCCGCCATGTTGGAACCAGAGAACAGTGATTGGTCTGAGGCATTGTTTCTATGGCAACCGCTCTCACCAATCAGGAGTGAGCATATTTGAAGGCCATTTTATTTTTTGGATGAGGTTGTGAGTTACAGGTGTGTAAAGATGCTAATGTGGCTAACGTAGCATGCTACAAAGAAGTTCTAGAAATGCTGTGAATGTGGATATCAATCTCTGACTGTCTTGTTCTTGTTACAGGTAAACCAAGAATACCCTCATCGTCTACATTGGCTCCTCCCCTTGTCTTGTCAATGATTTCAACTACAACGGCCCCGCCCACAACTGTGCCACCTTTAGCCCTGCCCTCCATTGAAACGACTTCATCCCCGACGACTACGAACACGGGTAGGTAAAGCCGTTTATCGGAAGGACTCGGATGTTGAAGAATTATTAAAGTTAAAAACGTCTGTGGAGATGAACAGCAGACGAGATTATCACCTCATGAGGAAATTTAGACCCCGCCCCCAGGGTGGAGCTCTTCAGTGTGATCCTCACATCAGCTTTGTTTCCTTTACTGGGAAGTCAAACATACGAACGAACTACTTCACTAATACTAACTAACTTAATAAATGTATTTACTGACATATCTCATACTTTATTACCATAAAGAATTTAATACTTCAGGATTTTGTCCAGGTGAATGGAAGGATGGTCATTACCAGACTCGCCGCGTAGAAGGAGGCGGAGCCAAATCCTCCCAGCTTCATAAAAGAGAAGTTTACTACAATAGATCAGTTCTGCTCCAGCAGAGTTTGTAGAGTTCTGCAGAATCCAGATCCAACTGTTGACATTTCCATCAACAGAAGACGATATCAGATCATCTCCATGCGTTCCTCAGATCTTCCAGATTATCAGATCTGCTGCAGATCAGACGATGAAGAATCAAAGGTTTCCTGAAGTTCAAAGCTTCAGCTGCTGGATTCTGCTGTCAGAGATCTCTCCATCTCTGTCTCCACAGAAACAGAAATCTGAACTTCTCTGCAGTCTTAGTCCCTCAGATTTAGTCTCCATGGACTCTGCTACCAAACTGATCAGCTCCAGGCAGGATTCTGGTGAAGCAGCAGGACTCTGGAGTCCAGAACCTCCTCGTCCTGCTCGGATCCAGATCCCTGATCAGCAGATCCACTGATCGTTCAAACTCTGACAGATTCCAGCAGAATTCTGCTGTAGATCATGATCTCATCCAGAATGTTCTCTGATCTGGAAGATCAGCAGATCCTGGAGGTCCTCAGGATCTGGATCAAGGTTCCTGTTTTCAGAGGAAGAGACTTCTCGGAAATGTTTGAGTTTCAGACTGAACGTCCAGTTCTGACGTTTTTCTGCTTCTTCTTTGCTCCTGATGTCTGGAAATCAACCAACCTCCCTGCTGCTTTCAGGCTCCGCCCCCCTGAGGTCCGGCGTCTCCGTGGAAGTTCTGCTGGTTCTCCTGACGGCCCTTCACCTCCCCTCCGTTCCCTGAGGCCTTCAGCAGACCAGAGGAGACGAGATTCTGGCTCCAACTGGACCAGAGAGGAAGAACAGGACTTCCTGTGAGGGAGGCGTCGTCATGACGACCGGATCATCCGCTCTCAGGGATTCTGAGGATCAACCATGAAGAGAACGCCAGCAGAAAAGGGAACGCCCGCTTCATCCAAACAGCAGAGCTCTTACGGCGTGTGGCGTTCAGAGACGGCGTGGAAATCTGGACTTCAGGAGAGATTCTCAGAGAACGAAGCTGACAGAATCGACCCCCTCCCCCGCTCAGGCTGATGGGGGTTCTGGGATACTTTTACATTCACATCAATAAAACATTCATTTGTTTTCTTCTTTTCTTTATTTGTTGTCAGAAATAGAAAACATCGTTGTATTTAAACATCGTTTCTGATTCTCTCCTGTAAATAGATCATTAATCTTACAACTGTTTTATTTATTCATCAGAGCAAACGTTTAAATGGAGGAAGGTTCGATTT
>NC_050529.1:2754026-2763341 GCF_002922805.2 Oryzias melastigma
TGCTGCAACCTTTCAAAATAAAGCTCATCTGGTTTCATCTTCACAGTCTTTATAAAGTTCTGTTCAGGTCCAGGTTTATGTGGTTCTGTCAGTCAGAACTTCAGTGAAAGCTCCACAGCGCCCTCTTGTGTTCACAGGAACACATTTTCATGTTTCTCTTAGACAGTTTTTCAAAGTAAAAGTTCTTTCTCTTTTGGAGTTTCTGCACCTTTATATCAAAGTTTTTGTTTCTCTTGTCTTGGCGGTGATGTGGGCGGGGCTTAACAATCCGTCTGTTAACCTTCAGCATCTCCGTAAACATTTCAGGGGTTTCTGCAGAGGATCTCATCTAATGTTTTACAAAATAAATATATATAAAAAAATCATTTTAAAGATACAACTGAGAATATTTGAAATTGAATAAAAATTAATCAGTTTGTCAGATTCTGGTTTTACTCTGAAAATACTTTAATATAAATTTTTAAAAATAAAAGAGGATTTCTGCTTTTAAAAAACATTTTGATTTTCTTCAACAAAAATTAAACTTTCTTGAAGTTCAGAGTGAAAGAATGTAAAAATCCATGTAAACCTCCTCACAGGAGATTTATATCTAAATCTAAACCTGTTACCTTTAGAAAAATGGTTATTTGTAACTGCTGCTGTCTTTTATTTTATTATTTTCACATTTTTAAAATAACTTTATTGAACATCACACATTTACAGATCACAGCAGTGAGCAGTCTGTACAAATACATTTCTAATGTCATCTTTAAAAAAGAGAATCGATCACAGGATCACTGCTGGCTCCTCACCAGAGGCTGATGCACTTCCTTTATGGTTCTTTCAAAATAAATGCTCCTCTGTCCTGACAGCAGATTTTCTCCTTCAGGAAACATAAAAATAACAAAACGGTTTAGAGAAATTCTCCAGAATCATATAAGAGTTTGAGTCTGGCAGATGAAATAAAGTTAGGACATTTTTGAACAGTTTTCTGGTGGAAACAGAATGTATGAAATTACCCATAATTCCATTCTGTTGTGGCTGATCTGATCCGGATCGTTGGACATCTCTCCTCACTGATGTGTTAAACTTCATGAGTTCTTCTTCTTCTCTGGTTCATATTGATGCTTTATGTTTGATATATTTATATTTCAGGATTCTACACAGTTCAGAACATTTCAATGATTAATATTTTATATTGTTGATTTATTTGTTTTGTTCTAAATGTTTTTTTCCTGAATGATTTCAGTGTCATCAGGGTTTTCTTCTTTAACTGTTGATGGACCAGTCTTTTATTTTGATAGAGTTCTGTCCTTGTGACTCAGGTTTTTGATTCTTTTTTTATAGTTAATTTGACACTCCCCATCAGCAGACAGCTGCTCCTCCTGGAGTCCTTCAAAATAAAAACAGTTCATATAAAGACATAAATGGAATCACATAAAACCTGATTTAAACATTTTCCATTTAAATTAGTAGTAACATATTCCAAGCTGTTATTGTTAAAATAAATCCTTGTTTTTAATGAGAATTTGTCTAAACTTTTGGACTCTGAAGACGTCTGTTTGTTACATTTCTGCTGTTAAAACCACCAGTTCAGATTTCTCTTAAACTGGATTAAACTAATGCTTCCCTAGAGGAGTGAACTGAAGTCACTGATGGTCTGTCATGACCTTTAAACATCAGAGATCACCATGGATCTCACAGGTGTCGTTGAAATCAAACACATTTGGACATTTTTCAGTTACAATTTTACCGACTCTTTGTACATTTTTTCTTCTTCATTTATCACATTTTCAGGAAAACACTCCTGAATATTAGAAAAACAACAAATCTTCAAACACATGAAGGACTTTCTGTGGGAATGTGTTTGTAGAGCGCCACCTGCAGGGAGAAGCATGAACTACAGGGGAAACAAAACGTGGATGAGTGTGATCAAAGTCATTTGTTCCAGTGTGGTGGATCAGATTAAAGAGTTTAAAGAGCTGCAGTCTGTCCACCCAGATCTGGAGCTTTTCTTCTGTTACCTGTTAGTCACATGAACCGAGGACCGTACGTTTGGTTTTTGACATGTTCATCTGTAGATGTTCTCCTTCACATGAAGAGGATCCATCGAACAGGAAGATCTGACACAAAACCTGCTGCAAACTCTGATGTTCTACAGCCAGCAGGGGGCGCCGTGCGTCAGAGAATGATGATGAGTGAGTCCAGCCTGTCCTGCAGTCTTACGTTTGTTCACATCCTGAGGTTTGTAGACTGACGGATCTGAACACGTTCGTCTTCACTGTGAGGAACTGAAACACAAACACTGAAGAAGGTAATGCTGAACACGAGTGGATTCCATGTCCTGATCAGATCTGATCCTGCAGAGGGGATTCATCAAACCAGAACTTCAGGTTCTGATGTTTGCATGAGTCACACCCATAACCTTCCAACCACAAATAGAAAAACATGAAGTAAAGATGCAAAGACACAGACATGAATGAAAACATCAGTTTTGGTGAAACCTCAGAGATGACCAGGATCTGTTCGTGATAAGCTCTAAGATCCGTCAGAATGAACATAATAATGAGTTTCTATTAAACTTCCTAAGTTTCTATTCCTGGTTTACTGTCAGTTATGGTCATGTGATGTAATCGTCCAATCACGAGCTCGCTTCTACCACTCAGGTAAATTCCAGCAGGTGAAGGGGAACCACAGAGAGGAAGTGTTTGTTCACTAACATAGAAGATTTATTCTCAGCTCTGCACACAAACCTGTTTCTTTAACCACAAGAACAGAAACTCAGAGCGTCAGGTTTAGACGTCTGTCTTTGGGAGTGAGATGTTCTGATGTTCAGTCCTGAATTATGGAGATTCAGATCCAGATGATGTTTTATTTCTAATCACATATTTATACAGTCCTTCCATTGTTGCAGTACTTTGGCCTCTGATGTAGTAAACTGTCTTTCATTAAACCCTCAGCTGTCATGTATTATACCTTCATAGGAGAACGAAGGTTCGTGTGTTCCTGCAGCACTGATGGAAACTGCAGTTTGTGATGTTTCTCTAAATAAACAGTAAACCAGTTAATTACATTTCTGTTGATGATTTCCTGTTTATATCCAGAATTATCATGTCTGACATTTAGAAGAGGTTGTTCTTCAAACGGCTCAACTTACCCCGAGCTGGGGACAAGTCATGACCATGACAAGCCCTGATCAATGGAGCAAAGACCATCGACTCGTGTCCTCCACATCCTTAATATTCCCTCTGGGTTAATCCCGCCTCCTCGCCAACGGGATCCTCTGTGAATGGACATGGTTCATGACTCAGTTGCCATAGTGATTGATTCTGAGTTCATCTTAACCCACTTTCATAGGTTTAAGTATTCTCTGTTTCTGAAACCAGAAACTCTGAGTTTCCTTATCTCGGGTTCACTAACTCAGAGTTTCAACAAAGCCTGCTTCCAGAAACAGGTCCTGATCTTCAGTCTGTCCAACGCTTGAACCTGAGGCTGGACCTGTGACTTCAGTAAGTTCTGATCCCAGATGATCTTCCTGACACGATCCTGTAGATCAGGGCACAGAGACCCAGATGGACGTGTGAGGGGTCTGGATCTTATCTCAAGGTTCACTTCTGGTACCAGAGAAGTCCTTCTACTGAACAGGACTGGGCTGATCAGATCTGAACCAGCAGCTGCAGAGGAACTCATCCGACCAGAACTGGTTCTGATGAATAAACGGACCGTCTGACGGTTTGATTCAGCCCCACTCTAACCTTTCTGCTTGATTCCTTTCGTTAATGAGGCGTTCCATGTACTTTATGAGCTCTTCATGATGTCCTTAGTGAGCACGCTCAGATCAGAGGATCAGAACCAAAGACCGTCATGGTTCTGGTTTCACCAGGATCTTATCGTTCCCTCAGAGAAAAGAATGTAGAGTGAAACAAAAACAGGATTAATTTGATCACAGCAGATATTCTAATCAAATCAGAAACTTGTCCTGAGAATCCGTCTGCAAACATCTTCAGATTATGTTTGTCTCTCAGGTAATCTGATCCTGAAGATCCTGGAAAACAACGTCAGAACTAGAACTTTCTCTTCCTTCACCTTCATCTCTGAACACTGATGTATTCCAGGATCAGATCAGGTTCATCCGGTGAACTCTGGAGAACATTTATCTTATGATAGTGTTAGTGCATACCCTCCAGATTATTATGGTCTGTCTGCTTTGTTTTTACCAGCTCAAGTGAGACCGTTGTCTTCAAAGGTCATCTTAGTAAAATGCTTAAAACACGTCAAAGTCACGGCCCTGGGGCCGGATCCGGCCCTCCAGGTAATCCTATCCGGCCCTCCAGATCATTTTATTTATTGTTCTTAATGACTCGATGTTATCTTGTTCTCATTTCTAACTTGTATATAACAAGATTATTTGTCCATGTTGCGTCTAAGCTGAAGAACACAGTGACGTGGACGTCCCCTGGTCTGACCCGGAGAAAAGACGGTGACGAGCGATACATGTCAACCTGGGTTTACAAGGAAAAGAGAATACATAAAAAATAAAATCCTGAAAACTATTCCTCTCTATCTTTGGGGACCGGGGTGGGGGGTGGGGGGTGGGGGTGTTCATTCCTTATGACCCATTTGGTGAACAGTGTTTTGTTGTGTGTTGTGATTACTGCGTGTTTGTTAGTTTTTAGTAGTTCTTCATTATGAACTCAAAGTGAGTTTTTGACTGAAGAGTCAAGAATTTTGGACGTTTAGTTCTTACTTTGAAAACTGTGTTTGATGTTCGGTTAAATTGATTCAATGTTTCAGAAAATGTGTTTTAGCATTTGGGAAAAACTGTATCAGATTAGTGAGTGTTACCCTCTAGGTAAACTAGTTCGTACATTTAGCCTCATTTCCTGTTATTGTTTGCATCTTTATCGCTCGTTCCCTGAATCAGACTTCAACCTTCTGATCAGTTTACCAGAATGTTCAACAGTCATGAAGTTGTGGTTGTTCATTCATCATTTAAACTGCTCAGAAACAGATTAAAATCTCTTCCATCTAACATCACGTCGGTTCTCTGAGCTCCTCTGTCCAGTCCATCGTCAGGACCCTTTGGGGAGTCTTCTGACCCATTTATGTCACTGAACAGACAGAAAGGAACGTGGTAAACCATCCTATCCAGACCTGACCTGGAGATGATTGTCCACGCTTTTATCTCTTCACCTTCAGATCATTGTGACTCACTTTTAACCGTTTTAGCTCTTTAAAACGTCTACAACTCATTCCAAATTCTGCAGGAAAACGTTGAACAGGAGCCGATAAACGAACACTCATGACTCCATTACTCTCTTCTTCACAGGGACTCCAGTTCAAGAGCTGCTTTGAAACTTTGACTTCACATCTCTGACCTTTTAACCCCACACTCTTCAGGCTGATCCCTGAGGTTCTTCACCTGCTTTAAAATCATCCTCGTCTCAGGAACGTCCTGCAGTTCTCATTCCGACACTTTGACTCTGCTGAGTGTTTTAACAGGTCGAGATGAGGAAGAGGAGCTGTTAGTGGATCTGGTCTGTCACTGTCACCTCAGTAGTGATGTGTGTGATGACTTGTAAAGATGTTTCTCACTATTCTGACTTTATCTGACCAGAGAGCTGTAGAACATTTACTTATCTACTCATGCACTTCATGAAACCTTCTCTCTTCGGTCTCTCTGCTCTTTATCTGAGTCCTTCTCTACACACTTCATGTACCTCTGCAGAACCGATCCTGTTAGCAGAACCTGAACCATTTGGTTCTGTGTCCTTCTCGTCGCTGCTGCCAGAGATTGAAAGGATTCACTATAAACGCCTCAGATGGGACACTTTTACTTTAAAAGGAATTTTAAAGAATATTTTAAAGATCATTTGAAGGAAACATGCATTGTTCAGGTTTTCTTAATCTGTCTTGACTGAATCAATAAAGGCTAAAGGAAAAAATGAATGAATTCCATCCACAGAGGAAGAACCTGTTCACCTGTAAGCTCCGCCCTCTTTTAAATGAACAGAATAACTAAGAGGAGGAAGAGGAACAGATGGAATGTGGATCTTTTGGTTCCTATAAACAGTTCAGTCTTTCATTCTTTGGATCTGGTTTGTCTTCCTTCTAACCAGAATCAGGACTGATGACCTGGAAACTTCTGCTCAGGTTTGGTTTGTAAATCAGCTCCATCTGAGTCCATCTTTGTTCCTCTGGAACAGGAAGTGATGTCAGAGCAACACTTCCTGATCCAGAGGTGTACAAACCTGAAGATCTGCTGTTGATCCTGTCTGACTGGGCTGGAGGTTCAGGGCAAACAGGGGAACCAAAAAAAACTAAAAAAGTTTCTCAGATTCTAAACATCATTAAAAAAGAGAGAATAATGTAAACATAACCAGAATATTGTCAATATAAAAGTAAAAACCATAGTTTAATGTGGCAGCAAACGGGTTCAATCACTATTTTTGCTGCTAATTATCCAAAGATCAAAACCAACCAAGAGAATAATCCCTCCATCACACAGATCCCAGTTACTCTCATTGTTCTAGAAACTGAGATGATTTCAGTTTATGACATGGATCATTATCCTGCAGGAAGTAGCATCAGAAGATGGAACTCTGTGGTCATGAGGATGACACGGTCAGAACATGTCTCTGATGGACTGTGGTGTTGGAACCATGAGAGGTTAAGGAGTCCAAAGTGTGTCAAGAAAATATCCCCCACACCATGACACCACCACCACCACCAGCCTGAACCGCTGATGGATCCATGCTGTCACGCTGTTGTTGTTACCATCAGAATGTATCAGAAATAGAGACTCGACGTTTCTCCATCGTCTGTTGTCCAGTTGTGGAGAGTCTGTTGAATCGTAGCCTCAGTTTCCTGTAGCTGACAGCAGTGATACTGTGTGTTCTTCTGTCCAATCAGAGATGTTCTTCTGTCCAATCAGAGATGTTCTTCTGCTGCTGTGATCCATCTGCATCAGGATCGTTGATCAATCAGAGATGATCTTCTGCAGACCTCAGTTGTAACCATTGTTGGGCACCGATTGAGTTTTATGGAGTTTTGGAGCCAAAGCAATTCTTTGGTTCCAGTTCCTAATTGGTGAAGATGTCTGTACTTTAAGAATAATCCTTAGATCTTCCCAAATCAACACGTTTATTCCCAAGTGATATATTGATGTAAGGTTAAAAATTGATGTTTTGTGTGTCGTCGTTTTTTGATGAACTGACTGTTCCCGTTACATCAGAGCTCCACAACCTCCAAACCACAAACTGATGGCCCCTCCCCTTTTTCACTGCAAACCGGCTGTGCGCCCCCTTTCGCCACGCGGCGAATTCACTGTCAAACACGTGATCCTGATCTTGTCTCACCAGGAAATTCCTCTCACTCTGGGTGTGTCCGGATGACAGCCGCTCCTGGTGTTTCTGTGTCTCTGTGACTGAGTTTGAGGGCTGTCCCGCATTGACCTGAGAGGAGCAAAAACAGGAAAAACCTTTTTATGATTATTATCGTCTCCATGAAGACAAACAGAACATCACAGTTCAGGAGAGCTGAGCCTCCGGCGTGTGGAGCTGGTGAGCGCCGCTGCGGCCAGAGAGCCGCCATGCTATGACAGGACCAAATGTTGGTGGATTCATATTCTACCTGCTGATCGGGTCACTGAAAACCTCAGTCACCGATTGGCTGATGGGACGCAGCGACCTGTCAAACTTCTAGGATCTGCTCTGAACTTCAGCCAGACGTTTCAAAACTACGCTCGCTCTCGTGCTCGTCTACTTTATGTGAGCCCGCCCACCATCACAGAAAAGGAACAGGATTGGCCGATTACAGCAGCTACTTCTGGTTTCGGTGGAACTGTGAAAATCATAACGGTTCCTACTTGGAGCTGAACTTAAGTGCCCAACCTTAGAGTTCCTGCTGTCTTTCCATCAGCTGGAACCAGTCTGGTCATTCTCCTCTGACATCAACAAGACGTTTCCATCCAGAGCTGCAGCCGTCTGGATAATTTACCCAACACGCTTTCATGGAATAACAGATATATTCGATCTCATAGGGAAGTTTATTTGTAGAGCACATTTCAAGTCAAAGTGCTTTACATAAAACATTAAAAGAAACAATCAAAATAAACAGTACAGATGAGATCATTAAAAGAAAAGAAAGAATGTTCTTTCCATGCCCCAACAGTGCTGTCAGAACTATGAAATGAAATACAGAAACTTAAATTAACCTCTTCAATATCAGACTGCAAATTAAAATGACAAAATAAATCCAGACCTCATTAGCCGCATTATCTCAAGAGGGTAAAACTTCCAAAAAGAAAAACATCTTCATTTCTCTAGAAATTCTTTCAGTGGCTTATCTCTCGCAGACTTCTCCCTTGTGACCATGTGAGACTCACCCTGGTGTGGCAACCCATATAACATCCCCCATAGGAACAAAAATTACAATAGGTTCCCCCTTTTAAATAAAGTTTTTAACTTAACACCATTATTTATTCATTGTAAAATATAATATTTCAAATGATTAGAAAACATTTTTTATATTAATAACCTTTTTTAACTCAAAATATTTTTCTAAACAAAAATATGAATTAGTGTTGCCTTTGATGGCAGCTACACAAGAACACAATATTTTGAGGATCTCCCAAAGCAGATTCAATCATTGATGTGGAGGATCCGTCTAAGGAGTTAAAAAAATGTAAAAGAAACAACATGCATAAAAGAACAACAGGGACTAATAAGATGTGAAGCAAAAGACTTCAGGGTGAACAAAAGCCAAAACAACAAACAATCCCACACCTAACTGAACCCAGCGAGCAAACCTGCAAAACAAAACATAGAACGATAAACTCTAACATTGTTACGATTCCAATCGACGGGAAGGGAAAAGAAGGTGTAATATAAAAATAAGAAACCCAGACTGGAGAACTATGGTAGTGTGCAGCTTTTAATTTGCTGTTAGCCACAAATGTACACAAATAGAATGCAACAAAAGAAAAAAAGAAGAGTTAAACAAGAGGGTTAATCTCTACATCACAACAACACATTCTCTCTACATGAGAGTCGTAGACTAAGACCCACCAGGTCTGTCAAGTATAACTGTCAAAGTTCAAAGTTTGACACAGGCTCTCAGCCATAAGCTCCACCACCAAAGTCCACAAAAGAGGACAGGAACTTAAAGTTTGGCGTTCACACCATGGTACACTGACCACCAGAAAGGGTGTTACAAAAGCTGCCAACTCTGGATGGGGAAGTCAACTCTTTTAACCCTTCTGCTCTCTTTGGGGTCCAGTTGACTCCAACCACATATTGATATGTGATTTCTTCCATGACAAAGGTGGACAGGATT
>NC_050529.1:2765597-2767098 GCF_002922805.2 Oryzias melastigma
CAGACCATAATCTTCTCCTTGTAGTTAGAAAACTATCAAAGAAAAGATTTATTTTTTCGGCCAGAGAACATGACTTCATTGGAATCCCAGAAAACCTAAATGAGGAGTTAAAGAAGGCTGTTGAGCATACTGACTGGAATCAAATGTTACAGAAAACTGAATATTTACAAAACACTTGAAGAAACAATAAAACGCTTTAGCTCAAGAATCAAATTTAAACAAAATGAAAACCTGCTACCATGGATGAATTCTGACACTCTAAAATTAATGAAAGAACTAACAATAAAATACTTAAAAAGCAATAAATAAAAAAAGTTACAATTTTTGTTTTATCCACACCATCCAGAAAGGTAAATTTTCACTTTTTTTTTTTTTTACAATAAACTGTGTTCTGCATCCTGATTGGCTGTAGACTGTCAATAAGTCTCAATCACATCATATTTAAGTCTCTGATCACAACCAGATCTTTGTTTATTCTATAAAAATTGATGCAATTTTCTCTGAAAGTTTGAACTTTGAGAGTTTAAACCAGAGAGAAAAGTTAGAAAATGTTTATTTGTCTGAGAAACGCCTAGAAAGTGTGAAGTGAGAAATTAACTGCCATCAAAGATCTGGAATTATACAAAATAAAAAACAAATAAATAAATACATCACAGTTTTCTCCTGGAGTGAAACTCCAGCAGTATACAAAGGACCATAAAACATTCATAATTCATTGGATTCCAGTTCTGGTTCAGGAGGGATCCGACACATGTCTTCAACTCTAATCTTGAATTATGACAGAGTTATTGCAAAACAGTAGTAGTTCTGTAAAAACAAGAGCTGAACACGGCACCGAAGAAAAATGATGATCAGTTATGGCGTATACTTGTATACTTGTATACTTGTATAGCGCTTCCTACCCTCCTTCGAGGGCCCAAAGCGCTTCACATTCATGTAAAAAAAAATTGTATGGTCATCAAAAATGAAGCTGTTCTTTAGACATTATAAACACTGTTCACCATAAACAAACATGTTATCTCTCACACATGCAGAATATAACTGTCGATTCCAGAAAATGTGAAGTTTCTCAAATAGACTTGACATATTTTCTTAAAAATGTTTGAAGGAGGAATAGTTATATAATTCCATCAGTGTTATGATTTACTGAAGTGTTCGTATAAACCAGAACTCATCATAATTCAGTTGTTCTCTGTGTTAGAATCAGGGTTCAGGGTATCAAGTTCAACATTCTGTTGGTCGTTGGAATCTCTGGGAGTTTGATTTTGGGCTCTTATCTTCATGTAGATCAAGAAACCAACAACAAGAACAGCAACAAGAACTCCTACAATAATCCCAGCAATATCTCCTCCACTCATTCCTTCTGTCTTCTGTGATCCATCATCATTGTTCACTTCATTTTTGTTTCCTTCTTGTCCTCCTTCCTCTCCTGCAGAGACAGAGATGATGATGAAGATCAGAATGTTCTCCTCTTCCTCATCAGCTGCTTCCTGCAGAGTCT
>NC_050529.1:2768644-2775031 GCF_002922805.2 Oryzias melastigma
AAGAGGAGGATTATTAGGAGGAGGAAGAGGAGGAGGAGGAGGAGGAGGAGGAGACACAGACACTCAATGCTCACCTGGAGGAGGAAACACCTGCAGATTGATGGTGGAGATCAGATTCAAAGGAGATCCTGGTGGATCATTTTTATGTAGGACTGTACAGTTGAATGTTCCAGTGTCATTACTGTTCACGTTCTTCAGAACCACAGACAGATCTCCATCCTTTGTTTGACTGTCATTCAGAAACACTCGGTTCCTGTAAAATTCATGCTGAGCTCCTTCAAATGGTCGTCCATCTTTGAAAACAAAAACCTTCTTTTTCTCAAGACCGTCTCTGGTCCATTCTAGAACTATGAGAGTGTAGTTATTTTCAGCTTTACATGGCAGAGTGACGTTCTGTCCAGGTTCAGCAGAGATGTTCTTCAGACCTGCAGGAGAAGAACACAGAGATAAAGGAGGATTCTTCATAGAGAACCAGATGAGATCCAGAAGGTTCTGGATCCTCAGAACCTCCAGTTTCTCTCTGTAATTGTTCTGTAGGTCCAGAACTCCTCCATAACTTTAACAGATCAGAACAGAAATGATAGTGATCCAAAGAGAGGGAAAAGATTTTTCTGAGAAAGTTCCTCAAACATTAATAGATGATCTGGGTTCTTCTGAGAACAGGAACAAACAAAAATGTTCTGATGTTCTGCAGCAGAACTCAGAGTTGAGGTTCTTTCACATGTTTGTCCTGAAGGATTTCTGACGTCTGTGAGCTTCATGTCTTTTCTTTAGGATCTTCAGAGACACATTTTTCACTGAAAGACAATAAAATTCAGAAGCTGTATCTCCCTGAGGACCATCAGTCTGATCCAGCTGGAAGCTTCAGACTCTGAACTTCATCAAACACATGCACCTGATCTACGTGTTCTCCAAGAACAGCTCAGTATGGAGTCTGATGGACTGAAACCAGCATTCTTCCACAAGAAGGAGACTTCCTAACAGAACAGAGCTCAGAGGAAACTCCACTTGGATGATGGAGAACCTTCAATGACTGCTGGACCTCCACCTAATTTTAGAAAAATGCCTCCAGGAACCACTCCACTAGAACCGCAGCACAGTTCTGTGCCCTGATCATCCTGCAGCCCATCACTTCATCATCATCAAATCTTCCTTAGACTTTAGAACCACCACAGAACATTCAAAGTGTCATCACTAATATTAGATCATGCCTCCATCGGTTTATTACAGAGATGAAAACACCCCCACTCCCCGGATGACAGTTCCAACACTAATTCATGGAGGAGGAAGGGTTTGTCAAATACTTTAGAAAACAAATAAATAACGTTTTCATTTCAGTTAAAAGTGAATAAAAGTATTTCTGAAAACTTATCTGGAAAAGGTGCCATTCCTTCTAGAGACAGAATATGACGAAGCCTGAATCTGGACCCTACCCCTACAGCTTCTCCCTGTCATATGGACCATTGAAGGGGTAGGGGTATCCTAACTACTTTTTAAGGGCTAACTCTCATGACGGAGAGAAGCAGAGCCCTCCGTCGTGAGGGTAAACCATGTGAGAAGCACTTACCTTCTGGAGCCCTCTGGAGTTCAGAAGTTTACGTTTAAATGTAATTGATTACTTATTGTTTTAGCATGAACTTTTTAAGTTATAAAACTGATTTTATGAGTTTTCTAAGTGCTGGAAGCTCTGTGCTTATGCTATAGCGACTATTGATGACATCATCGAAGTGATGCCTGAATTTGGAGACACTAACTCTCCATTGTGAAGCTGAATGTAGGGGTAGAGAAGAATTCGACTATAGTATCAACAATGATCAGTTGGGTGATTTGGTGAGTTTTTACACACGACAATCTCAGTTTAGGATTTAAAGCATTGACACCAGTTTTCAGGAAAAAAAGCCCTTAATTTAACCCCTGACTAATATTCATACACATATTTGTAACATGGTGTAACTGAATTATAAAGAATTCCTTATCAACAATTTTTTTCATTTTTTCAATGCAGAAAGTAGTTATCTAGTTGATTGATAAGTTATTCTCATCAAAAAGTTTTGAAAATTGGCTAAACTTTTTGCCATAAGGGTTTGGAGATTTCATGGAAGCAGCAATTTTAAAATTAGCTGGAAAATCCCTTATACCACCCCTAGTGGAATGATGATGAACTACAAGGAAGAAGACATGGACCAAGTAATACACAAATAGTTTCTAAGGAAAGTTTGGGTCACATTAATGAACTAGGGGTCTCAGAAATAAGTGTATGAAGTATGATACAAATGGTTATATAGGGTTAAGATTTAAAACAGATATTCCATGAACAAGGAGACGAGGTTGTAAATTAATTAGCATGGCAAATTGAACACACCTAAACCAAAACAACTGTTACATCTAATATAAAAAAAAGAGCAAAATTTGGTTAAACCAAAAAACATTTCTGATGCATTCTCTATACGTCTCTCGGAATGTTTGCGGAAATATTTATAAAAACAGTCATACACTCCTCACAAAAATTAAAGGAGCACATTAAAGAAGCACATTAGATCCATCAGATCTCAATATGAAGTTGGATATCTATACAAATAACGACAGGGCAGTGTCTTAGGAACATAAGGATTCCAAGTCTTATAATGGAAATAAAAGTGTTCATCCTACAGAGGCTCAATTGTGTAGACACCATCAAATCAGAGTGAAATGAAGATGTGGCAGGCTGGACATTTTGTCCAAAACTTAATTTCTGCAACTCAAAATGCTTTTCAGTATCTTGTGTGGCCCCCACCAGCTTGTATGCTTGACAACGTGGCGCCATGCTCCTAATGAGACGACGGATGGTGTCTTGTGGCATTTCCTCCCAGATCTGTGTGAAGGCATCCCTGAGCTGTTGTACAGTCTGAGGAGCAACCTGGCGGCGCCTAATGGACCCAAACATAATGTCCCAGAGATGTTCTATTGGGTTTAAGTCAGGGGATGGTGAAGGTCATTCAATTGTTTCAATTCCTTCATCCTCCAGGTACTGCCTACATACTCTTGCCACGTGAGGCTGGGCATTGTCATGGATTAGGAGGAAACCAGGACCTACTGCACCAGCGTAGGGTCTGACAATGGGTTCAAGGATTTCATCTGGATACCTTATGGCAGTCAGAGCACCATTTCCTAGGCAGTAGAGGTCTGTGCGTCCCTCCATGGATATGCCTCCCCAGACCATCACTGACCCACCACCAAACCTGTCATGTTGAACCACGTTGCAGGCAGCATAACGTTCTCCTTGTCTTCTCCAGACTCTTTCACGTCTATCACAGGTGCTCAGGGTGAACCTGCTCTCATCTGTGAAAAGTACAGGGCGCCAGTGGTGGACTTGCCAATTCTGGTGTTCTTGAGCAAATGCCAGTGGAGCTCCACGGTGCTGGGCAGTGAGCACAGGGCCCACTACAGGACGTGGGGCCCTCAGGCCACCTTCATGAAGTCTGTTCCTGATTGTTTGGGTAGAGACATTCACACCAGTGGCCCTCTGGAGGTCATTCTGTAGGGCACGAGCAGTGCTCAGCCTGTTCCTCCTTGCACAAAGGAGCAGGTATGGGTCCTGCTGAGGGGTTGAGGACCTTCTACGGCCCTGTCCAGCTCTCCCAGAATAACCACCAGTCTCCTGAAATCTCCTCCATGTTCTGGAGATTGTGCTGGGAGACACATTAAACCTTCTTGCTGCAGCACGTGTGGATGTGCCATCCTGGAGAAGTTGGACAACCTGTTCAACTTCTGTAGGGTTAAGGAATCTCCTCATACTGCCAGTAGAGATAATTATCAAGCCAAAATCAGCACGAGTGGAAAACCAGCCAAAAAAGATCAAGAGGGAGAAACTTGAAATGACCTCCACATGTAACACCAGTCCTATTTGGAGGGTTTTCCAATTGTTGCCACTGAAGTGCACCTGTTGTTAATTAATGAACACCAATACAGCTGAAATTGATCAACGAGGCCCTCAGCTGTTTAACCAACAAGACAATTATCAGACAGGTTTAATTCTATTCATGCCAGAACCAATAAAAAAAGTGTTCCTTTAATTTTTGTGAGCAGTGTACTTTTGCAGGTCTGGGTGAATGATTTTGAGGATTGATATCAGTGACCATCTACCAGTTTTTGCAGTATGTAATCATGTAAACACTTAATTCCAAACACAAGTAAGGTATAATTCTCATAAAGCCATACAGGCACTAAAAATTGACCTAAAAGAACAAAACTGGGACAAAGCATACACAAGTGATGCTCCATGGCAAAACATAAACACTCACAGCTTACCTTCACACTAATAGTATGTGTGACAGAATGAAAGTCTTTATTTGTGTCGGTTTATATAAGTGTGTGTGAAGTGTGTGTGTAGACAGGCTCCGCCCATTCCAGACTGTATTTATACCTGGTTGTTTTATGATGTTGTTGCCCTCCGTTCCATTTTCTACCTTCTCTCAACTCTCCTCTTTTGTCTTTCTTTTGTGTGCCACCCCCCTTCTTCTTTTCCATCAAGTCAAAAAAAAAACAAACATAATCAATATAAATAAAGTTTAGCATGAAATACAACAGGGGTTTATACTCAATAAATCCCTGTTGTGACAGTAAAATCTGCCCAACACAAGAAGCTCTAAGCTGTTGGACAGGACAAGTTAAAAAATAAAGAAAATTTGAGACCGCAGGTGACTGCATGTGGTACCAGTGGTACCGCCGCTCAACAGCAGTTTTAGTGCGAGATTTGGCCGTCGAGTGAACATCTGCACACGCGCAGAAATTCTGTGTTTGTGCACTGCTGTAGCACAGCCATTTCCGAGGCCAGTCTGCATTTGTACCACTGCTTACAGCGTCTGTTTAGTGGCTTGGCGTGGGTGGACGCAGTCACATGGGATTTAGTAGTTCTCTGGCAGAGGAGAGGCAGTGGCAGTGATCAATTCTGACCAAAAGTTAGCACGTCTTAGCTCCTGTGGCAAATTTTCCAGATTTTTTACCCGTGATATGGCTGTCAAATCTTGTGGGACAGGGCCTTAAAGGAATTCTGTTATTTGGGAATTTCAGTGTATATAGTGAATTTAAAACGTTAAGTATGTAGCTCTTGGGGGCGTGGCATTGACTGGGCTTGAAGCAGGTAAACTTTTAGGGCAGGAAACCTGATACCTCCCTCCCCAGACAACATCAATGAGTTTTTTACTTTATTTTTTAGAAAGGGACTATTTGCGTGTAATTTTCTAAATTCGTGCAGCAGGCGCGTTATAGTTCCATTTGTGCCAAAAATATGTATTCAATCCTGCCCATATTGAAAGTCCATTGTCTATGTCTACTGATCAAGTTTTTTGGACATTTGTTCATGTCTATGTACTACTTAACAATATCTTCTGCGTTTCCATACTTAGCTTTGTATTTGCGAGCAGTCCAGCTCTGCTAAACCACCGCTCTGTCACAGACCCACAATCACACTCATTCAAACGAAAGTGAAACTACTCCCAAGTTAATTTTGTTTTAAAAGTCAGGATGTAAACAGAAGAACGTACCTTCAGAAGATCCACAGACGTGAAGAAGACCCAGACAGAACAGGATCAGAACAGCAGACATGGTTCTGATGATGGAAACACTTGGCTACTGTAGAAACTGAACTCACTCTAACGTCTAGATGTCTCTGGAACTCACAGCTGAATGACGGTCAAACACCTTGTTAAGCCACGCCTTCTTCCTCATCAGGCTGCCCTTTATCCCAGTGACTCACTGTAGTCTTCTGCAGAACACTTTCACTTCTGTTCCAGATAAGAAATATTTCCACTTCATTTATTGACATAAACAACAGAATACCACAATCAGGATCCTAAACGGATCCAAAGACTTCATGTCAGAATCTGAAGTTCAGAATTATAAACAGATTTCATCACAGAGATTAAGAAAACATTAGTGTTTATGACAAGCAGGATATATTCCTGTAAATTCAGACTTCGTCCTCCCAGTAGAACCAGTTTCTACTGCGTTTATATTCCCCTAGAAGCAGCCCTACAGCGCCCCCATGTGTCCACTATGGGCTTCATATGAAAACGAGTGTTCTTCGTTCCTCTTTTGGTCACATTTGTTTGCTTGACACGATCACAGCTGTTTCTTTAGAAATGTAATCAATCTACAAATGTACTGGGACATTCTAGAACACAGGTGGGTAAAACCTTTGACTTGTAAGCCACAACGAGAGCAAACATTCAACAGGATTTTGGACCAGGAGGAGTTTTTAATGCATCTCATAAGAAAAGAAACAACATGGAATAAAAAAAAATGCTTTAAATTTAATTAAAAACTAACATGTATTTCTGTAACAAATAAGACTGAGCCGTTTGGGTCCATGTGCAATAGTGTTTTATAACTGACCAGGGCTGACGGTAC
>NC_050529.1:2782632-2785711 GCF_002922805.2 Oryzias melastigma
ATTACAAAAAAAAAAAAAAAACTCATTTTTCGAAAACGTTTTTGCACGTAGAGGAGCTGGTGTTGGGGGCGTACTGAAATGGATATGGACATTTTTCGCAGAACTGTAATGGAAATTGACATTTTTCTAATTAAATGCGCTTCTGAAGTGTCTGTCCGAGTACAGCACAGCGGGCGCCAAGAGAGATCAGCGTCACAGCTGATTTCCTCATCGCTTCATCTGTAGCCACACTTCTGCAGCCTGAATACTTGTTCTGGACATCCTTTTACATACCACTGAACAGGTTTCTGACTTGCATCTGAGACTGTCAATGGACTCGCTGCGCGAACCAGCGCAGCACGCGCGCACCACACTGCTGTGACGTCACACAAATGGTCCTTTTTAGACGATCAAAAAAAACCACATATTGCAGTGCTTATAATGACTTATCGCGTGAGTTGGTTTGTGTTTTATCGCATTATTATGAAACCGTATCATTGCGACACTTTTCCTAGAATTTGGTTAAAGTTTCATGTGTAATGAAACAGAACCCAGAGCTGCTGAGTGTTTCTGCATGGTGCGTTCACTGAGCCCTGGATATCGGCAGTAAAACAAAGCAGTTTATCAGAGAAAACATAGAACACCGGCACTGATACGGATATAATTGATTGATTAAATAGTTTCGACGTTTTCTCTGAAAAACTGATTTGTTTTGCTGCGGATTGTATAAAAATGACAACGTTTAGTGGACTGAGTTGGGCCGAGTGGCTGTTCGCTTATGTCCAGAGGTCAGTGAACGCATCATGCGCAGATTCTTGTCTGCTGTGGGATCTGAAAATCAACCTGTTCAGAGGTTTAAGGAAAATAAAGGGACAGGTACATGAGACTGAATTAAAGCGTTTGAGGAGCGTATCCACTAATTATAGTTATAATTAATTAATAATAATTAATTAATAAGTTATAATTTTGTTAAAAACATTGCATTTGGTCATTACCTCAAAATGTGACAAGATCTGTTGAGATTAATAAAGTTCTGAATATTGATATCTGTTTCCTAGCTTGTTGTCATTATTGATAATTATGCTAAGAAATCAGTGTCTTCACATAGAGAAGTATCATTATTCATTATTAATAATGTAGAACTAAAGGCAAAATAAGCAAATTTATTATTTCAAACCAGTAGCCCTTCGTATGATTTAGTACCCATGAAGTAGCCCGCAGGTTCAAAAAGGTTGGTGACCCCTGCCTTAGATAAAGTCGACTGTCTGGGTATCACAGTTGCATGCAAACTGTCTCAGCTTTTAAAACTCAATTGGATGAAAAAAAAAGTTAATCAATTAGAGAATAACATCGTGATGGGAGACAGACGAGGTAACCCAAGAGCAAGAAGAACCACAAGGATCCAGGAGTCTAGTTCAAGGTATTTAATCCAAACGGGCAGTTTACAGAGAACTGAGACACAGAAGTGAAGAAGGAAACGTCTTAAGTTAAGATTAATAAAACCTTTATTAGTCCCACAATGGGGAAATTGCAATATGCAACAGCGCAGGTACAGAAATAGGTGAGAGGATAAAAATAAAATAAAATATAAATTATAAAGAGCTAAGACGATGGGATACCCTTACACAAGAGCTTAACTAAACAATGAGATGCACCTGCGTAAAACAGGTGGCCTTGAGGAGGAGGGGGTGCTCATGACATAACCCCCCCGCCCACGTTCGGCTCCCAGATGGATGACAAGGTTGGTCAGGGTGTTCCCGATGGAAACGGGCGATGAGGTCCCAGTTGAGAATGTGACGGTCCGGAACCCATTGACGATCTGCTGGGCCATAACCCTCCCAGTCCACGAGGTACTGCACACCCTGGCCCACCCACCTGGAAGCAAGCAGTTCCTTCGCAGTGTAGGCGGGTCCTCCATCCACGAGACGAGGAGCTGGAGGGATCGAGGGAGCAGGTTGTAAAGGAGAGTCCCGGTTAGGTTTTAACTTGCTGACTTGAAACACAGGGTCGATCCGTAGTGTACGTGGAAGGTCCAGTTTAACAGCCACAGGGTTGATTATTTGAACAATAGGGTAGGGGCCAATATAGCGGGGCAGCAGCTTCCTAGGTCCGCCCTTCAAAGGAACATCAGTCGTAGAGAGCCACACCTTGTCTCCCACCTTGTATTCGGAGGCAGGTGACCTCCGATGATTTGCCACAACACTCAGCCTCTCTTGGTTCTGCAGCAGCTGGAGCCGGTACTTACTCCAGGTGTGCCGACAGCGCCTCACAAAGGAAACATAGGAGGTTGAAAGCCATAGGCTGCTTGGAAGGGAGAGTATCCAGAAGAATTCAGTAGAGTGTTGTGGGAGTACTCAGGCCAGGGTAGCTGAGTCGACCAGCTCTTTGGGTTCTTCAAGCAGAGGACCCGCAACGTAGTCTCCAGGTCTTGGTTATACCGCTCTACCTGTCGGTTAGTCTGGGGATGAAAACCAGAACTCAGACTGACCTTGATCCCAAGAAGCTTACAGAACCCCTTCCAGAATGTAGCCACAAACTGTGGATCCGAAGAGATGTTTTGGGGACGTCCATGCAACCGAAACAGATGCTTGCACACGAGTACAGCCAATTCCATTTGCTGATGGGAAGTTTCTGTAGAGGGATGGCATGCACCAGTTTGGAGAATCTGTCAATCATGATGAGTATGACGGTTTTACCTCTGGATTGAGGGAGCCCAGTAATAAAGTCCATCGCGACATGGGACCAAGGTCTGGATGGAACAGGTAGAGGCTGCACCAACGCAGCAGGAGGAGTCCGAGGTGTCTTGACACAATCTGGATCAGCTGGCTGCTCCCTCGCAGCCACGGGCAGGTGTGGCACTGCGGGCCCCCTGGCAGCTGATGCTGCACCCGCCACCATCTCCGGAAAAAGATCCCTGACAACTAGTCAGCTGCTGACGTCCACATCGGTTCCTTGGTCCGCTGACGCTGCTGTCGCTCCTACCTCCGAGGACAGGGCTGCGAGGAGATCCCCGGAAGCGGTCCACCCGCGGATGCGTGACACCGCGGTCACAGGAGCTGCCGATTTCGCCCTCGCTCCCACCACCAGAGAAAGGACCGGG
>NC_050529.1:2785779-2787443 GCF_002922805.2 Oryzias melastigma
AAGGGTTTCAGGGAGACTGGAACAAACAAACAGCCGGCTGGGCATTCAGTAGGAACAGAAGCTGGATCAGGAACCGCAGCCTTCACTCTGCGTTCCAGCGACCAACGCGTGGCCCCCAACATCAGACGAGGAGGAACAATGGTGGAATTAGCAGCCAGGGACACCAACTCCTCCTGCTGCTGGAACTGGCGAGACAAGGCATCAGGCTTGACATTCTTGCTCAAGAGTTGAACCTGTCGAAAAAGAGGGCCCACCTCGCTTGGCGAGGGTTGATGCGTTCGGCAGTCCGTATATATTCTAGATTCTTGTGGTCGGTCCAAACCAGGAACAGCTGCTCAGCCCCCTCCAACCAATGCCGCCATTCTTCCAAAGCCAATTTTACTCTCAGCAGTTCTCTGTTCTCTGTGTCGTAGTTTCTCTCTGCATGAGTGAGCTTGCAGGAGAAAGACGCGCAGGGATGGACTTTGTTATCGGACACACTCTGAGACAAAACAGCCCCGACTCCAGATTCAGACGCATCTACCTCCACAATGAATTGTTTGGAGGTGTCAGGATGAACCAGAATAGGAGCTGCAGAGAAACGTCTCTTGAGCGTTGGTGAGGCCGAAAGGCATAACCAGATACTCAAAATGGCCGCTGGGGGTGCTAAAGGCAGTCTTCCATTCATCCCCTTCTCGGATGCAAACCAAATGGTATGCGCTCCTGAGATCCAGTTTGGTGAAGATCTGGGCACCTTGAATCAGGTCGAAGGCTGACTGTAACAAAGGCAACGGATAAGTATTCCGAGCAGTGATACTATTGAGGCCGCTGTAGTCAATGCAGGGCCGCAACCCGCCGTCACGCTTGCCCACAAAGAAAAAACCCGCTCCAGCAGGCGAGGAGGAGGGACGGATTATTCCAGCCTGTAGACTCTCCTGGATGTACTCCTCCATAGCCTCCCGTTCAGGAAGGGAGAGGGGGTAGATACGACCCTTAGGAGGTTGTGTCCCTGGCAGGAGGTCTATGGAGCAGTCATGTGGTCCGTGAGGAGGCAGGGACTTGGCTCGAACCTTACTGAACACAGTTCCATGGTCATGATACGCTGTGGGAACGTTACTAAGGTCAGGGGGGTCCTCAGGTGGTTGAACCTTAACCATAGAATGTACAGTGGCAGCACAAAGACAGTTCATTAAACAATAGGAACTCCAGGACAAAATTCACCCAGAAGCCCAGTCAATATGAGGTATATGTCTGCCTAGCCATGGAAAATCAAGAATGACCTGTGGTTTTAAGGACTCGACTACATAAAACCTCATCAGTTCAGTGTGGTTACCAGACACAATTACTTTGATGTTCACAGTTCGTGCAGTAACTCTATGTGTGACTGAACCATTCAATGCATGAATAAGTAAGGCAGGAGTCTGAGGTTCTACAGGAATAGACAGTTATCCACCACAGATTGCGAAATCAAATCTCCATCAGAACCAGAGTCAATTAAACAGTCAAACTCCTCCTGGAGCCCTGCGTGTCCCACATTGACTGTAAAAATAATGAACTTAGCAAGCAATGAGGTCCCCCATTGGAAATGCATTACTTCCTCTCCTCACGAAAGTAGGCCGCCGCTTTCACCGTCACTTTCTGAAACGGATATCGCCATTTGCAACCCATCTTCAGCGATTGGTCTG
>NC_050529.1:2788123-2788765 GCF_002922805.2 Oryzias melastigma
GGGGGGCTTGCTTTGTCCAGTTATTTTATATACAGTCTATGGTGTGCCACCAAGACTTTGGTGGATGGTCGAGAGGGAGGTGTAAAGGAAGAGACACGGCTCACCAGTTCACCACAATACAAGCACCCCCCCTGGACCATACGTCTTCTTCGCTCGTATGGAGTGAGGCAACCGGATCCCAGCTGCATGGGCTCCGGGTGAGAGGCGGAGTCCTGATGTTGGGTGCTGGAATGAGGATCCATCGAAGGACGACACACAGGAGCGGGAAGAGCATAGCCTGCGGTGCTACGACGTTCACTGCCGCGCTTCCTCATCCTCCGATCGATGCGAACAGCCAGGTTGATCAACTCCTCCAGCTCTTCTGGTACCTCCCTCGCCGCCAGCTTGTCCTTGAGTGTTCTGGAAAGGCCCCGAAGGAAAACGTCCACCAGCGCCTCCTCCGGCCAGCGGGTGTTAGCTGCTAGAGTCCGGAACTCCACGGCGTAATCCGAAACACTGCGGGATCCCTGCTGGAGACAAAGCAGCTCCGAAGCTGCAGCCCGGTGAGGTGTGGAGGGATCGAATACAGTCTGTAGCTGGGTGGAAAACACTAGAAACGAGTGGCACAGCTCGGCTCCGGGGTCCCACTCCGCCAAGCCCCAT
>NC_050529.1:2790130-2793191 GCF_002922805.2 Oryzias melastigma
AATGCCCAGAAAGTCCAGCTGCTGCGCGTCAAAAAAGTCTTTCAAGATAAAAGTTTTGTTCATAACAGTTCGAGCATTGATTAATCCAAACCTTCTTGGTGTGGACGGCGGGTCCGCGGTCTCCGGTGATGACTCAGCAGCGGAGCGCGTCACCCTCGGAACTTCCACCAGATTCGATGAGTCGCTTTTCCTCCAGCAAACCCGAAAACGTGCCGCTCTGACAGGGGAGTCGGCCTCCAAGTTTCCTCCGACCACGGGAATCAGGCACGGCTTCGGACGCGAAAATAATCTCCACGGGGCAAACAGGCCGCTTCCAGGGGTACAGGCGCGGGACTCGTCAGCCCAAGAGCTGGGACAGCAGGCACGAAGGCGAACGATTCTCCCGCTTCGTTTCCCCCGGCGCCGCCGACGCCTGACGCTGCGGCGAAAAACAGCTGTCCGACGCAGAAACGCTGGTACTCCCATACAGACCGGCTCCACTGGCTCAAAATCCAAACGAACAGCCGGAGAGGCCGGGTGAAAAGAAAAGTTTAGATCCAGGAGTGTGTTTCTGTCATATGTGAGGATTGCGCCTGTATTTTGCACTAGCCATATTAAAAATAATAACACAATAAAGAGTTGTGCGACAGACAACGGCATGCCATGACCATCGGCGCCATCTTCCCCCATCATCACACCAGTCGTGTTCAGTTCAATATGATGAGAAAGTTGTGCTGACACTAAACTGCAGACATGATGTTCTGCTGCATGCTGACTATCTTCATGCTGAAGGCTGTTTTCTTCTTCTGAGCTTTAGTCCATTTACCCTGGCAGAAGATCTCATGTTTGAATGTTTCTTCTTCTTCATTTCTAATATCAGCTTCCTTCAGAATATGTCTTTCTTTTTCCACAAAGATCTATAGATGTTTAATCTTCTTCTTCCTCTTCACTCCAGATTTAAGAAAAGCTCCTAAGTAGTCAGACTTTGTGTATTAAAGTTCAGAGCTTACTGGGATGTGATTCACCTCTCAGTTTTTTGTTCAGCTTTAACAAAATCTGGATCTCAAAGCTCTTGGAACTTATTCCAGCTCTTTTTGCTCTGAAAATGAGGCCAGCACTGCTAAAAAGACGCTCACAAGCAGCAGATGCAGGTAGGGGAGTGTTGAGCCTTATTGTGTTTCCACACCGGCCGTGTCGACTTGTGTTCCAGCAGATACTTGCAATGAAAAGTCTATGCAAACACACACACACTAGAATTCCTGGCTTCTGCGTCTGGAACGACTGTGACCGCGTATTGCTATGCAAGTTTTTAAGCCCGGGCTTTACGTACAAATCGAGCGTTCATTGAGCGTGCCCTGAATGTTCAACTGGTTGATCATTTTCATGTAGGTGCAAGTAGGCGTGTTTCAGATGACCAAGGCAGACGCAGAACAGATCATCTGCAGCACAGTGCATGCTGGTTAGTTTTTTGCACCGACGTCATATGTGCGGCGTCATAAAAGTATTGTGTGAAAGAGGCGGGTGAAAGGCGTCAACCTAGTCCAGCACAGCTAGAAACTAGGTACTGCACTGACAGCAAGCCGCCTTGATGACTACAAACAATGCATTATGGGAAACTGTGTCTTGACAGTTCTTGTAGTTTGAAGTGAATCTGATCAGAAATGACTGGTGCTAAATAAAGGAAATAGACCCTTTTCACGTGACGTCACACATCGCTGGATGTGTGATGAGTCGCTTCCGGCTCATATTGTTTAGAACAGGAAAGCTGACTGCTGAATGCTTTTAAAGCAATTTGACATAAATAATAAAGGGTAACCTAACCAGTTGTAACTGAAATGTGTACAATATTTATTGTATAAATGTCCTACCTGGTTGTATTGGTTTCCTCCTCTTAGATCATTCTCAAATCAAAGTACAAATGTCAGTAATCCTTCCTCAGTGCTGCAGAAGGCAGCAGCTGCAGCTGCTTCCACAAATTCCTATGGATGATATTAAACGAGTTGTGGATTATTTCTCTCTGACAACCCGGTTAAAGTTAGACAACGGTTACAAGTACTTCACTGAATGCTGCTTGTTTAATTATGAAGATAATTATGATTTTATTCTTTTAATCTGTGCTAATGCTAATGCTAGCAATATCAACAGCTTTGTGTATGAAACGTGGAGCTGAAGAAGATCTTTTCTCACCAGTTAAAGTTGTCTAGATTTCTGTGTTCACATAATCCTTGTAAACAGAGCAAAACTCAGACAGTTCCAGCGTATCTGACATTAAAGTCAAACTTATTACTGTTGTAATGTTTTCTACTGCGGTCAGTGAGCTGCTGTTAGCTCAGCCGTGGTTCTAACATCACTCCTCTTTGTTTTAGTTCATAACTGTGTCTGATCTGCATGTAAATAAAGGTAAAACATGATCAAATTAACTGAAACTGATGACAAAAATATGAAAGTGTCTATTTCCACATCATGTTCTAAAATACATTCACCTGGAGATTCTTTAATTACTTGGCCGCTCTTATTTTGAAAGCTGAAAATACATGACTCGATATCTGCTCTGAACATTTTCACTGAACCAAACCATTCCTGTTTTTACAATTGTTCCCTAAAATATCCTGTTGAACAAGTAAATTTTTCCTGGGAAGAGATTAAAATCCGTGCAGACATGCAGCGATGTGTCTTTGCTGAAGGTATTAAATGTGACCAACATGAATTTCTATCAGATTTTGTTCTGATCGCACTTAAAGTACGTAGAAATAACATCAGCCCAAATAGAACCTGTTAGAATAATATCTGCTTAAATGAAAGGTTGATCATTTAAATCAAACCTCCAATATTGGAGGATATCACACATTAGTATATTTATTTCAGAACGATCTGAGAGAGGAAATGAAAATACAGTTCAGCAGGACATTTATAAAATAATTATTGTACATTTTTCTTTTGAAATTGGTAAGATTACTTTTTGTTATTTTTGTAAAATTTAATATCTATTGCATTTTAATTTACCATCATGTTTTGTGGGAAAAATTCAAAAGAACTTGCTTAAAAGTCTCCCTCAAGTTGTGATTCATCTTCATTTACAGAT
>NC_050529.1:2793291-2808508 GCF_002922805.2 Oryzias melastigma
GACACACAGCCTCTCTGTCTGCGGTGAATGTTTCATAATCCGATCTTCGAACCGAGCGACGTGATCGCGGTGGAATATGAATGAAGCCTTGGACGAGCGGTTCATGAACTCAATCTTCCTATTACCATATAAATATATTATTTCTAACCAAATCAAAGATTTTTTATTGGAGATTGTAGACATGACTCAGTAGAAAATTATATTTGTGGTTTGTTGTTTCTGGAGAACTGAAGATGTTTTTCTGGATTGTTCTGTTGTTTCTGTTCTGGAAGGACAAACAATTTGACCTCAAAAGTATCGGAAACAATGTTTGTTCATCTAAACACATGATTTTATTTGATGATTTTATTTATGTTGATGATTTTATTAATGTTTGATTATTTTATTTACGTTTGATTATTTTATTTATGTTTGATTATTTTATTAATGTTGATGATTTTATTTATGTTTGATTATTTTATTTATGTTTGATGATTTTATTTATTTGATGATTTTATTAATGTTGATGATTTTATTTGATGATTTTATTAATGTTTGATTATTTTATTTATGTTGATGATTTTATTTGATGATTTTATTTATTTGATGATTTTATTTATGTTGATGATTTTATTAATGTTGATGATTTTATTTGATGATTTTGTTAATGTTTGATTATTTTATTTATGTTTGATTATTTTATTTATGTTGATGATTTTATTTGATGATTTTATTTATGTTTGATTATTTTATTTATGTTTGATTATTTTATTTATGTTGATGATTTTATTAATGTTGATGATTTTATTTATGTTGGATAGTTTATATTTTCAACCTTATCATACTTTTGGCATAATATTATATTCATAAGAAAAGATGGTCAGAAAAAAAACCCTTTTAAATCATTTTAAAGAAACAGTTGTTAAATTATTTGTAGCCTCTATAGAAAAATCAAAACTATGTTGCAGGAAATGAACAACAACCAAGAGACTAGAACCTTCGGGTCTCGTGACTCGGCAGACCGCGCGCTTCTTCTTTACATCACTTATTCTTTTCTGTTTCTGACATGTCTTGAGGATTGCACCAAATCCTGGATCAAACCTGGCAACCCAGAAACCGAAACCTGAACGCACTCCTGACCTGTCGGAACATTTGTCTCTGAGCGGTTCTAGAGACTCGGTGGTTCTGAACATCCAGCAGAATCCGGATCAGAACATCAGGTGGTTTCTACGCGGGACTCGGCTCTAAAGATCCAGTTCTTCTCTCCACTGGGGGGTTCGGATGTTCTGGACCCCGAACATCTGACCCCACAGCAGAGCTGCAGGTCCAGAACCAGAACCGGCTCCAGGCGCGCGCGGTGACATAAAAGTAATCGATTACATGCAGGCAAGGCGGGTTCTGAACCCGGAAACGGAAGTCCAAACCTTTGTCTCCTCGGAGGTCTCTAGGCGAACCGCTAGCGGGTCAGTGCTGGTTCCGGGTCCGTTTCCCTCCAGAACCCCTGACGATCACGTGACCCGGAGAGGTCTGAGTCCACAGGAAGCCGGAGGCGGGTCAGCCGTGCAGTTCGCCCCGCCCACAACAGCGACGAGCGGATTGGCTGAAAGGAAGAGACCCCCCCACCCCCCGCTGTTTTTGGATGACGTCATCAGGAGATCCTCGTGCAGGTTATTTATTATTGAAATGTTTCAAAATTCAATACAATCATTCCAAAACACAAATATCTTCTAAAAGTATCAAACAGTTGGAAAAAGCTTCAGATTTACAAACATGTTTAACCTTAAAAAACTGAAAATATCAGAAATGATCCCAAAACGATCAGATCCCCAAAGATTAACTTGATCTCCATTTTAAATCTGACGTTCTGGTGTTATTTCCGTTTGAAATGTCCTTTTATCATTTTATCTTGGTGTGAGCTAAAGATCTGATCCTGTTCCCATAGAAAGCTGGATCAGACCTGATCCTGTTCCCATGGAAAGCTGGATCAGACCTGATCCTGTTCCCATGGAAAGCTGGATCAGATCTGATCCTGTTCCCATGGAAAGCTGGATCAGACCTGATCCTGTTCCCATAGAAACCTGGATCAGACCTGATCCTGTTCCCATGGAAACCTGGATCAGACCTGATCCTGTTCCCAGAGAAACCTGGATCAGACCTGATCCTGTTCCCATAGAAACCTGGATCAGACCTGATCCTGTTCCCAGAGAAACCTGGATCAGACCTGATCCTGTTCCCAGAGAAACCTGGATCAGATCTGATCCTGTTCCCATAGAAACCTGGATCAGACCTGATCCTGTTCCCATGGAAAGCTGGATCAGACCTGATCCTGTTCCCACAGAAACCTGGATCTGATCCCAGTGAAACATTGAGTTTCACTGATGAATCCCCTGAAGCTCCAGACATCTTCTCTGCTCACAGACTCAGCAGACATTCAGTCCTCTGATGGACTCAGTAACCAGCTGTTGGAATCCCTCGTCGATGGCGTGTGGACTCTTCACCATCGTGGTTTTCCTGCAGATGATGATGGCTGCAGGTCATCAGAATTCTCCTGAAGTCTGGTGGACCTGAAACTTCAATCTGGATGATCCTCGGACCTCATTGGTGTTCTGGAACGTTCTTCCATCTGAGCCGTGTTGAGAAGCTCCTGAATGATGTCATGCTGACACTTCAACAATCGTTTCCATCTTTTCCTTCTCTGGAAACCAACAGCTGTCAGTGGTGTCGACAGATCAAGCTGTCAAAGGAAAACGGTGGAGAAGCGAGCTGTCGCTGTAGTCCAGAATCAGACTGTGACAGATCACCCTGAAGGTCTCAAACTGACCAAGAAACCCCTATAAGTGAATCCAGCAAACAGAAACGTCTGTGGACGAGGTTTGGGTCAGGAGGAGCTCAGAGATCATCCAGAACCTCCAGAACAATCTACTGGACCGGCTTTCAGGTAACTGCAACACAACTATGAAGCACGACAAAAGATGTAAAATAAGGTTCAGCGTCACACAACTTTATCACAGCAAATATTTTAGTCACAACTTTCTGCCAGAGATTTTTATTGTTTGTTCTTTACAAATGTGTGTTTCTGTAAAAGTTTGTGTTTTAATGTGTTAATGTGTTAATGTGTGTGTCTGTTAATATTTGTGTTTGTAAATGTGTGTGTCTGTTAATGTGTGTTAATGTGTTAATGTGTTAATGTGTGTGTCTGTTAATGTGTGTGTTTGTAAATGTGTGTGTCTGTAAATGTGTGTGTCTGTTAATGTGTGTGTCTGTTAATGTGTGTGTCTGTTTGTGTGTTAATGTGTGTGTCTGTTAATGTGTGTGTCTGTTAATGTGTGTGTTTGTAAATGTGTTAATGTGTCTTTAATTTTGTTAATGTGTCTGTTTTTAGTTGTGTGTTTTTGTCAATGTGTTTGTCTGTAATTGTGTGTTTGTAATTGTGTGTCATGTGTGTGTCTGGTACAAACAAACTAAAGGTCAGCCCATCTTTCCCATCAAAGAATTCCTCGGTTGGTTTCTGGTCTTCTGGTTCCGTTTCTGGACCTCAGACCAACACCCTTCAGACTGTGTTTCTTGGACTTCTGGGACTTGGAGTCTAAAGCTCCAGTTCTTGGTTCATGTGAGGAGAGTGAAGACTCCATGAGAGTTCTACCAGAGGGTTCACAGCAGCTCCGGTCAGAACCGACGCTGAACCAGAATCTCAGACTCCTGCCTGTTCCTTTGGTGTGTTCAAAGTCTGGGTCGTCCTTGGTTTGATCTTGGGGTCAGCCTCCCAGTCTCAGGCTGGGACTTGTGCTTGTGGTCTTCCTCCTCCTTAAAACCTTCTCAAAGTCGCACACACTCAAACTCTGAGCTGGCCTCAGAGGGGCGGGGCATGTTGATGTAATACACCTCCTTGTTGGCCAGTGGCGATGGACCGAAGGGGAATCCGCTGGAGTCTGGGGTTGTGGCCTCCATCGGAGAGTATTTCTTGTCAGGTTGGTTGAGAGAAACCTTGAGTTTGACTCCGCCTCCTGAAGCGAGGCGTCCATGTGGGTCAGCCTTTGGCTTAAAACGCTTGAGTCTGACGGTGTCCTTGCCATTATGTGTGCACGGTAGCAGGATGACCACGTCTTTACGGAACTTAGAGCTGAGTCCAAAATATATCAGAGGGTTGTAGAAGCTGGCGGACTTGGCAAACAGCCGCGTGAAGATGCTGGTCAGGTTGGGTACATGGAAGCCCAAGGCGGACCACATGGACACGACAGCATATGGAGACCAGGCGAGGATGAAGGCCGTGCAGATGACGATGGAGACCTGAGGAAGACGAAGACCAGATCAGACCTGGTAGTTAAAGAATGGACAGATAGAAGTTCTCCCCCAGCAGGAACTCATGGTCCACTTTGTTCAGGAAGTGGCAAGATCCCACACCAGTCCGTCTCCTTTGGTTTTCCATGAACTAGGTACATGGTAAATGATGTATAGTTGTATAGTAATTTTTTACCTTCCTAAAGAGCCAAACCGTTTTAGAGTCGCACACATTCACACTGACGGCGCCTCTGTAAGAGAATATTTTTGATTAAATTCTAATTCCATTTTATTTTTATACGTAATCTTTAAATGAACCTAGTGTGCTCATTAACACGTGTCTCTGAATGTATTCTCAGATATTTAAAACAGTCTGCAGCTTGTTAGAATTCCAACTTAGGCAGTGTTTGATGTAAGACAGATTTGAATTGTGAAAGAAATTGTTATATTCTTATCATTGTGTAAATATATTTTAAAATGTTAACCCAAGCTGTAGCCTACAGATGACCAGTTCACCTTTTAGGAACAAATGCAAGTGCCTTCTCCTGCTTCTTTTCCAAGCTAAGATGAAAGGGTTTACAATATACCGTCTCCAGCAGGAGGGCAGGATGCTGATTGAATGTAAACATTCCCAAATGGTTCTTTACATGACATCCTCCTTTACTGAGGGGTGTAAAGGCATAAATAACATGTTGACCCCGAGACAAATGCAGAAAGCGGAGGCCTCTGAGATAATGATCAACCAAGAAGGTCAGGTCATGTGACATGTCCTGACCTTTGCTTTGAAGGTGGTTTGACCAGCCCTATAAAACGCTTGCGTCCCGTCAGTTCGGCGGAACCCTCTATGACAGAGCTTTCCGTGCACGCTCTTGTGCACCGCGTGTATTTTTTCTGATGTTGTTATTAAACACTTGTGTTAATCTTAAGATGTGTCTGCTCTTCCATCGGATTCCACATTTTTCCACAACACCTCCACTCCTGAACACTGGCGCCAACCATCCACCAGAGGACACGGGGGGTTCAGTTATTTTCGCAAGAACACTTCAACACATGGAATCTGGAACCTGCAATCTTCTGATCAGAGGTTGACAGCCCTCCCGCAGCACCATGGCGGCCGTGGTGCAGCGCCCCGACTGCTTTTCTGAGGTTGGTCATCATTTCTCTTCCAGTTTCTTGTTTGTCGTGTTCCTCAGACGTTGAGGATTCTCCAGTGTCGTAGTGTCACATGAGAACCACGACCAGCCTCACCGCACTGCTGGAGTCCAGCTCCAGTAAACATGTTGTCATGGGGCAAATTTTGATCTTGATGTTGTGAATATTTGGGCGACCCCCCCCCCCACCACCACCACCACCAGACAAGACTTGTGAAAAGAGAAAATGATGAGTGAAACCAGGAAGACTCACGATGGTAACATCTCTCTCGATCTTCCTCTGCCGGTCCGTCAGGTCTCCCTCGGCTGAGAGGGCGTTCCCTCTCTTCACGGTGTTGATGATGGACACGTAGCAGAAGAGCATGAGGAGGACGGGGATGAAGAAGCAGAAGATGAAGATGGAGACGATGTAGGACTTGTAGATGCTGGAGTAGTTGGCTTTGGCCCAGTCGATCTCACAGGTGCCGTATCCTCGATCTGCAGTGAGGGAACCAACTGTGTAAGGAAAGGGGCGGGGCCAGGCATGAATGTGGGTGTGGGGGGGGGTTGTATGTGTTTCTTACCTGTGTAGCTCCCCCATCCCAGCAGTGGAGCTCCGGACCAGAACCCAGCGGTGGTCCAGATGAACAGCAGACACACAAACACGCTGCTCCTGGTGATGCGATGAGCTAAAACACAGACGGGACAGACGCTCGAGGCAGCTGGTCAGCGGATGGATGCTGGACGAGGGGCGGGGCTTCCGGTCTTACCTCTACTGGGCTGACATCCTTTGACGTAGCGGGTGATGCTGATGACCGTCAGCGTGTAGATGCTGCTCAGCCCAAACAGCAGCGTGAGGAAACCGTCCACCTGCAGAGGGACATCAGACCACAGCTGGACCCCCGCCACCAAAACCTGACCCCCCAATGGACACCTGTCCGGGGGACTGAGACGGCCCCAAGAGACTGGATAGCTTCACTCATGTGGTACAAGCAGGAAGTTAGCGTGTGTTGCCATGACAACCCAGGAACGTTTACCAAATTTGGGAGAACTGGACCGGCGACGGAGCGGCAAATCCTCCGACACCAGGAGAACAAACCGTGGTGGATGTTTAACGTTCACACTAACTTTTGGGGCGGCCGTGGTGCAGCGGTAGAGCGACCGACCCCTGATTTGTTACTCCTGTTTTTAAATCTGGTGATCCGTCTCTTCTAAATAACTACCGACCAATTAGTATTCTTCCAGTTGTGTCCAAAGTTGCAGAAAAATGGGTGGCAGAGCAGATGGTTCACTTTCTGAATAGCAGCTCCCCCTCTCTTCATAGCAGGCAATTTGGTTTCAGACCCAAACATTCCACTGAGATGGCTACATGCCTTTTTGTTGAAAAAGTAAAACTGTTCCTTGATAAGGGTGGATTCGTAGGTGCAGTTTTTTTGGACCTCAGGAAAGCTTTTGATACAGTAAACCACTCTGTTCTTCTTACCAAACTTTCAAAGTTTAATTTTTCCAACAATACAGTGAGCTGGATTGAATCCTATCTGCATGATCGTAGCCAAACAGTGTCAATTAACAACTGCAGTTCTGGTTCCCTTAAGCTTATTTCTGGGGTTCCTCAAGGATCCATATTAGGCCCCCTTTTCTTTAGTCTCTACATTAATGATTTGCCCTCTGTGTGTCCCGAAGCTGAATGCATAATGTATGCGGATGACACAGTTTTCTTTGTTCACGGTCGCTCCAAAACCGCTGTTGCTGCAAAACTCGCCAAAGCGATGTCATGTGTTGGAAGCTGGTTGCAGGAGTCCTGTCTTGAGCTGAATATTTCTAAAACTGTGGGCATGTACTTCAGTAAGACAAACAGAGCATCACCTGACCCCGATATAGAACTTAACGGAGAAAAGATAGAGATTGTCAGCCATTTCAAGTATCTCGGTTTAACGATTGATTCACAATTATCCTTTAAAACCCACATTGAAAAATTGTGTAAAAAGATCAAGTTCAATCTTTTAAATTACCGGTCGATACGAAATGAAATGTCCCTTGAAGCTGCAAAAATGTTTTTACACTCAATGATTTTTAATCATTTTAATTACTGTATAACCTCCTGGTCCCAGGCTGGGCAAAGTGTAAAGAAACCGCTAGAGGTGTTGTATAAGCAGGCTGTTAAGGTTCTGGACAAAAAACCGAGGCACTATCATCACTGTGCTGTTTTTAAAAAACATAGTCTTTTAAACTGGGACAATCTTCACAAATTTATGGACATTCGGCTGATGTTTAAGGTGGTACATAACTTAGCTCCAGATCCCCTTTCAGTATTTGTCAACCGAAGAAAAGACTCAGAGCGAGTTACTCGGGGCTCTGTCAGAGGGGACTGTCTTATCCCGCTGCGCAGAAGCGCTTTCAGCCAGTCGGCCTGGTCAGTGAGGAATGCTGCAGAGTGGAACTCAGTACCTGAGGAGATCAGACAATCCACCACATGCAAGGATTTCACAAAAAAACTGAAAAAATACCTCACTGACACCTACAGGTGCCGACACTAAAAAATGTCCCTATTGTGATTGTGGTATGTCTTACTGTGCTGTCTTGTCCCTTTTCAGCTGTGTGTATCTATATGTAGTGTAAGGTCTTTTCCTGTGTTTTACAGCTGTTGTGCTCTCTAGATGTTCGTAGCCTGAGATGTACGTTTTTTCTCTTTTATTGTTTACTTGTCTTCTGTTACTGTCTTTTAACGTTCTTTTAACATTCTCGCCAGGGGACTACAGATGGAAAATAGCCTTCTTGGCTAACTCTGGCTTTTTTAAAACCATGTTTAATTTTTAATCATGTGTTTTGTTTTAAGTTGCATTGTCCCCTTTCTAAAAAAATAAACTAAACTAAACTAATTGGAACATCGCTAGCTCGGTTCCCGCTCTGCCCCCCTCCATGAGTCGAAGTGCCCCTGAACGAGACACCGAACCCCACATGGTGGTACAGGTGATCCAGAGCTCAGCAGCAGAGCCGCCATCAGGGTGGGTCGGTACAGAGCTTTGGGGCTCAGAGGGGCAGGAATATCCGTCACCCCCCCCGTCAACATCTTCAGCCAACACAGCCGTCACATGTTGACGTTTGGCTAGGAACCCCTCCTCGTCTAAGTTTATCGTTTTGGGTTTCACCAACTTGTCGTTTTTGGACGTGATATTAAATCACAGATCCCCAACCAACCAACTGCAAAATGGAACCGGTCCAGTACCAGGAAGTGGAGCGCACTGGTACCCTGACCCAGTACCGATACCCTGACCCAGTACTGGCACCGTAACCCAATGCTGGTCCGTGCCCAGTTTTGCATCTGGTGCCGGGTTGGGGTTCCTGTTCCAGGTTTGTGTACCGGTACCGGACGCATCCCGAGGACCAGTCCACGTCCGGTACTGTGTCCTGAGGGTTGTGGACCCTTGATTTTATGAACAGCCAGGAAGTCAAAAAGTTGGGGAGATCTGAAACGGAGAGTCCTTCACCAAACGTCAGGGTCTGACAGTCGGATGAGGACGAGCTGCTTCAGCTCCTCCACCGACTGAACTCTATAAAAAGAGGAATTCTGGTTCTGGTCCGCTGTGAGTCGCTGACGTCCTCTCCAGCGAGTTTATCTCTTTGATTCTGTAAAACATTATATTTAGATTATTTATCTAAAGCCGTCTGTGGTGACTCCCCCGTCTAACTTATGAAGTGTTGATAGAAAAGAACCAATCAGAGCTCAGATGTGTCTGTCTCCAGGTCGTGTGTTGTGTTCCTCCTTACATACATGAACTCTCGTTTTTCCAGATTTTTCTCTAAAAATCGCTTTGCGTTTCCAGATTATCTCTTTTTGTTACGTACAGACTTTTTGCCGCCTGGTGGAGACGTCTGATTGGCCGTTTACTGCCATCTCGTGTCGCGTGTTCGCAGCATCCTGTGAGTCACATGGTCTGCGTACCTGGCAGGTCCAAATGGAGGAGATGATGTAGCTGCTGTCCTGGAAGACGTTGAAGATCTGGATGATACCTCTGGAGTATCCGAACACGGAGATGCTGGCGTCAGAGACGGCCAGGTTAAAGGTCAGGTAGTCGGTGGGCTGCAGAGACGCTCGCTGTCTGTACAGGACGAAGAGCACGATGCTGTTTCCGAACCATGACATCCAGCCTGAGGAGACGAGCAGAACCGCTTCAGACTGGATCTGCAGTTCTGACCCGGACAGGCCTGTTCGTCCAGGTGAGCGACCGGTGGCCAGACCGGGACCTGTACCAGGACATGTGAGGGGGTTCTGGCCATGTCTGGACCTGTAACCTGTTGACTCGACTGCAGCAGGTGACCCGGGTGTCGACCTGCCCCCCAATGACTAGTCATGAAAGTCAGACATGAGACCTGATGTTCTTCACTCAGTAGTTTTTCACTCCCACTAAAAAAATCTTTATTTTTGAGGAACTTACAAAACAAAGATCAGTCTGTCATGACAGACATCTCACTCCTACAGGATCCACATGAAAGCAACATCAGAGGAGACTCTGTCGTCTACCTCATGTGGATCTGAGCAGGTCTGACCCCCCAGTCACACACATCACCGCATGTGTGTACGTGCACACTCACCCAGCAGCAGCAGGTACACTCCGATGATGGTCTCGCCTTGGTCTGACAGGGGGGGGTCTCTACCGCCCCCCAAGTTGAAACTGTGATTCTTCCAGGGGGGGGCTGCAGCAGCGCCACTGAGCGACATGTCGATCCTGCGCCGCTCTGAGGCTTTGAGGCTCCAGACTCCAGAGAGCAGCCGTCAGTAATCCCAGGTAAATTTAGACGTTGATCCTGGATCAGCCGCGGGACGCCGGCCGGAACGCAGCAGGTTGCCATGGAAACACACCTGAGACTGGCTGCTGATGAGCAGGTTTCAGTACACCTGTGAACATGTGACATGGAGCCAAACAGGAACAGGTCATGGACACAAGCCCCTCCCTCAAGAACACTGCACCCCCCCCCCTCCCCCAGTTAACAAGTTAAGGAGATCTCAGATCAGGTCAGAGATCAGCCAAAGGTCACATGATCAGGAAGGAACTCATGTGATGTCATCAGGTTAGATACCCTGATCCCAGATCAGACCCATAATCCTTAGACAACCGGGGGTGGGGGGTCACGGTGTGCATAGAACGTATCAACTGATTGACAGGAAGTACCACTTCTAAATCCTCTCCTTATCGACTCGGCCAACCATAATGTCAGCTCTTGTTGTTGTTCCTTTCAGGCATCCATTGGGAGTCGCCACAGCCAATCAGCTTTCACTGATTCAAACAGGTGATCTGGCAGAGTTTTGTGCCGGATGTCTTTCCTGACGTAATCGTGTTTTTAAAGCACCGGAGAGCCAGTTATGCAGCAGATTGAAGGGTTAGTGTGTTGTTTTGATTGATCATTTTACTTCAATGTTGCAAAGGATAAGTTAACATTTTGTGTTTTTGTTTGTTCTAAAATAAAAGGTTTTCAGTTACATAGTTTTATTGTTTTCACAGATAAAAGTACCAATAAGTAAGGCCGGATCCAGGCATGGTCAAGGGGGGCAATGCCCCCCCAAGCGCTCTCTGCTCTCTCTGACTCCAATTCAGAGTAGCTGCTAGTGCTGACTGGTAGATGCAAGGGAGGGCGTGGCCTCTAGCTTCACTCACGCTCATGGTTTCCTCTCTCGCAGATTCAGCTGCAGAGCTGTTAGAACTTCTGTCTGCTGCTTATCACTGAAATGATTTGATCATCAGTAATTTTAACTCCTTCTTGTCCTCCATCTGTTGCTCTCTTTGTTCTAGTTTGGAGGAAAAAGCAAGAGTTGACAATGTGCAGGTTTGTGGTTGCTAAAGCTAATGCTATTTGTAGCAGCTAAGCTAACAGTACCGGAGCATTAGCTGTATTTGAGATGACTCGCCTGGGTCGTCCGTGAGACGGGGGCGGGAAAGGCGCCAGAGATGAAGATGAACAGATGAAGATGAACAGAACTGAACCAGAACAGGAAGTCAAGGTTTTCCTCAACACCCCCCCAGGTAATACCCCTACTAACTAGACCACCTCAGAAACCTGCCTCCCCGCCCAGATCCTCCCATCAAACATGTCCTGAACTCTCATCATCATCTGTCACCTTCCCCATATGTAACAGGGTGAAAAATGTTTTTTCTTTTTTTAAGTTTTTAATTCAGAGGGCTCTTGAACACACCACCTAATTGGACAGGATTGAGGGCAGGTGTGCCTAATCAGAGACCCTTATTAAAAGAACCAGACGGCAGCCAGCAGAGAGGAGGAAGAGAGAAAAAAGGGAGAAAACAGGGCCCAAGGCGGTGTGATGTGGGGACCACTGTCTTTTAAATCCACTTCTTAAACTGTTGTTCCGGGGCCTCTGTCTCCACACACCTCCAGATCCAAATCAAGGGAACCTGCTCTTTCGACCTTGTTACACATACAGTGTGTCATATTGAATCGTCTAAGACATTTTCTAAGGCCATCTCACAGAAATGGCAAAAACCTCAAAACAGTATGTATTCAAAATTCACCCATTCAACCATCTTCAAATCCAACAATGAGCTATCCCATAACACTGAAAATGGCTCTCTTCAATGTCAGATCACTTTCTAATAAGTCTTTTATCATTACTGATTTTAGACAATAATTTGAACTGTCTATTTTTAACTGAAACCTGGCTTGGCGCCAACGCACCAGTTGTTCTTACCAAGGGCTCTCCGTCTAATTTTAAGTTTTTATTTTCTGTTAGGGAAGGTAAGAGAGGTGGTGGAACGGCATCATTTGTACTGCAAACCTTAAAAATGGAAGTTATTACCTTGACTGATTACTCTTCATTTTAGCATCATGCCTTCCTGTTCAGCTGTCCACCTGTTTTATCAATCACAGTCTACAGACCACAAAATCCTCCTACCAATTTCATTCAAGAATTTTCAGAATTTTTGTCAATAGTCCTTTTAAGGCACAGAAATATTTTAATTACTGGCGATTTTAACCTACACGTTGACAGTAGAAATGATTATTATGCCTGTGAGTTTTTAAATGTTTTGAGCACTTTGGGTTTTGAGCATCACGTCAAACAGCCTACTCACGACAGAGGACACACTCTGGATCTGGTGATTTCTTATGGCCTGTCTCCACAGGTGTCCTCTGTTGTGGATACAACAGTCTCTGACCATTACTGTGTATATTTTAACTTAGCTACTTTTATCCAGCTACAGGCCCCGGTGAGAACTGTGCAGAAGCGGTATATCACCTCCAAAGTGGCTGCAAGTTTGATTGATACTCTTAAACAAACTCCTGCCCCAATTTTACCTGCATCATGTGATTTTATTGTAGAGGATTTTGACAACAGACTGAGGTCTGCTATTGACACTATAGCTCCTCTTAAAACAAAAACTGTTAAACCAAATCTTGAAACACCCTGGAGAAACGAGGTAATCAGAAATCTAAAAAGAATTTGCAGGAGAGCGGAGAGAAAATTCACCAAAACCAAATCACAAGAAGATTATGATTTCTTTAAAGAACAATTAAAATTATCTAATTCTTCAATTAGGCATGCAAGGATATTGTATTTCTCAAGTCTCATCACAGATAACAAAAACAACCCCAAATTCCTTTTTAAAACAATTGATTCTTTAACTAATGGGGACTTCAACAAGTGTGTCATGCGACCTTATCAGGTGGCATGTGAAAACTTTGCAGAAGACTTTGGAGAAAAGAGTAGTGCTTTAAGATCTAACCTTTTATGTGAACGTTGTGATCTCCCCAATCGACCACCAGCATTGTTCTTACCTGAGGAAACACTGGAGAGTTTTGTCCTGGTTGATGCAAAGATGCTTGGACGAGTCTTTTTCAAAGCTAATCCAACAACCGCCTTTTAGATCCAATTCCCATGTCCCTTTTAAAAACATCCTATGGATTCTTTGAGTCAGAGCTTTTAAGGATTGTTAACTACTATCTTCAGTCGTGTGTCTTCACCTCTGCATTTAAAATAGCGGTGGTGAGACCCCTTCAGAAGAGCAGTTTAGATCCAAAAGTTTTAGATAATTACAGACCGGTATCCAACCTACCGTTTTTAGGCCAAATTATTGAAAAAAATAGTTTTTACTCAACTACATGACTTTTTGGATGAGAAAAATATTTTCGAAAAATTTCAATCTGGTTTTAGGACAAACCATAGTACTGAGACAGCCCTTTTAAAAATTTTAACTGATCTTAGAATCAATTTTGACTCACAGAAGCTTACTGTGTTGGTGCTACTTGACCTTAGTGCTGCATTTGATACAGCAGGTCACCTAATTTTACTCCAAAGACTTCAGAGTCTTGTGGGCCTCTCAGGTACCGTTCTTAAGTGGTTTTATCCCTATCTTAGAGACTGTAAATTTTTGTCAACATGGATACATGGTCCTCAAGAATCCATAAAATAAGCTGTGGGGTCCCCCAAGGGTCCCTTTTAGGTCCATTATTTTTTTATCTTTACATGCTGCCCCTTGGGGATGTCATCAGGAGACATGGTGTTGACTTTCACAGTTGTGCTGATGATACTCAGCTTTACATTGCCGTGTCTCCTGATGACCCTGAACCTATTAATGTGCTTTTAAATCGTCTTTCTGACATTAAGTCTTGGATGGCAGAGAACTTCTTGCAACTCAACCAGGACAAAACTGAAGTTTTAGTTATTGGTCCTGAAGACAAGAGAGAGATGATTTTACCTAGACTTCAGAATTTTAAAACTTCTGAGTCTGTGAGAAACCTGGGCGTCGTTTTTGACTTTGAGCTGAATTTTATCCCACATATTAAAAACGTCGTTAAGTACAGGACAACAAACCTCCTCCATCAATCGAAGATGTAATGTTTATTGAAAAAATGGATCCTGAGGTTTACAAAAACTGTGACAACACTTGGGTGGCACCACTGCCATTTAAAGAATCACGCGCACGGCTTCCTAACAACCAAGAGCAGGCTGTTAACAGAGTTCTGTCTCTAAAGAAATTATTAAAATGAAACCCAAAAATGCAGGAACAATATTTCACATTTATGGACAAACTTCTTCAGAACAGACATCCAGAAGTTGCACCACTACTTATGGAGAAAGAAGAATGCTGGTTTCTTCCCACATTTGGAGTATATCATTCTAAGAAACCAAACCAGATTAGAGTAGTATTTGATTCAAGTTCCCAACACCAAGGAATATGCCTAAATGATGTTTTGCTAACTGGGCTAGATTTAAACAGCACTTTGATTGGTGTTTTGGTTTGCTTTCGCAAGGAAAAAGTAGCTGTGTTGGCAGACATCCAGCAGATGTTCTACTGTTTTGAAGTTACAGAGAGTCATCGCAACTTTCTCAGATTCCTGTGGTACAAAGAAAATGACATCAACAAAGAGATTGTTGAGTACCGGATGAAAGTCCACGTGTTTGGCAATAGTCCCTCGCCTGCTGTTGCCACCTATGAGCTGAAAAGAGCCATTCAAGAAGGCGCACCAAAGTACGGAAATGATATTGTTCAGTTTGTTGAAAGACACTTCTACATTGATGATGGCCTTGTATCTGTACCGACTGAATACCAAGCAATAGACTTGCTGAAAAGGACACAGGCTTCTCTGGCAAAATCAAACATTCGCCCACACAAGTTCATCTCCAACAGTCAAACTGTTCTAGAGGTCTTTTGCCAGGAAGACTGTGCCATGACAACCAAAGACTTAGACCTTACTGGAGAGACAGAGACCATCCAGCGCAGTTTGGGCCTCCTATGGGAGATATCTACAGACACCTTCACGTTTTCTGTGGCTATGTAGTCAATTCAATTCAATTCAATTTTATTTATATAGCCCAAAAT
>NC_050529.1:2808603-2809361 GCF_002922805.2 Oryzias melastigma
TGTCGTGGAAGAAGGAGCCGCCTGACCAACTAAGACAGGAGAGCACAGATCAAAGATGAGCGCACGATAATTCAACACCATAATTGGCGCCGTTTACTTGCATGGTGCATTCAAAAAATAAGTATCAACATTTAACCTACAACAAAGTCCACTTAATTAATAGAAAGGGGGAAAAAACTAAAGTGTGCTTCCCGCTCAAAATAGATGTAGGATCCAGGCACAAACGCGTCCCATGAGTGGAGCTCACTGAGCCCTTGTGTATTCGTTTTAAAGATAATCCAAAGTTAAAATTAAAGTTAGATCAGAATTCTCAAACATTTATTATTTTTCTTCTCTAATTCGATAGAGCTGTGTTAGGTTGCTACGTATTTTTTTAAATATGACAAGAAAACAGAACATCAAAACTTACCAAGATGTGGTGGTTTGTCTTTTCTTCGTCCAAAATATCCTTTATTTTGTCAAAAAAGTGCCACCTCTTCAGTTAAATAACGACCCATCAACGTAAATTTGAAAAAGCCGCGAAGTTCAAACTCCATCTGCTCTCTGCAACCCCAACTGTAGCTTCTTCTTCTACTTCTTCTGAAAAAATAAGCGAACATTTGCATTCTTACCGCCACCTAGTGGTTACATGTAGGAAGGGCCAAAAGACAATTGAACTCAAATTGTTAAGTCAACTGAACACAACATTTCATTTTGAGAATTTTTGTTTAGTTGAGAAGTGTTTAACTTAATTTTTTAATTTATACGAACAACATGAC
>NC_050529.1:2809486-2857197 GCF_002922805.2 Oryzias melastigma
TAGAAACTGTGCTGGCCTCTCTGACATGAGCTGGGAGCTTATTCCATAGAACAGGGGCTTGATGGCTGAAGGTTCTACCTCCAACTGCCTCCAAGTCAAAACCATTCACTCGCCGTGGTGTATTGTCCACTGTGAACAGCATTTTTGACCCCATTGGACTACTGGTACCTGTGACAAGATGTGGAAGAGCCCTTCTCAGAGAACTTACTGTTGACCTTTCAGACGGGGACACTCCCCTCACAGACGAAAAACGTGGCAAGTGGGACTTAAGGTGTAAATTGCTTCAAGATCTCAAGCATTTGCTCATACCAAGGACTTATGTGGACTTATCTTTAAGCAACAGCAAACATGTTGAGCTTGCCGTGTTCTCTAACGCCTCAACAAAAGCCATTGGAGCTGTTGCGTATCTAACGGCTGTCTCAACTGATGGTCACACCGAGACTGGACTTGTTATGGCCAAAGGAGGATTAGCACCCAAATTAGAACCTACGATTCCATGCTTGGAACTTTGTGCAGCCGTTTTGGCTACTGAACTGGCAGACCTGGATATAAAGTTTGACAATGTGAACCTCTACAGTGACAGCAAAGTAGTACTTGGATATATTTACAACACAATCAAAAGGTTCTACGTCTATGTTCATTACAGAATCCAACGCATTTGACATTCATCCAAACCACAGCAGTGGCACTATGTACCTTCTGAAGAAATTCCAGCGGATCACATTTCAAGATTTTTACCCCCCCCCCCAATTAACTCAAACAACCTGGTTCTGTTGAACATGGCAGACTTGCCTGCCGAACGCCTCTATGTCTGTCCCCCATTTACTTATGTGGGACTGGACATCTTCGGTCCATGGATGGTTGGTGCAAGAAGAACCCGTGGGGGTCATGCTGGGAATAAAAGATGGGCGATGATGATCAGCTGCTTAAGTTCTCTAGCAGTACACATTGAGCTCATAGAGTCTATGGATTCCTCAAGTTGCATAAATGCACTCAGGCGTTTCTTCGCCATGAGGGGACCAGCCAAGCAGTTGATGTCAGACTGTGGCACCAACTTCATTGGTGCGAGCAAAGAACCTGGGATGGACAAAAACTCACTGGACTCAAAGGTTCAGAAATACCTCAATGGATGTGGATGTGTTTAAAAGTTTATTCCCCCTCATGCTTCGCACATGGGCGGCAGTTGGAAAAGGATGATAGGAGTTTCTCGGAGGATCTTGGACTCCATGTTGCTCCAATCAAAAGTCTGGCTCACCCACGAAGTTCTTTCTACATTAATGGGAGAAGTTGCTGCGATTATCAATGCACGACCTCTAATACCAGTTTCTTCTAACCCGGACAATCCTCAAGTACTTCTGCCATTAATGCTTATCACCCAAAAGTCAGGTGTTTCACCGCCCCTTGGCGACTTCTTAGAGAAGGAGATGTTCACTAAGCAATGGAGGCAAGTAAAAGCCCTGGGAAATCAATTCTGGACGCGATGGGGCAAGGAATACTATCCACAACGCAGACAAAAGTGTACAACCCTTCGAAAGGACTTAAAGGTTGGAGACGTGATTCTCCTTAAAGATAAAGCAGCTGAGCGCAGCCGTTGGCCTATGGGTAGAATAAAGAACACATTTTCTGGTCCAGATGGCCACGTCAGACAAGTTGAGGTTGATACCACTGATCAAGGTCATGTATAGACATTTTCTAGACCCATTACTGAGGTTGTGTTACTTATTCCCAATGATGTTTGGATCCACTCATTCTTTTGTGATTTTACATTGGTAGTGACCTTTAACAAGGTCAGTTGAGGAGTGTCATGTCTAGTTTATGTGTTCCACCGTAAGAAAGAAAGAGATGTTCCTCTTTAAGACAAAAAATGTCATTGTTGATCAAGTTGGTTCAAGTTAGTGAGGTCATTTCCTATAAAAGATTGGAGGAGAAGGCTAAGAAAGACACATAGACAGCAGGCTCTTATTATCCAATGCTATCTGCATTTAGGGTTGACAAATAAATGTCATAAGTGTGATTTATTGTTTCATCTCATGCTATTTTTTAAGTATTGTTAATTATTTCATGGCAGTTCGAATCTGTATTTTCATGCTCCTAATAAGATGACGGATGGTGTCTTGTGGCATTTCCTCCCAGATCTGTGTGAGGGCATCCCTGAGCTGTTGTACAGTCTGAGGAGCTACCTGGCGGCGCCTAATGGACCCAAACATAATGTCCCAGAGATGTTCTATTGGGTTTAAGTCAGGGGATGGTGAAGGCCATTCAATTGTTTCAGTTCCTTCATCCTCCAGGTACTGCCTGCATACTCTTGCCACGTGAGGCCGGGCATTGTCGTGGATTAGGAGGAAACCAGGACCTACTGCACCAGCGTAGGGTCTGACAATGGGTTCAAGGATTTCATCTGGATACCTTATGGCAGTCAGAGCACCATTTCCTAGGCAGTAGAGGTCTGTGCGTCCCTCCATGGATATGCCTCCCCAGACCATCACTGACCCACCACCAAACCTGTCATGTTGAACCACGTTGCAGGCAGCATAACGTTCTCCTAGTCTTCTCCAGACTCTTTCACGTCTATCACAGGTGCTCAGGGTGAACCTGCTCTCGTCTGTGGAAAGTACAGGGCGCCAGTGGTGGACTTGAAAATTCTGTTGTTCTTGAGCAAATGCCAGTGGAGCTCCACGGTGCTGGGCAGTGAGCACAGGGCCCACTACAGGACGTGGGGCCCTCAGGCCACCTTCATGAAGTCTGTTCCTGATTGTTTGGGTTGAGACATTCACACCAGTGGCCCTCTGGAGGTCATTCTGTAGGGCACGAGCAGTGCTCAGCCTGTTCCTCCTTGCACAAAGGAGCAGGTATGGGTCCTGCTGAGGGGTTGAGGACCTTCTACGGCCCTGTCCAGCTCTCCCAGAATAACCAGCAGTCTCCTGAAATCTCCATGTTCTGGAGATTGTGCTGGGAGACACATTAAACCTTCTTGCTGCAGCACGTGTGGATGTGCCATCCTGGAGAAGTTGGACAACCTGTCCAACTTCTGTAGGGTTAAGGAATCGCCTTATATTGAAATCAATTGGAATCAACACAGGACAGAGAATCATCGGCTGCCCCCTGCCCCCCCTTGCGACCCTATCAAGATCCTGCTGCCAAAAAAGAACATCTACAATCCTGAAGGACCCAACCCACCTCGCCCACCACCTGTTTGACTTGCTGCCATCAGGACGCCGCTACAGGTCAATCAGGTCACATACCACCAGACTCACAAACAGCTTTTTCCCCTGGTCCATACGGATGCTGAACAACATCCAATGAACAAACTGGAATATTGTCAATTTTGCACAACTGCACACCTGACTTTAAACAGTATTTATTACTATGCTGCAATTATGTCGTGTACTTCCCTTTTTGCCCTACCTCTGTACAGTTTCATATTGTTATTACTGTTAAATACGTTATATTTTACTTTTATTCTACTTATTTATTTTGTTCTTATTTTTAATTTCTTTTCTACATTTTTATTGTGCTGTGCATTGCTGCTGGTGGACTCCCCACAATTTAACTATTCCTGACAGTTACAATAAAAAGTCTTTGAATCTTTGAATCTCCTCATACTGCCAGTAGAGATAATTATCAAGCCAAAATCAGCACGAGTGGAAAACCAGCCAAAAAAGATCAAGAGGGAGAAACTTGAAATGACCTCCACATGTAACACCAGTCCTGTTTGGAGGGTTTTCTAATTGTTGCCACTGAAGTGCACCTGTTGTTAATTCATGAACACCAATACAGCTGAAATTGATTAACGAGGCCCTCAGCTGATTAACCAACAAGAAGATTATCAGACAGGTTTAATTCAATTCATGCCCAATAAAAAAAGTGTTCCTTTAATTTTTGTGACCAGTGTATATTATAATGACGTTTAAAGAATTATCCTGATGTGTTGATTAATATTTTTAGTGTGTTTTGAGTAATTTAGTGAAAATAAAAAGAAAAGATTCAACAAAATACTAAAACTACACAACACGATTTCAGATGCTGGATTTGAACCCATTTCTTTCTGATGAAAATAAATTCTGTTATCACTAAATATTTGTTAATCTATGGATTTTTTACAGTTTTTTAACAGGAATCAAGAGTTTCTGCAGTAACAGCTTGTTGGTTTGGTACATTGATGAAAACAAAAATTAATGTCTACCATAAAGAAAAAATGTTGGCTGTTTTAATATGTTAAATATTATTTATAAAACTAAACTTAAATGATTAATAAGTAAATAAATAAAAGTGACAAAAACACACATAATAAATAATCAAGATAATAAACTCCAACGAATGAATAGCTAAACAGAACATGAAAATAAGTCAATAAAAGAGACAAAATATACACCAAATACATATTTTAAAACACAAAAAACTAAACCAAATATAAACTTCAAAGAAAATAAATAAAACTGACTCAATATAAGTTATAAATAAAAGAAAAAGATGTTCTAAAAAAGACCAAAAAGAGATGGATAAGCTGACATATTTCTGATCCGGATGTCAGCTGGACGAGGAAGTGAAGATCTTCATGGACAGAACTTCCTCCAAAATCCTGATTCTTTCTCCTTCCAGTTCACCAAAGACTCTTTTAGCTAATTCTCCAATGTTTATTGACTGTGATCAATACATTCAATCATTGGTTTCTCAGAGTTCTTGATAAAATAATCAAAGCTAACATCAAAATGCTCTTTCATTGATTTACAATCCTTTCCAACTCCAGTCAAATGAGCCGCCGTTCACATTTCCGTGGTCACATCAAGAAGCTCCGTGGAGTCTGGTGGAGATTTTCCAGCGTTCTCAGTCCTGCTACCGTAAGTATTGGATGAAACTCACACCAAAAATCCAGTGATGCTGATTTGACCACAGAAATGTGAACGGCGGCTCATTTGACTGCAGTCAATGTGAAGATACCATCTTCTCTTCTCCAGAACCTGAACTAGACACTAGGAACAGATGAGGGTTTAGTGCATGTGCAGCAGAGCTGTTGATGGAAAGAAGATCATTCATTCAGACAGAGTCTGTCCAAGACAGTTTGGTTGATTTAAAAGGAGAAATACTCAGAAATGATTTCTTATTACATTTGTTCTCTTTCAGAAGAAAAATGACAGACATGTTGAAAACTCTAAAAACATCATTTCCATTGGAGGGGGACATTTTAGGGGATTTGAAAGGATTCTACACCCCGACCTCTCAGTATACAAAACTTTCCCCCTCTGATATTCTCTCTGCACCCCAACGGGGGCTGGCTAGATCCGGCCCTGCCAATAAGAATACCGGATCGATAGGAGGAGGACTGATAAAATCTGAATGAGACCATCTCTGACCCACACTGGATTTTTTAGATCTGGGAAGTGAATCCAGACAAGTGGAGGTTTTAGAAGACGTAATAACTGATGCTATTTCTGCTTGGTCGACAGCAGTAAAGCAGTCTAATGTTACAGCCGTTTCTATGGATGCCTTTATTTCTACGACTTCTGCCTGCTTTGGGTCGATAGTGGGAATAACCACATTTAGCTTCTGTCTAATATTTGAGATTTTATTATCAAAGAATTGAAGGAAATCTCCAGAGCTGATAGTAGCAGGAATATGTGGTTCAACCGAGCTGTGGCTGCTGGTCAGCCTGGCTATAGTACTAAAGAGAAATCGTGGGTTATTTGCATTTTCTGCTATTAAAGTTGAGTAATATTGAGTTCTCGCTTTACGCAGGGATTTTTTATAACTTAAGAGGCTGCATTTCCAAGCATTCAGAGAGTGCTCTGATCCGGAACGGCGCCATTTTCTTTCTAATTTACGAGTTATTTGTTTTAGGGAACGTGTTTCAGCGTTAAACCACGGTGCTACTCTGTTTTGTCTAACAAGCTTAAGCTTCAGAGGGGCAACAGCATCAAGTGTTCCTCTGAGGGCTTGTATGGTATCATTGACAAACTCATCATTTTTACTTCAAAAAGTGATTTTATAATAATATTACACAAAGAAAACAGTTGAAATAGTTTTGAAACTATATAATCCCTGCAGCAACAGGACTGGATACACCAGAAGAAAATACTTGGAATATTTTTAAGAACTTCACAGCCATGAAAACTGTATTCTTTTGTCTCATTCATCTTTTGTCTCATTCATCTTTTGTCTCATTCATCTTTTGTTACATTATAGACAGGCTCCGAGTTACTTCATGTACTTGCTAGTACTTCAATTTGTGCTATAAGGTCTATAACGTTTTTACTTTTCCTCAGATTGCTAATTATAGTCGTGTACATTTTCTAATTTTTCGCTCCCAGTAAATGGAGGTGTGATCAGCTGTAGTTTTCATGTATTCGTTTTATTTAATTATTGACATTTGACAGAACAGAAAGTCTGGGTAAAATCTGACCTTTCATGGTCATTATTCAACAAACTGAACTTATAATTTCATAAATGTCAGCGATCCCAAAAATATGACAAACATGCAGTCATGAATGTGCACAACAGATCAGCTTCATGCTTTTCCCGCTCACGCGCACGCTCTCGTTCTATCCACAGCCGCTCATCCCTGTTATCTGTCATCTCACCGGCTACAGTTTCAAATCTCTGGAGAATTATTACGTTTTGATTTCTCTGCGGCAAACTTAATTTTTGTTTTTCCTACAGTGTAATTACAGAGTAATGTACATGTTATGAAAATCTGAAGCTTTATTAGAAAAAAGCAGCAGCGCTAAAAGAAAGGGGGGGGGGGTGCTATGGGCGGAGCTTCAGTCCTAAAGGTGAAGCAGAGGAAAGTGAAGACGGAGATGGTGACGTCAGAAAGAATGACATCATCATTTTCATCACATTTCTGTTCTCTCCTCATCCTGTGACTCAACTTCGTCTCTGAAATGATTTTAGGAAAAATGATTTAGGATTTGAAGTTCTTTAGAGACCAGAACCGCTTTAATGAACCATCAAGTAAAGCACTTTGTTATACTTAGTGATAATAAGTTCAATACAAATACCAAACCAGATTATTAGCTTATAGACCCCCCAGAACCTATAGAATCTAAGTCATCTCTACTGTCACCTCACTGTAAATGATCATTTTTATCATTTCTTAATGTTCCTTTGATGTTAGGTAAAAAATAAGAATGTGTTTATTTATATCAAACATGAATAAGCAGCGATGTTGTGTTTACACTTCACCTTCACCTCGTATTCCACTGACGTCCACTGATCTGCTGCAGCGCATGAAGCTTCGTGAAGCTTCATGAAGCTTCATGCGCTGCAGCAGATCATCCGTCACTAGAGAACTACATGCCACGGCGGAAGGATCGTGGCGTTCTAGTCCCGTCACTTCCTGAAGTGCGGCGCAGTGATCTCAGACCGCGCGCAGGCCGCGCGCCAACCTTCACGCGGGGCTCTCTCTGAGTTTGCGCGGCCGGAGCGCCGCTTCCCGCCGCGTCCGCGGGTCTACTTGTTGCTAGAGTCGCTTCGGTTCCGTTAGCGGTTAGCCGCTCGGAAGCTCCGCCCCCGCCTAGGATCTGGAGGCCCGGGAAGCGATGGGCACCAGGACAGGGGCGCAGCGGCCGGCCAGTGGGCCCGGGATCGGACCGGCGGAGGCGCCGGTGAGCGGCTCCGAGCAGGACTCCGACTCCGGAGACGACGAAGACGCGGTGGAGTCCGGCGGGACCGGGAGGCGGGAGCGGCGGGACAAGGTGGCCCGCGGCCGAGCTCCGAGCGGGGCTTTCGGGGGCGCGGGCTCTGGACCGGTGGGCGCCAAACCCGGGAAGAAGACCAGGGGGAGGGTCAAGATCAAGATGGAGTTCATCGACAACAAGCTGCGGCGCTACACCACCTTCAGCAAGAGGAAGACCGGCATCATGAAGAAGGTGGGTCCGGGGGGAAGGGGCTGCTGCTGGGGGGTCATCTTGGGTCAGCAGGACTGTACAGGTGACTGTATATAGAGACCTGGACTGAGTGACCCCGCCCCCTGGCGTTCCCAACAGGCAGTACCTCCAGAATCTCATTGACTTCTATAGAGAAATAACAGCTGTGATCATTATTCATTATTCTGTTGGTCAGAATAAACATTCTGGATATGAAACTTTTCAACATCTGACTAACAAACCCTAACAGACTTTTTTATTTTGGATTTGTGCGTAACTTTGGATTTGTGCGTAATTTTGGATTTATGCGTAATTTTGGATTTGTGCGTGATTTTAGATTTGTGCGTAACTTTGGATTTGTGCGTAATTTTGGATTTGTGCGTAATTTTGGATTTGTGCGTAATTTTAGATTTGTGCGTAATTTTAGATTTGTGCGTAACTTTGGATTTGTGCGTAATTTTGGATTTGTGCGTAACTTTGGATTTGTGCGTAACTTTGGATTTGTGCGTAATTTTGGATTTGTGCGTAATTTTGGATTTGTGCGTAATTTTGGATTTGTGCGTAACTTTAGATTTGTGCGTAACTTTGGATTTGTGCGTAATTTTGGATTTGTGCGTAACTTTGGATTTGTGCGTAATTTTGGATTTGTGCGTAACTTTGGATTTGTGCGTAATAGAGCTGCCACAAACGATTATTTTAAAAGTCGACTAATCACTGATTATTTTTTACGATTAGTCGACTAATCGGGTCATACACAAGTGGATGTAGAACACACATCTTAAGCATAATTAGCTTTAAACTAACTAAAAACTAGATATATTCACATTAGCATTATTGTAGATAGAATGTAAGCTGAATTTGGTTGCAAAAGATGCTGGTGACAATGGCTGAAGATGCTGATAGCCTGCTAAAATATTAGTTAAAGGCCAAATTAGCCTAAAAAAACCTAGGTTAGCCAAAACCGCTAGCATGTATCTGAAATACTAGCTAAACTCCAAAATGGCCTGAATAAAAAACAACAAAAAAGCTTAAGTTAGCCAAAACAGCTAGCATGTAGCTGAACACAAAATAGCCTAAAAAACAAAAAAGCCCGAATTAGACAAAACGGCTAACATGTAGCTTAAATATTAGCTAAATTCCAAAATATCCTAAAAACTAAAACAAGCCGAAGTTAGATAAAAAAGCTAGCATGTAGCTAAACACAAAAATAGCCTAAAAAACGATAAAAGCTTGAATTAGCCAAAACAGCAAACATGTTGCTTAAATATTAGCTAAATTGCAAAACAGCCTTAAACATCTTAAAAAAGCCTGTTAGCAAAAACAGCTAGCATGTAGCTAAAATTAAAACTCCAAAATAGCCTAAAAACGTAATTAATGCCAAAATAGTCCAAGAAGCTAGCAGAATATCATTATAACTTTCAATTTTACTAAATTCTGACTCCATATAATATAAAATAACGACTAATCGACTATTAAATTAGTCATCGACTATTTTAATAGTCGATTAGTCGTCGATTAGTCGACTAATCGTGGCAGCCCTAGTGCGTAATTTTGGATTTGTGCGTAACTTTAGATTTGTGCGTAACTTTAGATTTGTGCGTAATTTTGGATTTGTGCGTAACTTTAGATTTGTGCGTAATTTTGGATTTGTGTGTAACTTTGGATTTGTGCGTAAATTTGGATTTGTGTGTAATTTTGAATATAATCATCAAGCATATACGTTTAGGAAAGGGAAAACAAGTTTAAACAGATATTCACTAGTTCAAAGCAGCTGAAAAGAAAACTCTAAAGTCCCAGCTTTCTAGTGCATTTAAATGCATCACCTACGAACGTCTCACATCAGATTTGGTCTTGTGTGTGTGTGTGTGCGTGTGTGTGTAACGAGATTCGTGTGAAATATTTAAAGATTTGTGTTTGTAGTTTGTTTCAAGCTGTTCTAAGTTTAAGGTGTGTAAATTGTTTTTCTTTTATTTTCATAATAGTATATATTACACAATTATGCCCAAATCCAAAGTTGTGCACAGATCAGGGTGAGTCTATTTTCTCTCCATAGCGGTGACATAACAGCCGCTCTGTCCAGGGATTTTATACGTCTATGATTTCTAGTATGCTCGTAGGTATAAATACAGTATACTTTGAGGTGACTCTTTCTCCTGATTCCTTTCTCATTTTTTAACATTTTGTTAATCAATAAAATGATCACCCCCCCCCCCCAGGCCTACGAGCTGTCCACCCTGACGGGGACGCAGGTGCTGCTGCTGGTTGCCAGTGAGACGGGTCACGTGTACACGTTTGCCACCAGGAAGCTGCAGCCCATGATCACGTCTGAGACCGGAAAGGCTCTGATCCAGACCTGCCTCAACTCTCCGGACTCGCCCCCCCGATGTGACCCCTCCTCAGACCAGAGGATGAGCGCCACGGGCTTCGAGGAGACGGACCTCACCTACCAGGTGACGGAGGCAGACGGCGGTCCGGAGCCTGCAAAGGTCGGTTCAGGTCCACACTCACTTCACTGATACGGTCCAGAACCATCCTGTCCCAGAACCTGTCCTGGTTCTGGTCTTGGTCCTGGTCCTGGTCTTAGTCCTGGTCTTGGTCCTGGTCTTTGTCCTGGTCTATGTCCTGGTTTTGGTCCTGGTCTATGTCCTGGTCTATGTCCTGGTCTATGTCCTGGTCTATGTCCTGGTCTATGTCCTGGTCTTAGTCCCGGTCTATGTCCTGGTCTATGTCCTGGTCTATGTCCTGGTCTATGTCCTGGTCTTTGTCCTGGTCTATGTCCTGGTCTATGTCCTGGTCTATGTCCTGGTCTATGTCCTGGTCTATGTCCTGGTCTATGTCCTGGTCTTAGTCCCGGTCTAAGTCCCGGTCTATGTCCTGGTCTATGTCCTGGTCTATGTCCTGGTCTTTGTCCTGGTCTATGTCCTGGTCTTGGTCTTGGTCCTAGTCTTTGTCCTGGTCCTGGTCTTGGTCCTGGTCTTGGTCCTGGTCTTTGTCCTGGTCTTGATCCTGCTCTATGTCCTGGTTTTGGTCCTGGTCTTTGTCTTGGTCTTGGTCCTGGTCTATGTCCTGGTCTTTGTCCTGGTCTTGATCCTGGTCTATGTCCTGGTCTTGGTCCTAGTCCTGGTCTTGGTCTTGGTCCTGGTCTTGATCCTGGTCTATGTCCTGGTCTTGGTCTTGGTCCTAGTCTTTGTCCTAGTCTTTGTCCTGGTCTTTGTCCTGGTCTTTGTCCTGGTCTTGATCCTGGTCTATGTCCTGGTCTTGGTCTTGGTCCTAGTCTTTGTCCTGGTCTTTGTTCTGGTCTTTGTTCTGGTCTTGGTCCTGGTTTTGACGAGTCGAGGTTTTCCTTCTCCGTCTTTGTGTTCTCACCTTAGTGTTTTGTCGAGCTTCTGGTGTTTGTGGGCGGGTCTGTAACCCCGCCCATCCAGACGTAAGAGAACCGCTGGACTCTGGTGGGAACCAGAACCTCCACCCAATAATAAATATGCTGTTGGGTCACATGACCGGCAGGATGAGCTCTGATGTCACTTCCTGTCTCATGGTTCCCACAGGACCCCTCCAAGCCAGCCTTCAGCATGACGGCCCCCCCCTCTGTGTCCCTGCAGGGGCAGACCAGCTCCCCCCCCTCCACCAACGGCTCGCTGATGAAAAGCCCCCCCAGCGTCCTGCTGTCTGGAGGAATCACTCTGATGTCAGGTAGATGGGCGGGGCTTCAGAGCAGCCAGGGGTGGGTGGGGTTTCTGTTCTTGGTCTTTTCTGTCCAGGCAAAGATTAACACCCCCCACCCACAGGCACCCACACCATCCCCCTCAGCCAGCTGCAGGGCCAAGCCATGGCCATCCAGGGCCCCCCAGCCCCCACCGCTGCGCTACAAGCTCCACCTGTACAGCAAGCCACTCTGCTCCGCCTCCCCACTTCAGTGTCACTGTCAGGTCAGCAAACCCCGCCCACCTGAGGAGATCTATGTGATAATCTGGATCAGAACCAGAACTGGTCCACTGAGACAGTCCTGGTGATTCAGTTCTTACTCTAATCCAGTGTTCCTCATTCCAGGTCCTTGAGAGCCGCCACCCTGCCTGTTTTCCAGCTCTTTGTGTACTGCTTGCTGCTGATTACCTGGACCAGGTGTGTTCATTCAGTCAGAATGTGGAGACATCTGACTGAACTAATCAGCAGCTAGCAGGACTTGGAGATCTGGAAAACAGGCAGGGTGGCGGCTCTCAAGGACCAGGAGTGAGGAACACTGCTCTAATCCATCAAAACAAACCATATTCTCCGCCCACTGACCTTATTGTTAACTCCGCCCACTCACCATTTTGTTAACTGTCCACTGACCACTTCATTAACTCCACCCACTGACCAGATGATTAACTCCACCCAGTAACCAGATGATTAACTCCACCCACTGACTATATCATTAACTCCACCCACTGAACACATCATTAACTCCACCCACTGACTATATCATTAACTCCACCCACTGACTATATCATTAACTCCACCCACTGACCACATCATTAACTCCACCCAGTAACCAGATGATTAACTCCACCCACTCACCATATCGTTAACTCCGTCAACTGACCACATCATTAACTCCACCCACTGACCAAATGATTAACTCCACCCACTGACCAAATGATAAACTCCACCCACTGACCACATCATTAACTCCACCCACTGACCAGATGATTAACTCCACCCACTGACCATATCATTAACTCCACCCACTGACCAGATGATTAACTCCACCCACTGACCATATCATTAACTCCACCCACTGACTATATCAGTAACTCCACCCACTGACCAGATGATCAACTCCACCCACTGACCACATCATTAACTCCACCCACTGACTATATCATTAACTCCACCCACTGACCAGATGATCAACTCCACCCACTGACCATATCATTAACTCCACCCACTGACCAGATGATTAACTCCACCCTCTCACCACATCATTAACTCCGCCCTCTCACCACATCATTAACTCCGCCCACTGACCATCTCATTAACTCCACCCACCTACACACCATCTACCCCTTCCCCCATTGTGGATATAAAGAATGCTGGTTTTGGTTTCAGGTTCTGGAGCAGCTCAGCAGCTGCAGACGATTCAGGTGCAGCCCAGCAGTCAGCAGGTTTCCACCAACCAGAACAGTTCTGATGTCCATAGCCCCGCCTCCTCCAAAGGTCAGTGTTGCTCCGCCTGTTTCATGGTCATCTTGCAGTGAGGAGACCCAAGTAATCCCCCTCCCTCCCTTCCTCCTCCCAGGACTGAGTCTTCCTGTCTCCGTGGTGTCCTCTTCCTCCTCCTCCTCTTCCTCAGTGGCTGGTCACATGATGTACCCCGGCAGTCACACGGTCATGTACACCACGCCCCCCTCGTCTCTGGGGGACGGCAGCAGCCTCGCCGTTCTCAACGCCTTTCCTGCAGCTGGACACAGCCAGTCACAAGATCCGGGTACCACCATTAACGGTTCCGGGTTCTGGGTCCGGCCGGGTCTCTCGGCTCACCTGTTTGTCGTTTTACTTTGCAGCTGTGGTGCCGCAGGTCTTCCTCACATCTCTTTCTTCAGTCGCTGCACAGATCCCCGTTTCTGCAGTCCAGCTGCACCCGGTACGTCTGATCTCCTCCTGATCCCAACCGGATCTCCTCCTGATCTCTGCTTCCAGAATGAATCACTCCAGAATCATCCCGGATCTTTCCATAATAAATCATTCCAGATCATTTCAAGTCATTCCAAAATCTTTCCAGAATTGATCATTCTGTAATGATTAAGGCTGGGAATCTCAGGGTAACGATGTGATTCATGAAACGTGGCTCACGACACCGACAGTACCTCGATACGGCAGACATCGCAATAATCAATATAGTACCTTAGTAATCTGTGATATATAACTATTTTTACAAACAAATGTATCTTTTTCTTCTTTTAGAGCAATTCAAAACACAACTTGTTCATTTAACGCTCTATCCAACATTAAAACAAAATGATCAATAAATACTAATGTGTACAATAATTACACACATTTTTGGGTAACTAATAAACAAAGTTTCAGTTAGAACCAAAATTCAGAGTATATCAAATAATCTTCTCATTTCAAAGAGCAATAAATGTGAAAATAAAAATTAATAATGCTGCATTTATTTAAATTGATTTCAGATCATTTATTATTATTGACGTACAATCTGAACTTTTAGCCTGTTAATATTATAATATTGTTTTTACAGTCTTGGTATCCATACTCATTCCCCCTCCCTTTATTAAAATTTCCTGCACTCTTCTTTGATAACCAACACTTTAATCACGTACTTCACGCGGGTACTGCTAGCATACACACCTGTTGGATCAATAACGACCTAGACATCTCACTTGGATGGTCAGACGCTGCACACCTCTGCGCTAGAATCAGGTGTACTTCAGCGCGGTGTGTCGACAGGTTTCTGCTGATCCCGCCCCGACAAACCATGTTATGTTACATTAAAAACAGAGCTCACGGCAGACACGGCTCGGACCTTTTTTACTGGCGGCCACTCTGCCTCCCACGTGCGTTTTCATCTGTATGCAGGGCAGGTGGCGAGAGCGCACGAGGAGCCCCGCCCCTCCCCACTGCATGTGGAAAAGGAGCAAAGTGCACTCCGTGTTCGCGCTGTATGTGCAGCCGCGTAACTATGTTTTTAGGCATTTGGGCTAAAACTAATTAGTGACGGTGTTGCTACGGTATCCGTGCATTTCACTGTCGTGCTCACGCGAAGCGCCCCCATGTGGACTTCTTTGGTATTATTTTAAGGAAACCGATTCAAGGAAAGGAAGGAATCTTTAGAAATCATTTGTGAATCCTTCCGGATCATCCCATAATAATTTTAAAGTATTCCAGATAATTCCAGAATCATTCCAGAATCTTTCCAAATCATTCGTGTATCATTACGGATCATTCCGGATCACTCCAGAAGGTTTCCAAATCAGTCCAGAATCATTACGGATTATTCCAGATTCTAGTGGTTTACATGTTGGTTTCAGTTCCATCTCTGGACTGAGGAACTGAAATGCAACATTGGTCAGGAGAAACATCCAGACAGAGCTTTGGCTGTTCCTCCCGTGTTCTGCAGGAGGTGGTCCTCCTCCAGCGTTCCTGTTCTCCTTCTGTTCCTCCTACGTTCCTGTTCTCCTTCCGTTCCTCCAGCGTTCCTGTTCTCCGTCTGTTCCTCCAGCGTTCCTGTTCTCCGTCTGTTCCTCCAGCGTTCCTGTTCTCCTTCCGCTCCTCCAGCGTTCCTGTTCTCCTTCTGTTCCTCCTACGTTCATGTTCTCCTTCTGTTCCTCCAGCGTTCCTGTTCTCCTTTTATTCCTCCAGCGTTCCTGTTCTCCGTCTGTTCCTCCAGCGTTCCTGTTCTCCTTCCGTTCCTCCAGCGTTCCTGTTCTCCTTTTATTCCTCCAGCGTTCCTGTTCTCCGTCTGTTCCTCCAGCGTTCCTGTTCTCCTTTTATTCTTCCAGCGTTCCTGTTCTCTCTGGTTTTCACAGTTGGCATTTGGAACGGAGAGTGAACGCTGGCGCACCTGACTGCCGCTGCTCTCCCCCTCGCCTGCTCTCACCTATTCTTTCACTATGTTGAACACCAAGTTCCTCATCTGGTGTATAGTGATCTGGAATCTACTGCTGCCAAGCCATTGTTCGGTGGCCGGTCCTCTTCGGTACTCACCTTCCGAGCTGTTTCTCCTTCGTCCTCGGCTGCCCGACCTGCCCCCGCCGGCCTTGCTTCTCTTTCCGGACATCGTTTTTCACCCGCGCCGGAGATACCAGCACCGTGGATCCCGCCGTAACTTCCAGCTCAACCACTCCAAGAACATTCCATCATTCTGGTCCACGACCCGCCGCCGCCCCCGGAGCACTGGTCGGGTTGCTAACCGAAGCGTGCTAGCCGGCCTCGCCAGGTCGGTTTGTTCCGCTGCTTCGTCGTGCAGCCCGAACACCGTTAGCTTCGGCCTGCTCAATGTCCGGTCTCTCACGGATAAAGGACACCTCCTCCACGACCTCCTCTCCGATAACAAACTGGATTTCCTCTGCCTGACAGAAACCTGGCAACTCCCCAGTGACTTTTCCCATCTTAACGCCTGTACCCCCGATGGGTTTGTTTACCTTTCAAAATCTCGCGGCTCTCGGGGGGGAGGTCTCGCGATAATTCACCGCTTGAAGTGGAAAGTCCTGCCTGTTTCTCTGCCTCCGTTCTCATCAATGGAATGCACTGTAACCCAACTACCCGGATCCATTCCCACCATCATTGCCTTAATCTATCGCCCCCCTAAGCCTAATTCTAACTTTCTCCCTGAATTCTCCTCACTCCTCACTGCCCTTTCAGCTCTGTCGCCCAATGTGATCCTGCTGGGGGACTTTAACATTCATTTGGACATTATCAACCTCCCCCTCACTAGAGATTTCTCATTACTCCTGGACAGTTTTGGTTTTCTCCAGCATTCCAACTTCCCCACCCATATAAAAGGCCACACCCTGGACTTAATCTGCTGCTCTGGCCTGACACCCTCCAACTGTTCAGCCACCAATCTCAATATTTCTGATCATTTCCTAGTTTCTTTCACAGCTGCCCTCCCCATCTCCCCAGTTAAACTTCCCCGCCTCATTCATTTTCGCAATACAAAGGACATTGACATCTCCAGCCTCTCCTCTAGCATCTCCAACCTTGACCCCCTTGACTGCTCATCTCCTCCTGACCTTCTGGCAGAGCACTATCACACCACCCTTCATAACCTACTCAATGCCATTGCCCCCCTTAAGACAAGATCAGTTTTCTTTTCTAAATCCTCTCCCTGGTTTACACCTGAGCTGCGCTCTATCAAAGCTCACGGTCGTCGACTCGAGCGCCTTTACAGAAAGACCGGTCTGGCTGTCCACCTTGATCTCTACAAAGCTCATCTGTCCAATTACAAAGACCATCTCACGCAGTCAAAATCAGCATACTACTCCCAACTAATTAACTCAAATAAAGGCAACTCCAAGATCCTATTCAACCTGTTTAACAAAACCTTTTCACCACCTAGCTCACTGCCCCCCCACCTTCTGTCCACAACCACCTGTGAGACCTTGGCCTCATTCTTCAACCAGAAAGTTGTTAGAATCCATCAGACGATCAGTCTCAACGTTCATCCCCCTCCCCAAACTGAATTCATTCCTCACCCACCACCCCTGGCCTTTTTCCAACTACCCAGTGCTTCTGCCATCTCAAAACTTATCCAAAGTTCAAAACCCACAACATGTTCACTAGACCCTCTCCCCACACCCCTCGTCAAATCCTGTCTCCCGTCTCTACTCCCTTTCATCTGTGCTATCATCCATGCCTCCCTCTCCACTGGAACAGTGCCATCTGCCTTCAAAACTGCTGCTATATCTCCCATCCTCAAGAAACCCAACCTCGACCCTAACAACTTCAACAACCTACGCCCCATCTCCAACCTTCCCTTCATCTCCAAGATCCTCGAGAAAGTAGTCGCCGAACAACTCCGAGCACATCTCTCCCAGAACTCACTCTATGAAATATTCCAGTCCGGTTTCCGCCCCCACCATAGCACTGAGACTGCTCTAATTAAAATAACCAATGACCTGCTCACTGCTGCTGACTCCGGACTCCTATCCATCCTCATCCTCCTTGACCTCAGCTCGGCCTTTGACACAATCTCCCACTCAGTACTCCTGGAAAGACTCTCCTCCATCGGCATCTGTCACACTTCCCTCGACTGGTTCACATCCTACCTGTCTGGCCGCACTCAGTTTGTTCAGCTTCACTCCTTCCAGTCCCAGCCCTACCCGGTCACCTCTGGAGTGCCACAAGGCTCTGTCCTCGGCCCCCTCCTTTTCATAATTTATCTACTACCCCTCGGCAATATCTTCAGGAAATTTAATATCCAGTTCCACTGCTACGCCGACGATACCCAACTCTACCTGTCAACCCACCCCTCCTCCTGTGTCCCCCCTCCCTCTCTTACAACATGCCTGTCCGAACTTAAATCCTGGTTTTCCTCAAATCACCTCCAACTCAACAGCAATAAAACTGAACTCCTTCTCGTTGGCACCAGATCCACCCTCTCCAAACTCAACTCCCTTTCGCTCTCCATTGACAATTCCCCAGTCACCTCATCATCACAGGTAAAAAGTTTGGGTGTCGTCCTCGACAGCTCTCTGTCCTTTCAGACCCATATCAGCAACATCACCCGGTCCTCATTTTTTCACCTACGTAACATCAACCGTCTCCGTCCCTCCCTCACCCCTCACTCAGCCTCCATCCTGGTCCACAGCCTCGTCACCAGCCGTCTTGATTACTGCAACTCCCTCCTCTTCGGTCTCCCCAAGAAATCCATCCACCGACTTCAACTGGTTCAAAACGCTGCAGCTCGGATCATCTCTGGAACCCCACTCCACCACCACATCACCCCTGTTCTACAGCACCTGCACTGGCTCCCAGTCCAGTCACGCATCAACTTCAAAATCCTTCTGCACACCTTCAAGGCCATCCACAACCTCTCCCCTCCATACCTGTCTGGACTAATCAACATCCCCACACCGTCCCGCTCCCTGCGGTCCTCATCGTCCCTTCACCTGTCTGTTCCCCTGCCTCGCCTCTGCACCATGGGAGGCAGAGCCTTCAGCTGCTCTGCCCCCAGACTCTGGAACTCTCTTCCCCCTGATCTCAGAAACCTGGACTCTCTAACGACCTTCAAATCACAACTCAAAACTTTCCTGTTCAGACAAGCTTATTTATAGCATCTTCTGTTTTCTGTTTAACACTTTAACACTTTGGTTTTAACTTATTGTTTTACTTGTGTGTTCTTACCTTTTTTTGTAAAGTGACCTTGAGAGCCTGAAAGTCGCTTTTAAATTAAATGTATTATTATTATTATTATTATTTGTTCCTCCAGCGTTCCTGTTCTCCTTCTGTTCCTCCTACGTTCCTGTTCTCCTTCTGTTCCTCCTACGTTCATGTTCTCCTTCTGTTCCTCCAGCGTTCCTGTTCTCCTTCTGTTCCTGACGCTCTCCTGGGTTCTGTCTCCTCAGATGGTCATCAGCCAGCAGAGCAGCAGCAGCCTGACGGAGCTGCAGGTGGTCAGCCTGGATGCTCACCAATCCAGGGAAGACTGAAGGTCACGTGATCGGGTTCACATGTTCTGGACATCATGTAAAGACAGAGAACTCTTCAGGAGGTTAGAGGTCACGCCGTCCACCCCACAGGTCTGCAGACCGTTCCAACATGCGCTCCTGGATCTGCACGGCTTCTTCTGGTTCTTTCAGACCCGTTCTGGTTTGTCCTCCAGCGCCTTGGGGGGGCCGGGTCACCTGTACATGAAAGTGGACCAGTCTCTGACCAGAACTCACCTGACTGCTGCGTTCAGCAGAATATTTCTGAGGACTTTGCACAGTCTGAGCTGGGAGTCTAGATGGAGGTCTGCTTCTAGCTGGTGGGATCAGATCCGGTTTGAATAAAGAGTGTCTACGGGTTCTGAGGCTGCTGTGTTCCTGGAACATTCTGGAACGTTCTGCTGGACCTGGACCTTCAAAAGGTTCTGTTGGGAGCTGCTGCAAGTTCTTCTGTTTGAGGGTCTGGGTTCCGACGGTCACGTCTGAGTAGAACTGAGAAGAACCGATGGTGGTGTCGCAGGTTCCAGCCTGGTTCCTGACCCAGAAAGACCCGTTTACAGCTCCTGTCGGTGCTGCTGGTTTCTCACTGTTAATGTTTGAAAGCTAAAGAAGTGAAACATGCGGATCTGCAGCCGACGGAAACCTGAAGCTTGATCCGTGAAGCCTGGAGGTTTGGACCGAACATAGTCCAGCAGAACCGTCATTCTCAGACGAGTTCACTGGTGGGTGGAGTGCAGAGGCAGACGTGGTCATTGAGGACGACGGCTGGGAAATGTTCAAAACCTGCAGGTGGTCATGACATCACATCCTGGATACGTTGTCTTATGAATGAAAGCTCGACTTTTGTAGAACTCGTCAGTTCTGAAGGCCCGCTCCGATCCTCTTCTCATCTATAAGTGTTCTTCATTGTATTTGGTGCCGTTTTTAGCCAAAGTCCAGAATCCTGAGTCTTAGTCTTTGACTTAGTTTCTGCAGAGCGACATGGCTTCTTCAGAAATTCACCTCTGAAATGTGGGCGGTACTGTTGGTGGGGAGTGAGCCTGCCTCCATTTTCCATCATCCGTCTGTTTACTTGCTTTCCCACTAGCTTACAGCCCCTCGCACCCCCAATCTCTATCCATCCGTCCGGTTCTGATCCAGATTCCGACTCATACCAGGAAAACAAAGCCGTTCACAGATCTATTTGTTTGCAGTAAGGGGCGGAGCTTGTGGCCCCGCCCAGCACATTTTCTACATCATAAATATCTTTTTCAACTTGCATTTTTTCATTTGCTCCTGAGTCATGATTTGAATAAAGAGAATCTCAGAAATGTTGTAATCTGAATGTTCTTCATGTCCACCCGGACATGTTGAAAAGAGCAGGTCTTTAACACATTTATCTCCTTCTGAGCGGAGCTGCCAGGAAACTAAACGTCTGCTGCCAAACCCAAATCGGACCGGTCAGAACAGAAGTTCTCAGAATGCTGAGCAGATGAGTTTAAGGACAGCTCAGAAACATCTGAAATATCAAACCTTTGATTCTCACATTTTCTTGTTTTTAAACAAGCTTTATTGAACATTTTGATAGACAGGAAAATATATAAATCAATACAGAAGAAAAGAAAAGAGGAGTACATTCTATGATTACATATTAAATATCACAGATTGACAGTCTTCACATCTTATTGGTTATTTGAGTGAATGATACATATAATTTAAATTCACACATGAAATCAACAAAACATGGTTTTCTACTTGAATATTTACATTTGTGGGTATGGAATTTGCCAAAACAAGACTCAGATTTAATATTAGAAAGCTGATAAGGTCTATACCTTATCAGCTTTCTTAACGTGTCCTGTAGGAAAACACATCTTTCCAAATTAGGTTAAAACAAACGTCCACCTTTTATGTATCTAATCATAAATGTTTTGCCAAAATATTTAAGACAGATTTTCCCCACAATAGTATCAGTTGGAGGATTCTCATCTTTTTAATACGAAATAACCCCGCTTCCGCCTGATGACGCTCGTCGGCTGTTGATGACGTAAGCAGCGCGACACGTGGAGTGGTTAGCATCCTGTTTGCAGCTAGCGCAGCGGTTTCGCCGCGGATTCTACCGACTCGTTGTGAACAGACCCGAGCGACATGGCCGCCGCAGGGACACCGGGCCGGAGGAGGCTCCTGAAGGAGGAGGACATGACCAAGGTGGAGTTTGAAACCAGCGAGGAGGTGGACGTCACCCCCACCTTCGACACCATGGGGCTCCGTGAGGACCTGCTCCGGGGCATCTACGCTTACGGTAGGCCGGTGGATCCTGAGGCCTCCAGGGTTCGCTCCTCATGCGAGGCCGAGTCCGCGCTGTGGTTCGGTGTCGGTCCGAGCGGGAGTCGATCGTTCTCAGTATCAAAATACATCCTAGAATCGCTGACATGGAAGCGGGGAGATCGGTCTAATCTGAACGTTGTTTCGGTGGCGGGAAGAAGAGCCTCATCTTTAGCCTTCATGCTAACATGCTAAAGCCGCGTGCGGCTGCGCAGACTAAAAACAGTTTCTGTCGTGTTAATCCGTAACTGACCAATACTAGCTTCTTAGATGTGTGTTTAAATCCTGTTACGGACACGATCTTCGATTTAGCATAAACTAAAGTCGTGATTCAGGAATTAGACGGTTCCCATCCTAAAGGAATCGCGAACACGTCCTGCGGTGACGTTAGTTTGAAGTTGGAAGTTCGACAGACTTTTAGCCCGGATTTCCAGCAGCATCAATAAATTCACGAGTGAATAAAATTGTTTTCAGCAGCTTCCAAACCATGTGACTCAACTAGATGAAATGTGCGCTGATTACAGTCCCCGCTGACCTACATCAGACATTTTTATATTAGAATGTCTAAGGCTCGCATAGGAAATCTTACCGAGGTGAAGTTAGTTGGATATTGGATATTCGACAGACTTTCGCTCTGGGCGTAGTTAGGGACCGTCAACAAATTAAAGTTTTACCATCAGCAAATAAAGGTTTTTCTTCAATAGCTTCTATGTTTTTGTGCTTAAATGGTCCTAATCACTCTAGAATATTAAAGTTAGCTCTGACCTATCGGGGTCAGCAATTAAGATTCATTTTGGATGCTTTTCCTATTTTTAATCATTTGTTTACTGTAAATTTAAACTTTTTTTTTTTTAATAGCTTGGATGATTTTATGACTAATTGATCCAAATCACTCTAGAATATTAAAGTTAACTAAGATCTATCGGGGTCAGCAATTTAGATTCATTTTGGATGCTTTTCCTGTTTTTAGTCATTTTATTACTGTAAATTTACACGTTTTTTTCAATAGCGTTCAGGTTTTCATAACTAATTGGTCCAAATCACTTTGAAATTATTGAAGTTAGATAAGATCTTTCGGGGTCAGCAATTTAGATTCACTTTTGAGGCTTTTTCTATTTTTGGTCATTTTTTTTACTGTAAATTCACGCGTTTTTCTTCAATAATTTCAGGTTTTTATGACTAATTGGTCCAAATCACTCTAGAATGTTAAAGTTAGCTAAGATCTATCGGGGTCCGCAATTTAGATTGACCTTTGATGCTTTTTCTATTTTTAATCAATTTTTTACTGTAAATGTACGCATTTTTTTTCAATAGCTTTCAGGTTTTCAAAACTAATTGATCCAAATCACTCTAGAATATTGAAGTTAACTTAGATCTATCGGGGTCAGCAATTTAGATTCACTTTGGATGCTTTTTCTGTTTTTTTTGTCAGTTTTTTACTGTAAATTTACACGTTTTTTTTCAATAGCTTTCAGGTTTTCAAAACAAATTGGTCCAAATCACTCTAAAATATTGTAGTTAAGTAAGATCTATCGGGGTCAGCTATTTATATTCAATTTGGATGCTTTTTTTTATTTTTTGTCAATTTTTTACTGTAAATTTACGCGTTTTTCTTCAATAGCTTTCAGGTTTTTATAACTAATTGATCCAAATCACTCTAAAATATTGAAGTTAACTTAGATCTATCGGGGTCAGCAATTTAGATTCACTTTGGATGTTTTTTCTATTTTTTGTTGATTTTTTTACTGTAAATTTATGTGTTTTTCTTCAATAGCTTTCATGTTTTTATGACTAATTGATCCAAATCACTCTAGAATATTGAAGTTAACTTAGATCTATCGGGGTCAGCAATTTAGATTCTCTTTGGATGCTTTTTCTGTTTTTTTGTCAATTTTTTACTATAAATTTACACGTTTTTCTTCAATAGCTTTCAGGTTTTCAAAACAAATTGGTCCAAATCACTCTAAAATATTGTAGTTAAGTAAGATCTATCGGGGTCAGCTATTTATATTCACTTTGGATGCTTTTTTTATTTTTTGTCAAGTTTTTACTGTAAATTTACACGTTTTTCTTCAATAGCTTTCAGGTTTTCATAACTAATTGGTCCAAATCACTTTGAAATTATTGAAGTTAGATAAGATCTTTCGGGTCAGCAATTTAGATTCACTTTGGATGCTTTTTCTATTTTTAATCAATTTTTTACTGTAAATTTACGCGTTTTTCTTCAATAGCTTTCAGGTTTTCAAAACTAATTGATCCAAATCACTCTAAAATATTGAAGTTAACTTAGATCTTCTATCGGGTCAGCAATTTAGATTGACCTTTGCTGCTTTTTCTATTTTTGATCATTTTTTTACTGTACATGTACGCGTTTTTTTTTCCAATAGCTTTCAGGTTTTCAAAACTAATTGGTCCAAATCACTCTAAAATGTTGAAGTTAACTCAGATCTATCAGGGTCAGCAATTTAGATTCACTTTGGGTGCTTTTTATATTTTTAGTCATGTTTTTTACCGTAAATTTACACATTTTTTTTCAATAGCTTTCAGGTTTTTATCCGTAATTGGTCCTAATTTTGAACTCTTCCCGGTATTAGTTAAAGCCTTAAAAATATTACTCAGTAAGCCATACTATCCCATGTCTAATAACCTTTAAGCTATTGTACCAAAGAAGTTAAAAAATATGTACACTGAAAATATTTTTTTCAATAAGTTATTACATCCAAAGTGAATCTAAATTGCTGACCCTATTAGGTCTTAGTGAACCTTAATATTTTAGAGTCATTTGCGTAAATGCGTAAATTTACAGTAAAAAAATGACTAAAAAAGGAAAAGGCATTCAAAGTGAATCTAAATTGCTGACCCCAATAGATCTAATCAAACTTTAATATTTTAGAGTGATTTGGATCAATTAGTCATAAAAACCTAAAAGCTATTGAAGAAAAACGTGTAAATTTACAGTAAAAAATTGACAAAAAACAGAAAAAGCATCCAAAGTGAATCTAAATTGCTGACCCCCATAGATCTAAGTTAACTTCAATTTTCTAGAGTGATTTGGACCAATTAGTTTTGAAAACCTGAAAGCTATTGAAAAAAAACGCGTAAATTTACAGTAAAAAATTGATTAAAAATAGAAAAAGCATCAAAGGTCAATCTAAATTGCTGACCCCGATAGATCTAATCAAACTTTATTATTTTAGAGTGATTTGGATCAATTAGTTATGAAAGCCTGAACGCTATTGAAGAAAAACGTGTACATTTACAGTAAAAAAATGACAAAAAATAGGAAAAAACATCCAAAGTGAATCTAAATTGCTGACCTCGATAGATCTCATCTAACTTAAAAATTTTAGAGTGATTTGGTTCAATTAGTTAGAAAATCATGGAGGCTATTGAAGAAAAACGCGTAAATTTACAGTAAAAAATTGACAAAAAATAGAAAAAGCCTCCAAAGTGAATCTAAATTGCTGACCCCGATAGATCTGAGTTAACTTCAACATTTTAGAGTGATTTGGACCAATTAGTTTTGAAAACCTGAAAGCTATTGAAAAAAAACGCGTACATTTACAGTAAAAAAAATGATTAAAAATAGAAAAAGCAGCAAAGGTCAATCTAAATTGCTGACCCCGATAGATCTAATCAAACTTTAATATTCTAGAGTGATTTGGATCAATTAGTCATAAAATCATCCAAGCTATTGAAGAAAAAGGCGTAAATTTACAGTACAAAATTGACCAAAAATAGAAAAAGCATCCAAAGTGAATCTTAATTGCTGACCCCGATAGGTCAGAGCTAACTTTAATATTCTAGAGTGATTAGGACCATTTAAGTATAAAAACATAGAAGCTATTGAAGAAAAACCTTTATTTGCTGATGGTAAAACTTTAATTTGTTGACGGTCCCTAACTACGCCCAGAGCGAAAGTCTGTCGAATATCCAATGTCCAACTAACTTCACCTCGGTGGAAATCTTGCAATTTACTTCCGAACATCCAACCTAAAACTAACTTCAATGCAGTGAACATTTTACAACTTAACGATTTTACCAAAATGATTTATGAAAAACAGGAAAGCTTGAGTTTAAATATTTAACTTTAATTTGATGTAACTGTTCTTCTAGAATCACAGGGTAACACAGACATGGATATGAATGTTAATACATTTTCCTCCGAACAACTTTCTTCTGGTTTGAACTGAAATATGAAAAAGTGAATAACTCCATAATAAGTACTCTAAATGGATTGCGGCAGACAGAATCAATCAAGTATTGAATCTATAATAATAGCTATGTGACTAAAATCTTTACATTCACTCGACTGATCTAATCATGTCACTGGAAATGACTTAAAGAGACTTATAGAATCGTATAAAGATCATTCAGATAGGTCAGAAAATTAGAGATTCATGGTGTTTTTGTTTGTGACCTCAAGCAAAGATGAGAGTTCAAAGTATCATAACGTTCTCATTATTTGTGGAATCAAAGACGAGGAGGTACCATTGCAAAGCTAGTCAAAAGAACCACAAAAATACATGTGAAATCAGTATTTTATTCCACGACTTTACGCTCTGAAATATCGTGTATAATACACGCTTTTTGCGTGCATATGATACGCAATGGTAGAGAATGGGTTGCGCCGGCGTACAATATACACACTTTTTAGGTTTCGTTTTGATCATGTGGTCAGAAATCCTCCGGCTCTTTTCTAAATGACGTCGTTCCCGGTTAAGGTTAGGATTACGGTTATGGTTAGGGTTAGAAAAGCAATTTGTTTGTGGGGCTGTCTGTGATGCTCACGCCTCCACCAGGGGACGTGTCAAACGTGGAGAACACATTTAACACGTTTAGGACCGCGCGTATTATATGCACTCAAAACCCGTTTTTGGCGTATATTATACACGGTATTTCCCAAATTGTGACATATGTACGCATTTTACTGAGACTGGGCCGCGTTCTCTGGCTGCAGCTCGATGTCCAGCGGAGCTCACGATGAATATGCCGGCAGACAGACCGCTATGCTGGGGTTGGATCACGCTTAAACCTCCAGAACATTTAAAACGTCCCCCGGTGCGCTTGCTGTTCGGAACGTCGGGGGACGCGGCACCGGACCCGAGCCGGTACCACCAGACGTGGTACTGGACGCGAACCGTAGCCGGGTTAGGGTGCAGGAGCTCTCCAGGTCCTAGCGCTGGCCGGTTTTAGCTAGCAGCTCGGTGGTTGGAGACCCGCCCGTGATCTAGTGAGAGCAGCCGGTGAGTTAGAGGGCGGGACGCCCGCGCGCGGTATGGAAAGGCACGTATGAGAAAATCCATGGTTAATGCGTCAAAAAAATTGTCGGCGTCAAGCACATGTCAGATTAACGCGTTTTTAACGCGACAAATCTGACAGCCCTAGAAATATGTTATCTAAAAGTGATGCTGAAAATCTCATCCATGCATTTGTTACGTCTAGACTGGATTACTGTAACTCTTTACTAATAGTCCGAAAAGTTCTTTAAAAAGTTTTCAGCTTGTCCAGAATGCAGCAGCAAGATTGTTAGCAGGAACTAGTAGAAGAGAACACATCACTCCGGTGTTAGCTTCTCTCCAGTTGAATCCAGGATCAAGTTCAAAATCCTCCTGTTAACCTATAAGGCTCTGAATGGTGTGGCCCCATCCTAAATTAGAGATCTCATAGTCCTCCTGCTCGTGGACTACACTTCTGCTTCATCTGTGGACTTCATCATCACTCGTCCTTGAGCTTTATCTGAATGAACTCTTCTAGATACGTAGTTGTAGAAGCTAATCTTTCTTTAACTGTTCTGGTATCTCCTGTCCGTCCTGGGATGGGATCTCTCCCTCATGTGGGAATCCCTAAGGTTTCTTCTTTTTTCCTGTCTCAGGTTTTTTAGGAGTTTTTCCTTACTGGGAGGGAGGGTCTAAGGGCAGGGATAACCAGTTTATTTGGTCTAGTTTAGTCTTCAGCAATTGTTCATATTTTATGACTAATTTTCTGCATCTTTAAAATTACCTGCATGAAGCCTAAAGAGGCAAATTTTCTTTGGGATTTTGGGCTATAGAAATAAAATTGTATTGAGTTGAATCTGACGTGGAAGAGCAGCTTCCCTCACGTCTTTGGCCCCATCAGTTTGAGGCGCCTCAGAAGTTCTCAGAATGGGTTTTTACAGCTGGAATGAGGACGGGCAGAACTTCACTGGGTTCTGGTTCTGTTGCAGGCTTCGAGAAGCCGTCGGCCATTCAGCAGAGAGCCATTAAGCAGATCATCAAAGGCCGAGACGTCATCGCTCAGTAAGTCTAGACCGCAGACTCGTGTTGGTGCTCTGGTCCTCCGTGCTGTAACATGTGACCTGTGCTGCATTCAGGTCCCAGTCTGGAACAGGAAAAACGGCTACTTTCTGTATTTCAGTCCTGCAGTGCCTCGACATCCAGGTGAGTTGTTGCTGCTCTTGTTTCCTGTGCAGACTGGTCAGAACCGATCTGAAGCTCTGCTGTCTGCAGGTCCGGGAGACCCAGGCTCTGATTCTGGCTCCAACCAGAGAGCTGGCAGGACAGATTCAGAAGGTAGCCCCGCCTCCGCGTTCAGCCATGCTCGTGCGGTGGAGTCTGCGGTGTCAGTGACGGTGCTCTGTGCAGGTGCTGCTGGCTCTGGGAGACTACATGAACGTGCAGTGTCACGCCTGCATCGGAGGAACCAACGTCGGCGAGGACATCCGTAAGCTGGACTACGGCCAGCACGTGGTGGCTGGGACTCCGGGACGGGTTTTTGGTGAGTTAGCGGTGAGTCTCATAACACTAGTGCCAAAGACAGGAACACTGACTGTGTCTCGCTCCAGACATGATCCGCCGCCGCAGTCTCAGGACCAGAGCCATCAAGATGCTGGTGCTGGATGAAGCAGATGAGATGCTGAACAAAGGTGAGCTCCTCTGTGCTTACTGTGCCAGCTGTCAGAGCTGAAAGCTGCTGGTCATCTGACTCAGTCCAACCCCTCTAGTTTAGTGTTGAAAGAGCAGGAAGGGGGTGTGGTCTGAGCTTCGTTCCAGCGGTCATGTTGGAGGACTGGAAGACGGCGTTGGTTTGGTCGACGTACTGAGCAGGAGGATCACCATTCCCTCTTTAGATGTTCAGCAGGAAGAGGAAACGTTCTTAGTGAAGGTTTAGGAAGGAACCTCCAGCAGGATCCAACTCCTGTGAAATCTGAGAGGACAACAAAGAAACTCACCTGGAACGCTGGGTTTAGGTCAAGGCGGATTAGGTCAAGGCGGTTTAGGTCAAGGCGGTTTAGGTCAAGGCGGTTTAGGTCAAGGCGGTTCAGGTCAAGGCGGTTTAGGTCAAGGCGGTTCAGGTCGAGGCGTTACGTAATGGTCGCAGTAATACGACTGAAGTCAAAGATATTATTTAAAGGGATGCTCAGATCTAGGGCTGTGGATCATTGCTTAAGCGGCGATCCGATTCACGAATCACACCACGATTCTTACTTTTTAATATAATGATTATTGCTATGTGTATTTTTATTTACTGGATGGATGAAAATTGAAATTATTTGTATCAAATCATCACCATTTATACCTTTATTTAGAACAGGAGATCAGAATCAACAAAACTGATAAAAAACACAAAGATTCAGGTAGAAATTTTCTGAAATTTTAAACTTTTTTTGTCAATCTTCTGGTTAAGTTCAGCAGCAACATAAACAACATACATTTTTTTTAATCACTACTGTTTTGGATCATTTAACAACAAAACCTGAAAATGTTCTCCACAGTTTTCTATCCTCAAGAGTTCTTCATTTTACGTTCAGAGCTTGTATGAAAAAAGTCTGAGTCCTGTTGATCACATCTACCTCTCAGCAGTGCGAGGCTAAAGCTCCGATGTTAAAGCTAATTCATTTTTTCAGAAGTTCTGTTTGTGAGCGGAACTTCAGTCTCCACTTTTGAATGAAGAAAAACTCTCGCTAGTTTTACTTTGAAAACCAGCAGCTTCACCGTCACGAAGATGTGTTTACTTCTGTGGCGGTACCGCGGCTCTTTCAGCTTTGTTTTAGTTCGTAAACTTAAAATCCTACATTAATCTGACTGATGGCTCTATGCTGCATGACATACATCGTCCCCAGATAATATTTTGATAATATTTTACTACACTTCACTATATTTATAAAGATCGCGAATCGGCGATCTTGGAATTTTCGAGAGCAGATTGCAAGTACTCGAGAACCCGGATAATTGTTCCAGCCCTATTCAGGTCATCAGTGAACAGTTGAGACAGTTTGCACAAAAATCCCAACAGGAGTCCCTTAACCCTTCCGCTCTCTTTGGGGTCCAGATGACTCCACCCACATATTGATGTGTGATTCCTTCCATCAAATGTGGACAAAGGTGGACAGGATTTTATGTCTGCAATGGACATTAGTGAAAATCAAAGATAAAATAAAGGTCAGTGGACTGTCTGGTGGGGTCCAGATGACCCCACTTTTAATGTAAACAAGCCAAGTAGAGCGGAAGGGCTAAAACGGTTCAGATCAGAGGATCAGATTTCTTTCTGAACTGTTGAATTGTAGGCCCGATCTGAATACTCCCCTCCTCCCTTCCCCTTAGCCCTACCCCTTGATTTATAGTAACAGTTGGTCATGTCCAAAATTACTTTTTAAGTTTCACCCTCCAAACATAGGGATCCAAAGTCCACTATCGCGAGAGTAAACCTCGCCGCAGTAAGAAGCGCTTTCTTTCCTTTGGTGCGCTCTGAACCACAGAAGTATACATTCAAATGTGAGTAAACGTTATAAAACTGTTGTTATGTTTATTCAAGCGCTGGAAGCTCCGCGCTAATGCTAGCGGACCGGTGATATTGATGACATAATTTAACGAAACTCACGTCCGAAATATTAGGCCTGATCCGAATACTCCCCTTCTCCCTCCCCCTCAGCCCTCCCCCTTGATTTGGAGTGGCAGTAGAAGTCAAAGTCGTGTCCCGAATTATTATTTTTTAAGTTTCACACTCCGAACAGAGAGGTCCAAAGTCCGCTATCGCGAGAGTAAACCGCATCGCGCGAAGAATCTCTTTTCTTCTCTTTGGTGCGCTCTGAACCACAGAAGTTTACATTCAAATGTAAGTAATGACTTTATGTAGTAGTGTGACCTTTTTAAAGTTATAAAACCGCTGTTGTTGTGGATATTAAACCGCTGGAAGCGCCGCGCTAATGCTAGCAGACCGGCGATGTTGATGACGTCATTGAATGGAAGTCACGTTTGAAATATTAGACACTATTTTTTCATCACCCTCCGTTTGGAGCTAAAATAATTGATTTGGAGGGCCACTCCAGACGAGATAACATACGGATCCTCAATCTAAAAGAATCCGTGGAAGGCAAGGATCCCGTGGCGTTCTTTGAGAAGTTTATTCCCAAACTGGTGGGACTATCCGTCACCTCCGTGACCATCATTAGAGTGGACAGAATCTCCGGACCGCCCGCAGATGCTCGACCGCAGCCAGTCATCATCAAACTCCACTACTCCAAAGATGTGGCGGCGATCCTCTCAGCTGCTCGGACGGCGAAGGAGCTGAAACACGATGGCCGACAGCTTTGCATCCTACCAGAAATCCCGCCTGCCGTTCGCGCCTGTCGCCGGGCGTTTAACCCCGTCTGCGTGGAGCTGATAAAGAGGAATATCCGCTTCCGGATGGGCTATCCTGCTGTGTTGTCCTTCAAGATTAATGGAGCTCTGAAGATGTTCAGAGACCCGGAGAGCGCAAAATCCTTCCTGCAGGGTAACATCTAGCCTTCTAAGTCCGTGTACACTTGTAATATTGGCACTTTATTTTATCAGCAGACTGACAGACAATACTAAATGCACCTAGCATTTATTGTAACTATTCCATGTTTAATAATACAGAATCTGTTTTGAGTTTAAATGTTTATCTATTTTTCTGTCTGGCAGTTCTTCCCAAAAAAGGATGTTTACTTACTTGACCAAATTTTAGTCAGTAAAATATTTCTAGTGGAAGTACAAATTAGGTGGGTTTTTATTATACTGGTCTACAACTAATGCTAATTTTAAATGATAGGACTTTTTTCTCTCTCTCTCTCTTTATGCTTATCCTAGCATTAATGGCATCAGAGCAAGGAGTAGTAATTTTAGTTTTTCTCGCTTCTTTACTTTGAGTGTAGCCTCTCATTCAGTGGTAGAAGATACACCAGCTGATTTTTTTTTTCTCACCCATTTTTTCAGGGTGGAGGTAGATTGTTTTTTTTTTACTTCTCCTGAATCTACCAAATTTCTTTTTGAATTTTTTATGTGTTGCCATAGTTTAAATGGTATATTGTATGTTCTGTCCAGAGAATGGAATATCGTATTTCTCAGTTGTGTCACAACTTTACTCTTTTACCTTAAGATTACCAATATCTTACATATGTTTCTCTTTTTAACACAATGACTGACAGACCCACTTTAAATTTCTTTAGTCTTAATGTAAGAGGACTAAACAACCCCACCAAACGGGCAGCTGTTCTAGATTTTTTACGCAAAAAAGGTGCACAAGTAATTATGTTGCAGGAAACTCACTTAATTGAGGCTGACATACATCGCCTCGCCAAGAAATTGTTTAAGGTGATTGCACATTCCTCTGCCTCTAACAAGTCCAAAGGGGTGGGAATTATTTGTGGACGGAATTTAAATTTTAAATTAAGAGATGTTTGTCTGGGGCTGCACGGTGGCGCAGTGGTTAGCGCTCTTGCCTCACAGCGAGAAGGCCCCGGTTCGAATCCCGGCTGGGACCTTTCTGTGTGGAGTTTGCATGTTCTCCCCGTGCATGCGTGGGTTTTCACCGGGGACTCCGGCTTCCTCCCACCGTCCAAAAACATGCTTCATAGGTTAATTGGTGACTCTAAATTGCCCCTAGGTGTGAATGTGAGAGTGGATGGGTGTGTGATTGAGGCCCTGTGACAGACTGGCGACCTGTCCAGGGTGAACCCCGCCTTCGCCCTTCAGTAGCCGGGATAGGCTCCGGCACCCCCGTGACCCCGAAAGGGACTAAGCGGTCAAGAAGATGGATGGAGATGTTTGTCTGATGACATGGGTAGAATTGCCATTGCTAAAGTGCACATTGAAAATGGAAATATTGCTTTGGTTTCTGCCTACGCCCCCAATAGCTTTGAAAAATTGTTTTTTGACCATTTAAATAAAGCACTCCTGGATATCACAGGCTTTGGATTTATCATAGGGGCAGACTTCAATGCCGTTTTGGATCTTACACTAGATAGATCTGGAAAAACAGCCACTTTAGAACGGGAGAGGGCATCTAAAACTCTACAAGATTTCAAAGAAAATTTGGGATTGGAAGACTTATGGCGCTTACTAAATGTTTTAGATTTTACCCATCTATCACCAAGACACAAATCTTTTTTAAGAATAGATTATATTTTTTTCATCAAAAAACCTTTTTTATAAGGTTTATGAGGCAACTCAGCAATTAGTATCTCTGTCAGATCACAAAGCAGTTACTGTCTTGGTGTCTATTTCTGGTTCTCTATCCAAAGCGGTTCAACACTGCACTACGCCGTGATGAAGCCTTTAAACAACAATTCCTGTGTGAACTCAACGGATTTATTAATATCAATAGTGGATCAGTCAAGGTCCCAAGGATCCTGTGGGATGCATTGAAGGGTTTTATAAGGAACAATGTTACACTATATTCGTCTAACCAAAGAAAAGCTAACACAGCTAAATTTCTGGCTCTTGAAAGTAGGCTTTCAGCTTTAAATGCCAGACTACAGCTACATTTTAATCAAACTATTGCCACTCAATATGAATTAGTGAAGAAAGAGATTAATGCCATTCTCAAACGTCGGGCTGAGTTCCTCATACATAGAACTAGACAATCATGTTATTTTAATGGCTCTAAACCCAGTCATTTACTTACCCTTAGACTAAAGGCAAATGAACAGTTTATAGATAACCTCAATCAGAGGAAAGGATGACACCATCTTAACCGAACCTCCTCAGATAAATCACGTTTTCTGTGATTTTTATATGGAACTTCAGAGGTGACCTATGACAAAACTATGGTGGATAACTTTCTAAATGGTATTGAGCTGAGTCAACTTACATCTGAGGACCTTACAAACTTGAGTAAGCCCATCACTTTGAATGAGCTCAAGCTTTTGGACAGGACTTAACATTTATTAATATAGTTAAAATATTGTATCTTATCCCCACTGCTATGGTTCTTACAGGTACATCCTGCTCTTCATTATTCAACATTTCTAGGGGTACCAGACAAGGTTTCCCCTTGAGTCCCCTGCTCTTTGCACGTTCACTGGTACTCAAACGATTCTATTGTGTGACAGTATTACTCCTATTACACTTCATGGAACCAAACATTATGTCTCCCTGTATGCAAATGACATTCTCTTTTACACTGGAAACGCACAACAGTCTATAACTAAGATTTGGTCAATTTTCAAAAATGTTGGTAATATTCTGGATATAAAATGCATTGGTCAAAGTCAGCCCTGTTGCCCTTAAATGACTCCATGAGGGTGATGTCACCTCCACTTGATATTCCTATAGTCCAAAAATTAAGTATTTGGGCATTGATATTTCTGCATCTTTAAAAACCATTATAGGCGATAATTTTGGAAATGCTTTTACAAAGATTTCTCACAACTTAGTTAACTGGTCTACACTACCTATATCACTGAGGGCTCGTATAGCTATAGTTGGAATGAATGTGCAGCCGCGTATCAACTTCATAAGCTCTATGCTAACCTTACCCCCACCAGCTCAGTTTTGGGACAGATTGCAGCTGTCAATACCAAAATTTATCTGGAACGGTAAGCGCTCCCGGCTCAAGTTATCAACAATACAGATAGAACGATCTCATGGCGGTCTATCTCTTCCCAACTTTAGGTTATATCATCAAGCTTTTACACTGCGGCCTCTGACTCATTGGTTTAAAACCAGTCCAGCGGTAGCATGGCATAATTTAGAAGAAAATCTAGTCGCACCCTACAGACTAGATCGGGGGGCGGCAACCTGCGGCTCCGGAGCCACATGCGGCTCTTTAAGCACCCCCTTGCGGCTCATTGGCGCTTTTTCAAAAATGTTTGAAAATGATAAAAAATGTTAGAAGGAAATATATTGTAGCGATTTGGGTGGGAGCAGAACTAAGCAGATGGCTGGCAGGTTTGAATCCAGAGATCACTTGTGTCCCATACATTGCACGAAACCGTACACGCAGGCCATGTAAATCAGTTGGTGTCAACATTGTGACCACCATTTATTTACCAGTACGGAACCACAGAACAGCCGACACTGTGAGGAGCCTCACTCATACACACACCACTCTCACTCATGGTGCCGGTAAAACACTCAAGTCCCATAATGCAACACAAGAACAGACACTAACTCCACCCACTAACAAGGAACTATTTCTAAATTAACAGTCAGGCTGCCACAATATTTTTGTTTTAATACGATTTCTGTAGGAGGACAAACATGACACAAACATCCTTTACGTTTTCCAGTTGTTGTGAGATGGGTGTAGATGCTTCCACGCCGTCTGAGTCAGCGCACAGCAGAATTCCTGCCCGTGCGTCTGGAGCGCACGTGAGCGCACGTTGCTACGCGGGTTTTGAAGTCGGGTCACGAGCTCCACGTACAAATCGGCACGCATTGAGCGCGCTGAATCTTCAATCCGGTTCAAGATTTCCACGCACAGTCGCGGCAGCTCAGAGCTGTAACTGTGCGTGGAAATCTTGAACCGGATTGAAGATTCAGCGCGGGAGCTGCTTGTGGGCGGAGTCTGCTTCAAAGCACAGAAGTACCAAACGTGATCACGAAGGAGAAATGAATCATTACGGTTTGTGTCCGGTCAGGTTAATATGACACCAAGATGAGATGAGCGCTAATGAACAGTAGAAGAAGAATAGAAGAAGAATCTCCTCCCCGCCACTGCGTGCGTGACCGCGCTGCTCCGGTGTGGATACCACCTGCTGAGCGCGGCGATGTGCAGGTCTCATCCACCGGCCGCGTGCGGTGCGTGGCGGGGAGGAGATTGTCCTTCTATTGTATTTTTACTGTTCATTAGCGCTCATCTGCATCTACAACAGGGAGAACCGAAAGTAAAAGTGTTGAAAATCCCCCAAATCTTTCTGAAGACTTTTGTTTTCACAACTCTGTCCTTTTAAATGTCTGACTATAAGACTCACGCGCGCTCCAGACTTGGAGGGCAGGAATTTAGGTGTGCACGCGCTTATATTGACTCTTCATTGAAAGTTTTGATTGACGCGGCCAGTGTGGAAGCACCTTAAAGGTGCACCTTACATTTTTGTGTTTTTTTTCAAATCCTCTAAATAAAAATGACATCAAAAATCGTATTTCTTTATTGCATTTCTTTAATTTCATCAAAGCAATGAAACAAACTGTAATTCATTCATATTGTAGTGATGGTCTCACGCTGGGCTTGCTGTCGGTCTGGCAGCGCAAGGAATTGTGGGTTACCCGTTCTTTTGCCTGTCTGACTGGAATTGGATTTAAGTTTGGGTTTTCCTCAATGTGTTTTGTTGTCTGACTGTTGAACATTTATGATTTTGTCCTGTTATGTTTGAATTCTTCCTGCACCTGGAGTGAGAATGAGGGAGAGACTGATCAGGACCCCCTCTCGTTGTGTCATTGAGGGATGTCAAAATAAAAGCTCAAATGTTCGTTTTGAGGCTATTCAGCTTTTGTCAGGTAGTATGACACTGCAATGTCTCACCAACTTGTCATGAGGCCAAAAATGAAGCTTATATGACACGAGGACACGCAGCAGGAGAAATAATTGTTTATTCGACACATTCTCCATGTGTTACTTACAGTGTAAGCCGTTTCAATTTATGCGGCTCCAGACATATTTGTTTTTTATTGTATTGGTCCAAAGTGGCTCTTTCAACACTTTGGGTTGCCGACCCCTGGACTAGATGAAGTGATTTTTGCAAACATGTCTAAAACAATACAACATAAGGTTTGGACCAATCGTGTCTTACGCAATCACAACTTGGAAAACAGCTAAAAAGGCATCTGCCATATTAAACCGATGGAACTCACTTACACCCATATTTAATAATCATAATTTATTAATCAAGTCCCTATCAGAGCTGCCAATTGCAAAGAGTGGTTTGACAAGAGTTCGATCTTTGGGAAAGGTGTTTGGAAACAAAGAACTGTACATTTGAAGAACTCTCTCTGCAGTTTCATCTACGACGTTCAACTTTCTTCTTTTATTTACAGCTGCGAACTGCAATGAAAACATGGTGTACCATGGCAATCACCCCTTGTAGAACACCCATTTTTAAAGCTTTTGAGTGACAATCATGGAGGCAGACGAATTGCTTCAAAACTATACAATCACTTTTTAAGAATCTCTTCCCTCCCACTGAAGCTAGATCTGCTGTGGCGTTGAGATATTAAAGACCTTGACTCTAATTTGGACTGGGATAACATTTGGGATACAGTTAAGCAGTCACCTAGAAACCCAGATCACCAACAAATTCACTTTAACTTCATTCACAGAACATATATGACACCATGCAGACTATGTAAGTTTACACTTTGCCCCTCGTGGGCAATTGGAACTTTTTACCACATGACCTGGGAATGCGCCGGAGTGGCACAGTTTTGGATGATGGTGACAAATAATCTTTCTATTTTATTGCAAATTTATGTTCCTCTTTCTTCTTCTTTGTTACTTCTGAATAACCTTAAACAGTTAAAAATTAATAAGCTGAAGAAGCATCTTTCTCGCTGGTTTAACAGATGCAAAAAGATGATTGCAACCAGATGGAAGCAGCGGCCCCTTCTCACTTGGAGACAGCAGCTGCTCTCAGCTATTGATATTGGGTATCTTGAAGTACCATGGAGCTCATGAGGAAACAATCAAGATGTGGACCGATACGATTTTGAACAGGGCGTGTTCAAGGCGCCTTCGTAAGCCAGCGAAGCCAGAAAATAGGTACTGCGCTGGCTTCAAGCCGCCTTCAGGACTACAAAACAATGCATTGTGGGAAATGGTGTCCTGAAGATTCTTGTAGTTCGATGTGACGCTGATCAGGAATAACTGGTGCTAAATGAAGGACATCGGTGTATTTTTTTAGTCTTTCTGGAAGGTAGTGAATCACTGATAAAAAAAAGATTTTAAATAATCTGTGGTTATGTGTGTTACTGTTGTTTTCAAAATTAACTTTAATATCTATTTTATTTATTTACTTGGGACAGTGCATACGAAATTCATCTAGGAGCTATTTTTTCATCTGCTTCACTCTGACAGATGTTAAAAATAATATGAAAGGCATAACAGCACAGATCATACTAGGAGGAGTGGAATATGAAGATTCAACCAAATGTTGAGGACAACCCCCAACTCCTTGATCTCGTACAGTCTCGTCGTTCACCTTCATCTCAGGCGCCTTTCTCCGCCCCCTCCTGCAGCAGCTTAGTCTCGCCGACGATGGAGGCGAGGCGCCAGGGGATCTCAAACACACTTATTGTCTGGTGGTCATGTGACCGCCTGGTGGTCATGTGACCGCCTGGTGGTCATGTGACCGCCTGGTGGTCACACTCGCTGTCTTGTCTTGTTTAGGATTCAAGGAGCAGATCTACGATGTGTACCGCTACCTGCCTCCTGCCACGCAGGTGGTGCTGATCAGCGCCACGCTGCCACACGAGATTCTGGAGATGACCAATAAGTTCATGACCGACCCGATCCGTATTCTGGTCAAACGGTGAGTTCCAGGTGAGCTCTGAGAGCGCCGACCTGGCGGCAGCGAGTGACGTGTCGTCTGTCTGCCGCAGTGATGAGCTGACCCTGGAGGGGATCAAGCAGTTCTTCGTGGCTGTGGAGAGGGAGGAGTGGAAGTTCGACACTCTGTGTGACCTGTACGACACTCTGACCATCACACAGGCCGTCATCTTCTGCAACACCAAAAGAAAGGTTGGTGCCCCCACCCGGCTCACACCAAGTCCAGGACAGACCGGCAGACGGTCTGCATCCAGGAGCCTGAGCCAGCTGCAGTCATGAAGACTCCAGAGTTCGGGAGTCGCTTCTCCGGAAGAACAAAATGTCCAGAAAGAGGCTCCAGCTAAAACTCTTCGTTCTCTGATCATCCACAGCTCCCTCCCAGGAAATAGTCTCATCCTAGTTCTGTTTCATTAGCAGTGGCTCAGCCTTTTAACAGAACTTTTTGTTTACTAACAGAATGATCACTGTCTGGGTTGTAAACAGAACAGGTTCACTTCCATTTTAGTATGAAAACATCTGGAGCACCACCCACCAACAGGAACTAGAAGCAATGCTTTGTGGGTAATAGATTCAGCCTGTGTTGCAGGTGGACTGGCTGACGGAGAAGATGAGAGAGGCTAACTTCACCGTGTCGTCCATGCACGGAGACATGCCTCAGAAGGAACGAGAGTCCATTATGAAGGAGTTCCGGTCTGGAGCCAGGTGACCTTTGACCCCTTATCCTTAAATCCCTGAAGAGAATTCTGTTTGGAGTTCCAGAAGTCCATCAGTGAAGTTGTTTTTGATAAAACTACCACATGATGTTACCTTACTGGCTCTTCCTGTTCGTGTCGCAGTCGTGTCCTGATTTCTACCGACGTCTGGGCTCGAGGTTTGGACGTCCCGCAGGTGTCACTGATCATCAACTACGATCTGCCCAACAACAGAGAGCTCTACATCCACAGGTACGCACGTCACACCTGTTTTCAGGTGGTTTTAATAAAACAAAGGTTTCTACAATTGTGTTTGTGGAATCGTGCTCCAGGATTGGTCGCTCTGGTCGCTACGGCAGAAAGGGCGTGGCCATCAACTTTGTTAAGAATGATGACATCAGGATCCTGCGAGACATTGAGCAGTACTACTCCACCCAGATCGACGAGATGCCCATGAACGGTAAGAGCTTAAACATCCCATGATGCACTGCAATCTTCGGTCCTTTGGTTCTCTAAAGGTGCATTCACACCCAACGATTCGCGCGGCCAGTTTCAGTGTTAGGTCTGTGGCACAGAAGTGAACTGAAGTCCTTCAGCGATGAGAACGGCGATTTGAGCAGCAAGGTGTGAATCAGGCGGCGCAGCCAAAATGTAAATATCTGAAGTTTGACAGGTCGCCGTGTCGCATCAGCCAATCAGGAACTCAGCTTTGGTGACGTGGCGTTTTCAGTGACTCGATTAGCAGTTAGGATACTAATCAGTGAGTGTTTTGGTCCTGAACCTTATCTCATTCCTCAACCCGCTGGGCTGCACGGTGGCGCAGTGGTTAGCGCTCTTGCCTCACAGCGAGAAGGCCCCGGTTCGACTCCCGGCTGGGACCTTTCTGTGTGGAGTTTGCATGTTCTCCCCGTGCATGTGTGGGTTTTCACCGGGGACTCCGGCTTCCTCCCACCGTCCAAAAACATGCTTCATAGGTTCATTGGTGACTCTACATTGTCCCTAGGTGTGAATGTGAGAGTGAATGTGTGTGATTGAGGCCCTGAGACAGACTGGAGACCTGTCCAGGGTGAACCCCGCCTTCGCCCTTCAGTAGCCGGGATAGGCTCCAGCACCCCCGCGACCCCGAATGGGACGAAGCGGTCAGGAAGATGATGAATGAATAGCGATGTTTTGTTTAGAACTGTTAACAGATAAACCTGCTCTCTCAACATTCATGCACTGTGACATGCACTGACGCTCCATGTTAGGCTGATAGCTCCTCCCACGCCCACCTGCGGCGAGCAGTTCAGTGTGAACGCACCTCAATGTTGGATGACAGCAGATGTCAAACCTCAGCCAGATGACTGACTCCGCCCTTCAACAGTTAAGGGGCGGGACTTCTGTCTAGGTTTAGATTTCTGTTGTTTCTCTCCTGCCGGTGTGTTAAAGTGGTGTAGATGTTGAAAACACCTGGAGGCCTTACCTGGTCGTTCAGGTGTAACTTCACTGAACAGGATGTTTCATTTGTTGAACCGAAGTCACATGATGCAGTAAATGTATTCATTTGTTCCTGTCTCTACAGTGGCTGATCTGATCTAACATGGATGACCTGGAGGCCCCGCCCCTTTTTCCTCAGTTTTTACCTTTTTCTGTAGTAATACTGCCTGTGCAGTGACAGTTGTTTTGTAAATAAAGTTGTTTTTGTTCAACATTTCTCAGGTTGGTGATGCGCCGTTTCATTGTTTAGATGCAATAATCCACAGACGACAAGAATTTGTTTAAACAACTTTAATTTCTATATTTATTTGTACAAACCAGTAAAAGTGAATATCTGGATTTAAAGGAGAAGCCCAAAAAAACTAACAGACCGGTTTAAACTGGAACTGAATCGTTTAAATCAAACTGGTTTGAACTGGGAAAGAATTGTTTAAGTGAAACAGGTTAGAACAGGTTAGGGGCGGCCGTGGTGCAGTGGTAGAGCAGTCGACTTCTGATCAGAAGTGAGCGGGTTCGACTCCGCCTTGCCCGCCCATGTGTCGAAGTGTCCTTGGGCAAGACACTGAACCCCGAATTCCCTCTGGTGGGAGGTTGGCGCCAGTGTTCGGCAGCGGAGCCACCACCAGTGTGTGAATGTGTGAATGGGTGAATGGGTCTGTGACTGTGAAGCGCTTTGGGCCTCGAAGGAGGGTAGAAAGCGCTATACAAGTATACGCCATTTACCATAGAACTACGTCTGACAAAACTTGTTTAGATCAAACTGGTATAAACCAGACAAGAACAGAATTGTTTAAATTAAACTGCTTTAAACTTGGTCAGAATTGTTTAAATCAAACCGGTTTAAACTGGAGCAGACGTACAGAATCATTTAAATCAAACCGGTTTAAGTCTGTCCCGGCGGATCAACCGGCTGAAACGGTTCCTCTTGGCTGAAGTGTGAAGATTGATCACTGCAGACGTCAGACCATCAGATACAAACCTTCAGTCCAGACTGAGCATGTGCAGAGATTGGAGGCAGGACCAAAGACGGACCGCCTCCTGCCACACTACTTAATCACATCCTGCATAGTATTACTAAGAACACAACATAAAGCAGTACGACAGTAACAGGAAGTGATGTCAGCATTCAGACGAGATCAGATGAGACTTCCTGGATCCTGATCCGGTCGGAGCGCCAGAAGCCGTTCACCAGGAGTGGACGGGGAGAACACGATTCCAGCAGCAGTGGGAGGGGCCTATAGGTGTCTCCGGATGAACCAGATCTCATTGCGGCGCTGAGGCACTCCGGGGTTTTCGTAAACGGCCACCATGTAGTGGTCCTGGTGGATGTGGTCGTCCAGGCCCAGCGCCTCCCACAGGAGGCTGATCTGACGGCCCACCGTCACTTCTGTGGTCGTCCCGAGGAAGGGTCTGTTGGCCAATCAGAGAGCAGGGCGGGATTAGAGCACTGCCAAAGATCGCACAAAGCAAGAAGACATTTGCTCCGGCTATCAGCTGCTGGACACGGCCAGGAAAACCGGGAAAAGTTTGGAAACGGAAAACCTGATTTCCAGGTCCTTGACAAGTTCTAAAAGAAATAACAGCTGTACAGTTCTAGAAAAGTCCTGGGAATTTTGTGCAGATAATGTTTGGATGTGAAAAAAGTTTAAACTGCAGCAGATGTTCACACTCCCGCTCAGCAGGTCCAGTTCTCATCCGATCAGCGCACGGCGCCTTCAGACAGGAATCATGAGAAATACTACCAAATGCCGGAAAATGTACCGAACCCTGACCCAGAAAGACCCGGACCAGAACCAAGCCGAATGCAGACTTCCCTTCGACATGAGCGGCGTGTGAGGTCGGCTGGTGGGCCTAGCACGCCGAACGCCACGAGGCCAGTCGGTCAGAGTTTGTTAAAACAGGTAGAGATGATGTCACTGCAGTGACCCCCGTTCATGCGGCGGCTGCAGCTTCAACGCCACGGCAGACCTGGTGATCAAACTGAGCGATGAAGTCTCACGACTGATAAATGGCAGAAGTTCATCTTCTCTAGAGAATGTTCCCCGACAGCCAGACTGATGGACTCAACACGGATACTTTCTGCGGCGGTTTCCTGTTTCTGAAGCTCTTCTGTTTCCTCCGATGGGGAGGCGGGGCTTATCTGGTAGATTTATGGTGTCGCATTAATCCTGATTGATTCATTACAGATCCATTATTGTTCACATTAATCTCCTTTTTAATCCATAATGATGTACAGGATAATGTCTGTTAGCATCAGTTGAAGGTCTGACCGCGTCAGACTGTTACTTCTGTCAAGTCTTTCATTTCTGATAATCCACACCTCAGAGCGCATTATCCTACTTATACCATTATATCCATTAAAAGTACTTTAATCTTATTTTAAATTATTTTCTTACAAAAAATGAACCGTCTGATTCGCAGTACGACGCGTTGTTGAAAAACAACTACAGGCCTTCCGCTCTCCTTGGCTTGTTTCCATTAAAAGTGGGGTCATCTGGACCCCACCAGACAGTGGAAGGGTTAACTAGAAGTAAACAAATCTTCATGTCTGTGAAGCTTCCTGTTTTCAAAATAAAACGAGCGAGAGCTTTTGTTTCATCCTCTCACTGACATTACATGAATGAGCTTCAACACCTGAGCTTTAGCTCCAGTGTTCATGTAGTAACCAACATAAACATGACTTCAGCGGATCCTGAAGGTGAGAATCGCTGACATGCTGCACAGCTGAAGGATGTCATCAACACGAATCTGCTGATTCTGTCACAGAAAAAAACTATTTTTATCATATGGACCAAATGTAATGATTAGATCGTCAAAAGCTCAAATCGACAAACACTATTTCTTTCTTTGTGTTTTCATCAGTTTTGTCGATGAATGAATTTCCCCCCGGGGATTAATAAAGTATATTTGATTGATTTGATCCGGATCTCCTGGTCTAAACGTATAAATGTCAGTGATTTAGTAATAATTTCCATTTCCATACGTCCAGTAAACAGACAAACATGATATTAAACAGTAAGAATCGTGGTTCGATTCGTGACTTGAATCTGCAGAGGGCGCTGTGGCTCTCCTGTCTGGATTCATGTGTCTACTGCAGAGGAGGTTGTGTTTGTTCTGGCTTCATCCAGACTGAAGCTGGATCACACAGAACCGGGCCTGGTCTGGTCCAGACCCTCAGATGGAGCGATGTTCTCCACACTTCCTGTTTCTTGATGACGGATCCCGTCAGTCCTGATGCTGCGGCACCGTCTCACCTGGCGATGACTCGGATCGGACCGCGGTGGAGGACGGCGATGTCGGGGTCGGAGGGCCGGGGGGGGCTGCTCTGCAGGCCGCCGGGCAGGAACATGGCGGTCTCCACCTCTTTGTGGAAGGTGCGCCCGTCTTCCGCCACGCGGATGCTGTTGACCACCGGCACCGTCATGCCCAGGTACCGGCCTGGAAGACACCAGAACTGCCTCCTTTAAACTGAACAGGTATCCAAACACCTGCTGCTCGGTGGGCGGGGCCTACCTGCAGAGTTCTCCTTACAGATGAAACGCATCAGCTTCATGAAGCCCATGGAGATGCTCTGCTCGTACAGAGACTCTGAGCGGGTCACACAGGCCCAGTGCCCGGCCGGGTAGACCCGCTCCTCGAACTGCAGCGCCCCCATCTGGACCCACAGAGAACACAGCCAGCCCGGCTCAGGTCCTGGTTCTGTCCAAAGACCTCTAATGTCTCTGTGTTTTTAATTTCCAGAAACCAACAAAAACAAAAGATCTGCACCAGAAAGTAAATAAAGAACAAAACGCTTTGAGTGGGACGATTCTCGCACGACGAGACGGATTCTGATGCTGAGATATGAGAATAAAACGGAAGTTTAGGAGTTCTTAACCAAAATCCAACAATCTAAATAAACCTGTTGATCTGAAATATTATGAATACGATCATAGACTATCATACATGTTAGCAGATGTGAGTCTAGGATCATAGACCAACCTTCATGATTGTATGTTTGTCTTTGATAGAATAACAATTGTGTTTGACAGAATCATCAAACAATAATAAACCAGGAGACCTCTGTGTCTTTATTTAACTATATCCTACTTTGTGTTTTTCAAAATAAACTGTTGGTTCTTCCAGCTGTATTGTAAGTTCCAGCATGATCCACTATAATATAAATATTGATCCCAGACTGACAAAGAAATGTGTTCAACTGTTCTGTTTCCTTAGAATCCAATAACGAGTTTATGAGAGTTTCTGCATTAAACAGTTTTGTAAATGCAAAAGCTGCAGCACAAAGGAGCAGATTTCATGCAGACAAAAGCATGCAGCGCAGACGCTCCTGTCTGCAGGATAGCATGCAGCGCAGACGCTAGCGCAGACGCTCCTGTCTGCAGGATAGCATGCAGCGCAGACGCTCCTGTCTGCAGACTCCCAGGTCTACCTGCACACCTGTTCCTGCTGAAATCTCCTCAGATTCCTGAGTGGGCCGTCTGGTTCTGGACTCACCTTCTCGTGCTGAGAGATGACATCATAGGGGAGGCGTTCCCTCTGCTGGCTGTTCCTGGTCATTTCCTGGATGGGTCCAGTCATTTCTGTGGACAAGAACAGATCAACTTTGAACAGGTGGGGATGATGATGTCATCAAGGTAACCAGACCGAGCAAGTCATCCATCCTGCCAGTCCTCCTGTTCTGCATTAGCCCCTCCCCCTCACCTGGAGGAACAGCCACATGGTGAGTGCTGGCCACAGCCTGCCACTGAGCGAGCAGCCGGTCACTGTCCTCCTCACCCATTGGTTCAGGATTATCTGTGATGTCATCGGTCACCTCCTCGTCGTCCAACGCCTCCAGGTCTTCCAGCGAGATCAAAGCCATGGCTGCAGGTGAAGGAGACAGGTACACTCAGGCAAACGGCACTTCCTGTTTCATCTCACCTGAGAGCTGCTTCAGGTCAGAACACTGCTGCTCTGCTGATTGGCTGAGAGCTGAGGGACAAACGTGATGTCATGTTGGTGTGTGTGTGTGTGGGGGGGGGGGGGGTCTCTCCATCTAAGTTTATTGCAGATCAAACTGCAGAACTCAACAAACAGGAAAACGTTCTGGAAACGCCACTCTGTCAAAATAAAAGCCTGTGAGATCCGCTCCTGTTCAGGACTTTTATTATGAAAGCAGGGCAGACGTTTTATTTTGGAAACTTTAGGAACACAGAACTTTGCCCCCCACCTGGATCCGGATCAAGTCTGGTTCATTAGAAACAAATCCTGATTCAATATCAGAATAAATGGTAAATGGCGTATACTTGTATAGCGCCCTCTACCCTCCTCCGAGCGCTTCACATTCACATTCACACACTGGTGGTGGCTCCGCTGCCGAACACTGGTGCCAACCTCCCACCAGAGGCAATTCGGGGTTCAGTGTCTTGCCCAAGGACACTTCGACACATGGGCGGGCAAGGTGGGAGTCGAACCCGCTCACTTCTAATCAGGAGTCGACCGCCCTACCACTGCACCACGGCCGCTTCAAACAGATCACTTCAATGTGAACCAGAGTTCTTCCTGATGTGGACCGGTCCGATTCGTGTGGACCGGTCCGATTCGTGTGGACCGGTCCGGCTCATGTGGACCGCTCCGATTCGTGTGGACCGGTCCGGCTCGTGTGGACCGGTCCGGCTCGTGTGGACCGGTCCGATTCGTGTGGACCGGTCCGATTCGTGTGGACCGGTCCGATTCGTGTGGACCGGTCCGATTCATGTGGACCGGTCCGGCTCATGTGGACCGGTCCGATTCGTGTGGACCGGTCCGGCTCGTGTGGACCAGTCCGATTCGTGTGGAGCGGTCCGATTCATGTGGACCCGTCCGATTTGTGTGGAGCGGTCCGATTCGTGTGGAGCGGTCCGATTCATGTGGACCCGTCCGATTTGTGTGGACCGGTCCGATTCGTGTGGAGCGGTCCGATTCATGTGGACCCGTCCAATTCGTGTGGACCGCTCCGATTCGTGTGGACCCGTCCGATTCGTGTGGACCGCTCCGATTCGTGTGGACCGGTCCGATTCATGTGGACCAGTCCGGCTCGTGAGGACTGGTCCGGTTGGTGTGAGTTTCCAGAGTAAATGTCTGTACCGTCTTTGTGAATTCTCTCTGAGTTCTGGACGGTTCTGGACATGATTTCAGTCACAAACTGGACTCACTCAGGCTGCCCGAGGACGTCACTTCTGGCGGTTCTGGTGACGACTTGGACTAGAACTTTACAACTTAAATTTTTGGTGAAGTTTCCTCTCATGAAAGCAAACAAACTGCTAAACCTTTTCTGGATTTTCTGCAGAACCGAACAGAACATCTGATTGTTCTCATCTGGATCCAACCCAGCTCACCTGGGTTCTGGTGTCACCTGTCCGTCCTGGGGTAGGATCTCTCCCTCATGTGGGAATCCCTAAGAATTCTTCTTTTTTCCTGAACCAGGTGTTTTTAGGAGTTTTTCTTACCGGGAGAGTCTAAGGACGATAATCCGTTTATTTAGTCTGTTTAGTTGTTAACTGTCGTTTATATTATTTGAGTTTCTGCTTCAACCCCAATGAGGGAATTGATTTGTGATGTTGGGATATATAAATAAAACTGAATTGAATTGGACCACACAAGGTTCTGAAGAGTTAAGTTCAGACCAAACTGCAGCTAGTTCCGGTTCTGTAGGACGGATGGGTTCAGCTCTCGGCCTTCTCACGTTTGTTGTTTATAAATAAAACCTTCAACCGGAACTGCGGCTCGGTTCCGATCAGTTAGGAACCACAAAGTCTGCTCGTTCTCCGGGACCGGACCCGCTCCGTTAGTATCGAGAGGCCGTGGATGGTTGCCGGAACCGCCAGAACCCCAAAGTCCATCCGGAGCAGAACCGCGCAGGTTCCGCGCGCGCAGCTAACCTCGGCGGTGTTCGCAGAGACAAAGTGGCTCGGAACCGAACCTTGAGAACATCCGGTGCGGAAATAGGCAGCCTGCTTTACCTGGTTCCGTTTGTGGTTCTGGTCCGGGTCGGAGTCGCAGGCTGAGACACAATGACCTCTGCTGCTTCTCTGCTTCCGGTGCGCGGGACGGGGTCTGGTTTTTCAAAATAAAAGAAACGACCGTTCCAGTGGAAAACTGCGGTCAGGTGAGCCGCTGTTCGTGTTTCCGCGGTCAAATCAGCCCTCATTGGGTTTATCCTGCGAGTTTCATACCAGACTTACGGTAGCATGTCCGTGCTCGCTGGAAATCCTGGAGACTCTTTAGAAAACATGATATTTCTACTCCTCATAAATCCAATCACATTACTTATTATGCTTATGATATTTATTACAAAAAAACTGTGCTTTACTTTTGTTTAAATCAATCTCAAAATCTCTTGTATTGCTGAAATAAAATGGGTTAATTTTGGCTGTGAATTAATCCCAATCATCAATGTATTTCATTATAAATCCGTCACAGACCTACTTAGTCCTCAATAGAAACTT
>NC_050529.1:2862790-2863808 GCF_002922805.2 Oryzias melastigma
ACTTCTCTTACTAGAAACTATAAATGTACTAAAAAAATCTAGAAGTGCATCTACAGGTGCTGGGCAATAAAGAAAAAATGTTGTATCATGATTTTACATCACAATAATGACATATATCACGATATAAAACAATATATTTTCAGCTATGAAAAAAGCCCTCGCTAGTTTTACTTTAAAAACAGGAAGCTTCACTGACACTTTATTTTAAAGATTTGTTACTTCCGGTGACAGTAACGCATATAATTCTGCTTTGTTTTGTCGACTTGTCAGTTTGTCGGTTTGTTAGTCTGTTGGTTTGTCGGTTTTTTCGGTCTGTTGGTTTTTTCGGTCTGTTGGTTTGTCGGTTTTGTCGGTTTGTTGGTTTGTTTGTTTGTCGGTTTTTTTCGGTCTGTTGGTCTGTCGGTTTTGTCGGTTTGTCGGTTTGTTGGTTTGTTGGTTTGTTGGTCTGTTGGTTTGTTGGTCTGTTGGTTTGTTGGTTTTTTCGGTCTGTTGGTCTGTTGGTTTGTATGTTTGTTGGTCTGTTGGTTTGCTGGTCTGTCAGTTTGTTGGTTTTTTCGGTCTGTTGGTCTGTCAGTTTGTTGGTTTGTTGGTCTGTCGGTTTGTTGGTTTTTTGGTCTGTTGGTTTGTTGGTTTGTCATTTTGTAGTGGATCAGTTCCTTTTTCGTTGTGTTGTAGATCTAGATTTAGTTCCAGTTCTGGACTATATCAGACTAAAACATGATGAAGCTCAGACCAATTTTTCCTCTTCTGTGTCGAACTGAAACTTTTTGTACAAACTGGAGCATCAGCTTCTCTCTTCCTCCGGATTAACACCTCAGATCAAAGGATCAGAGGGAGCAGCTTCAGATCTGCTTTTTAAATATCAGCAAATCACCAGGAAGAAAAAGATCCACTCGGATCCTGTCTATCCTCTGTGTAAGTCAAGGTGATCCATGCTGGGGTCAGCGGGCGGTCCTGAAGGTCGTGCTTTGACCTGATGAGGATGCACTCATGCAGGTTACTTCCTCTGACGGACAGC
>NC_050529.1:2863849-2868452 GCF_002922805.2 Oryzias melastigma
AGGGGGAGGGGGCGGGGCATTTGTTACAGGAAGCAGCAGAGCGCAGCAAGGACGCTGCTGAATTATTGATCAAGCTAATGGAGAAGTTTTCCCTTTCCTCTGCATCACGTTGAAATGCAGTCACCTGAGATTTCCCATGAGCCCTCAGTCACCAGGTCACCACGGAAACACGACGAGGCCCTTCTGATGTGCAGATAAAGAACCGCCACGTCAGCCGAGAGGAAGAGGAGGCTGAAGGTCACCTCATCACTGACCTCGATTCAGACACGTGTTCACTGGTCGGTTCTGCAGGCTCAGAAGATTTAGCGGTTCTGAAGGTGTTAGACGTTGGTTCTGATGACAACGCAGGAAGGTTCTGTTTGTGGAACACATTCTCCTGAATAACAGACATCCAGCAGCATCTCTGTGATTTTGGCTGTGAGGAGCATCAGAAACTTTGATCCTTTCAAAGAACTGATTGTTCTGTTCTGATGGTTCTGTGACGGTTATTCGGACCTCGTGTTGTGTTGAGTTTGTCTTCTGTCTCTCTGAAGATCCTCAATGGATCAAAGGTTTGATCAGAAAGATTCCTTTTATCTTTATGGAGCCCCAGAGGAGATCTGCTGCTCTCTGGAAGTCCGAAGTTCTGCCTCTGAGCTCAGAACCTGTTTCTGGAGGTCCGGTCTGTGCAGATGTGAGGTGGATATGAAGAGCAGCTGATGTTCCAGCAGCAAAATACGCTGCAAACAGCATCTCTGCTTTCACCTTTCAACTGCAGTCAGCACTTCTGCTCACCTGACATCACCAGCAGCAGAAGAAGCCACGCCCAGAAACCCAGAGTCACTGCTGGGCTGCGTGGATGGACTTCCTCCTGCTTTTCAAAATAAGAGCGTTATTGACACCGACAGCACATGTTCTGCTGGGGTAGTTCAGCCGTTTCCATGTCAACCATCAACAAGCTTCTCCAATTACAACCTGTGATCCAGTCATAGGAGGAGGAACCGGTCCGGACCGACCCAAACAGCTTCACCCGGAACTGATCCTGCAGCGGTTGGACCCAGAAATAGGAAAACAGTAAATGTCCTGTCTGCCGCTCATGTTATGAGGTCCGGTTCGTTCACAGACCGCTTTCAGAACTGAACCTGTTCCTTCAATACTGAGGATTGTGGGTTTGGGTTAGGTGTCTGGTATAGCTTCAAGTTCTGATTGGAGAACCGCCTGAGTCATGCAGGTTTCCGGTCCATGTGCATCCACACGGCATTGTCTCTTCAGGTTTCCTTGGTCTCCCGGTTCTCTTGGGTCTCTTGGGTCTCCTTGGTCCCCCAGGTCTCAGGTCTCTTGGGTCTCCCGGGTCTCAGGTCTCTTGGGTCTCCCGGGTCTCGTTGGTCCCCCAGGTCTCGGGTCTCTTGGGTCTCCCGGGTCTCTTGGGTCTCCCCAGTCTCTTGGATCTCCTGGGTCTCTTGGGTCTCTCGGGTCTCCTTGGTCCCCCAGGTCTCGGGTCTCTTGGGTCTCCCGGGTCTCCTTGGTCCCCCAGGTCTCGGGTCTCTTGGGTCTCCCGGGTCTCGTTGGTCCCCCAGGTCTCGGGTCTCTTGGGTCTCCCCGGTCTCTTGGATCTCCCGGGTCTTGTTGGTCCCCCAGGTCTCGGGTCTCCCGAGTCTCCCGGGTCCAGCACCACGGGCTCCAGACCCAGCTTCTGTTTGTGATCGTTGTTGTTCTAAACTTGTGTTTGGACCACAGCAAACCCCTGGAGACTGTGTAGACTCCCGTAGAAAGTGGATGGGTTCTGGTTCTGGACTCCATCTGTTCTTCCCTCCTCCACCACTTGAAGGAGAGAATTCCCTCTTTGGTGTGTTCGGGTGGAGCAGTTCTGGAGGGACTGTGGTTCCGCATGGTTCTGGAGGCCCAGTAGGGGTCCCGGTACCGTTCTCCAGACCCAGGTGTTTTTTCTGATGACGTCATCGGTCATGCTCCTCCCTGACCTCACTGCAGTAAAATTCGTGCTTTTATTTTGAAGGCTAGCAATCGCGCCTCCGGTGCCTTCCGCGCGCGCGTTCACGCAGCAGCCAGTCGGCATGACAACGCGCTCTGACTGACAAAGGCGCCGCAGCTCACGCGCCGGAGGATGGCAGCAGAACCTCCGTGTACCGGAACCGGTTCGGTCCTCGCAGTCATGCAGAGCGCGCGCCCGGTCACGGTGAAGGTGTCCGCGGCCAGCCTCGCGCTCAGCGCGCTCGCGCTGTCGCTGCTGGTCACCGCCATCTGCACGGACCACTGGTACCACACGGACACGCGCGCGCACAAGGAGAACTGCGACCGGCACGGGGCGGACTCCACGGACCAGAAGAACCGGGACATGCCGATCTACCACCTCCCGCTGCTGGATGGAGGCGCGCGCCACCGGGACGTGGCGCTGATGAAGCCCGTGCACGTGGGGAGCCGCGAGGAGGAGCTGCTGGAGAACTGGCGCGCGATCCTCGGGATGGGCATCCTCGAGACCGAGTGCGGGAGGCCGTTGTTCTCCACGCACGCGGGGCTGTGGCAGAAGTGCTACTTTGAGGACCAGGACATCGACAAGCTCATCGCACGGGGTCAGCGCGTGCGCGTGCATGTGATGCATGACATCCACGCTAACACTTCTGCACGCACGCGCGTTCAGTATCACCAGAAACGTCTTCTGTGCTGAGGAGCGCGCGCTTTAATGTCACAGTGAGTGAATGTCTGACGTCATAGATCCACCTGAACCTGCAGCACTGAGAATTCTGGGTAATGGGGTCCAGTCTCCAGAACCACTGTCGGCTGGAACTAAGCAGAACCGAGCTGATAAAATGACTGAGCGCTACTGAGCTGATCAAATCTGACCCGTTCTGACCCGTGTTTTCATATCTGACCCGTGTTTTCATATCTGACCCGTGTTTTCCTATCTGACCCGTTCTGACCCATGTTTTCATATCTGACCCGTGTTTTCATATCTGACCCGTTCTGACCCGTGTTTTCATATCTGACCCGTGTTTTCATATCTGACCCGTGTTTTCATATCTGACCCGTTCTGACCCGTGTTTTCATATCTGACCCGTGTTTTCATATCTGACCCGTTCTGACCCGTGTTTTCATATCTGACCCGTTCTGACCCGTGTTTTCATATCTGACCCGTGTTTTCCTATCTGACCCGTTCTGACCCGTGTTTTCATATCTGACCCGTGTTTTCATATCTGACCCGTTCTGACCCGTTCTGTCATACAGTAGAAAAGTATTCAGTCAGTCAGGAATTGAACACGTTCTGCCTCTTGTAACGATGACAGGTCTGTTATTTCCATCATAGCTAAACCTCAACTAGAGAGACAACATGAGAAATAAATCCAGAAGATCAGATTGTCTGATTTTCTGGATTAATTTTTCAAATTATGGTGGAAAACAAATATTTGTTCAGCTACAAAAATCCAGATTTCTGTAACTTCTGTCAGAGGATCTTCTGTCCTCCACTCCTTACCTGTATGAATACACCTGTTTGAGCTGGTTATCTATAGAAAAGACTCCTGTCCACAACCTCAAACACTCCAAACTGCACCAAAGAGCTGTCGAAGGACACCAGAAACAAATACTGGAAGACTGAGGACCAATCAGAGTTCTTCCCTTCCTCTTCATTTATCCCTCCAAATGGAGAGTTATTAGAAAATAATGTCTCATATTTTGGATGTTACTTTAGTCCGATGACGTCATCAATAATCGACGGTCCACTAGCGTGAGCTCGGAGCTTCCAGGGCTTGAATATATATATATATATATATATATAACACAACAACATTGGTTTAATAACTTTTAAAAGGTCATACTACAACAAAAAGTCATGACTTACATTTAAATGTAAACTTCTGCGATTCAGAGCGCACCCACATGAAGAAAAACGCTTCCCATCATCACGGCTTGTGATGGAGGACTTTGCTTTACTCCGCTTGGAGGGTCGGATTTAAACAATGCATTTCCTGGACTCTTCAGATAGAAGGGAAGGGAGAAGGAATCTGCAATAAAGCAGCTTGATTTGAAGAAATCAGTGATTAGGAAATGGGGGGGGGGTGGCGGGGGGTAGGCTACCATCAGCAACACACTACACCACGGCAGACGTGTCCTCCTGCTAAAGCCAGAGCATGTGCAGGTCCAGTCTAACGTTAGACAGCATCTAGATGATCCAGAAGAGGACTGGGGAATGTCCTACGGTGAGAGGAAACCAGACTCTCTGATAAGAACTCTACTGTTTAGAGGAGAAAAAACCCACCATCCTTATTGCAAAGCATGGAGGTGGAAGCGTCATGCTTTGGGGCTGTTTTTCAGCGAAAAGACCAGGAAGACTGATCTATGTAAAGGAAAGAATGAATGCAACCATGTATGACCAGATTCTGAGTGAAAATCTCCTTCACTTGTGGCTGGGTCTGTCACCATGACAACCATCCCAAACACACTGCCGGGTAACCAAGGAGTGGCTTCAGAAGAAGCATTTCAAGGTCATGGAGTGGCCGAGCCAGTCTCCAGAGAAACTCTTTGGAGGGAGTTGAAAGACCTCAAAACATCACTGCTCTAGAGGAGATCTGATGGAGGAATGGACCAAAACATCTCTGCTCTAGAGGAGATC
>NC_050529.1:2872504-2879041 GCF_002922805.2 Oryzias melastigma
GACCCCCAGTCAGCTTGGTTTTATGTTCTTCATGAAGAGGGTCCACACAACAGAAGTTCTGGTTGTCTGTCTCAGAGGCCCGGTTCTTTTACATCAGGCTCCAGATCCTTTTTTCTTGATTCTGAAGAGTAGAACCAAGTAACTTGGTGTTTCTTTTTGCAGGCAGAACCGGATTATAGAAAACAGTTACAGAACATGTGGAGAACAGTTGGGTCTGCAAACAGCACTTAGATGATACCAGAACCGATCAGTGATGGACATGTTCTGGATAAACAAGGTTTCAAAGATGAAACATCTGAACTCTGACAACAATCCAAACTGACTCCAGAACCGGCTCTTCTGAACCCTCTCAGGACAGCTGTTGCAGATTTGTAACAGCTGAATGCTAACTACCAATATTACTATACTACTTTATTAGTATATACTTTATTACTATTATACTGTATTACCATATTACTTTTTAAAGCATATTATTATATTACTATAATACTGTATTACTACAATACTTTTTTACCATTTTACTATAATGCTGTATTACTACAATACTGTATTACCATATTTCTATACCACTATATTACTTTAATACTGGATTACTACAATACTTTATTACCATATTACAAAACTACTATATTAACATAATACGGTATTACCATATTACTATACTACTATAATCCTACATTATTGTATTACCGTATTACTATGATACCTATATTAGTCTAATACTATATTACTACTATACTGTATCACCATATTACTCATTTCTATCATCTTGACCGCTTCGTCCCTTTCGGGGTCGCGGGGGTGCTGGAGCCTAACCCGGCTACTAATGAGTGAAGGCGGGGTTTGCCTGGACAGGTCACCAGTCTGTCTCAGGGCCTCAATCACACACACTCTCACATTCACACCTAGGGGCAATTTGTAGTCACCAATTAACCTATGACTATAATACTGTATTACCATATTACTACAGTAAGCTACTGTATTATTGTAATACTGTATTACCATATTACTATACTACTATAATAATATACTACTATTCACAGACATATAGTATACTAAACGCTTTGGGCCCTCGAAGGAGGGTAGAAAGCGCCATACAAGTATACGCCATTTACCATTACTACTGTATTACTGTATTGGTATACTACTGTAATACTATACTACTATATTACCATATTCATTTATTACTGTAATACTATACTACTGTATTACCATATTAATTTATTACTGTAATACTATACTACAGTATTACCGTATTGCTATACCACTGTAATACTATACTACTGTATTAATTTACCACTGTAATACTATACTACAGTTTAACCATATTAATATACTACTGTAATACTATACTACTGTATTAACGTATTACTAGACAGCTATTTTACTATATTACTATGATACTGTATAATTATACTACTATATTACACTATTACTATACTACTGTATTACTTCCTTACTGTAATACTATACTATTGTATTATTAGACTACTATTTTACTATATTACTATTATACTGTGTTACTATAATACCGTCTTAACGTATTACTATACTACTATATTAGTATATTACTTTATGGGGTATTACTACAATACTGTATTACCGTATTAGTGTATGAATGAATGAACTTCATTTATATAGTACTTTACATCTGCTTATAGCATTCCAAAGTTCTTCACAATAAAAGAGGAAAGTTTAAAATAAATTAGACAAATTAAGAACAAAATTTAAAAAACAGCATAAAATTACGAAAACAGTCTGCAGTAAAATACATAAAAGTTAAATAAGAACACAATAAAAGAAATAAAAATAAAATAGAATAAAATAAAATGCCACCATCTACTGAGCATTAAAAGCCATTCTAAAACTGTGTTTTTAAATAACATTTAAAGCTGTTAAGATCTGACATCATGCACAGTTCTGCTGGAATACTATTCCATATGAGAAAGAACCACGGTCACCCCAACGTTTCTGTGGTGACCTGGGCACCTCGAGCAGATATTGATTGGTAGACCTTAAAACTCTGGAATTGCTCCGGACGTTTAAAAGCAGTTAAATAAACCGGAACAAGACCATGAAGAGCCTTAAAAACAAACAGTAAAAGTTTAAACTGAATTCTAAATTGAACAGGGAGCCAGTGAAGAGACTTGAGAACCGCAGTGATGTGTTCTCGTCTGGATGTTCCAGTTAACAGTCGTGCTGCTGCATTCTGGACTGACTGGAGACGGTCGAGTGATCGCTGAGAGACGCCAAAGTACAGAGAGTTACAATAATCTATGCGGGAGGTGATATATTAGTATATTACTATAATACTGTATTGCCATATTACTATGCTAATAAATTACTATACTATTATACTACTATGATACCACATTACTATACTACTATATTACCATATTACTAGACTACTATATTAGTATACTACTATATGACTGTATCACTATGATACTATACTACACTACTATGATACCACATTACTATATTGCCATATGACTTTGCTACTATATTACTATACTACAGTATTACCATATTACTACACTACCACATTACTAGGATAGTATATTACTATACTACTATATTGCTTTATTTCTATAATACTATACTACTATAAAACTGTATTACCATATTACTATACTACTACATTGCTATGCTACTAATTTACTACAATACTATATTACCATACCACTATAATACTATACTACCATATCTGTGGTTTGGTTTCCAGACATGCGTCGCATCACGGCTGGTTTTCTGGGCATGGCGGCGGCTGTCTTGCTGTTCGGCAGCATCGTGGTGTCCGTGGGTTTTGTCTGGGAGGAAAGTCTGACTCAGCACGTCTCTGGGCTGCTCTTCCTGATGGCAGGTAACCCACCAGAACCTCGTCTAGACCTGTGCAGAACATGTTCAAAAACCTCAAGATGCATTGCTTTCCATCTGCTGTAGAACCGGGAAATTCCACAGCAGAATCAGATGTTTGATGAAGACCAAAATTCTGCAGAAAATCCCAGACAAGACTCAGCTTTGACCGACATGTTTCTGATGCAGGTGTTCCTCTTTCAGGTGTTTCTGGTGAACATGGTCCTGTTTCAGATGTTTCTGATGCAGGTGTTCCTGTTTCAGATGTTTCTTTAGCAGATCAGGTTCTTACTGAACTTTTCTCGCTCTTCCTACCTGGTCAGTGTTTCTTCACAATCATACCTGCCTTCTCCTTTTTTTTTTTAACTTGTCCTGTCCAACAGCTGAGCCAACAGATGTGGGCTGAGAGCTTCTTGTGTTGGGCAGATTTTACTGACACAACAGGATTTATTGAGTATAAACCCCTGTTGTATTTAATGCTAAACTTTATTTATATTGATTATGTTTGTCTTTGTTTTGTTGGACCGGACGGAAAAGAAGAAGGGGGGGTAAAAGGGGGGTGGTTTAGAGAAAAAAGAAGATGGCAACAGAAGGAAACTACACCTTAAAACATCCAGATCTAAAGAGTGTACTAGAGTGGGCGGGGCCTGTCTACACACACCTGTTGGTTGAGATAGTCTCCACATTTAAACTAGTCAGAATGTACACAATATAACTGCAGCTCACACACTTCATCATACAAATCGACACAAATAAAGACTTTCATTCTGTCACACACACTATTAGTGCAAAGGTGAGCTGACACCTGTGCTCAGGTGAGTGTTTATGGTTTCCTAATGTTGATAAAGATGGAATATACAAAGGGGGAGGGCGCCCGGCCATCCCCACGCCAAGAACTCCTCTGGAAAGCATCGGTGAAGAATTCACTTTTGGACATATTTTTCTTTTTTTGACTTATAGTTGCATTAACTCAGGTTTGGTTTTAATTTGTTTTTCTGAGCTTTCAGCTCCTTTTTTCCCTCCTCTCTTTCTCTTTCTCCTTTCTTCCTTCATTCGTCTCTCATTCCTTCCTCCCTCGTTCCTTTCAGAATAAGAGCATGTTTTCTTTGGAGCACAGCTGTATCTTTAGTCTTGTCTCTTTTTCTTCCTTCATATCTCTGTATTTGATCCTCTCTTTTTTGGAGGTGGTCCATCCAGCAGTTCTGCAGTGACCCGCCTCTCAGAGGTCTCAGTCCATCTGAAAACTGATCTCACTGACCCACCTCTTTGCTACAGTTCACCTGGAAACCAGAGCCGTCAGCCTCTATCTCTGGACTGGTTTGAACCTGATGACAGTCATGATAATAAAATGTTTCCTCTCTGGGTTTAAGGCTGTTGCTCTTTTCCAGTTGGTTCTATAGAACTTGGTGGTGATGTGTAGGGCGGGGCTGCAGGTGGATCACCTGGACAGTTTCTTATCAGTCTGTGTGTCCAGAATGAGGTTCTCAGGCCCAGAGCTTGGTCTGGTTTTTGATCTTCCCTCTCTCTGTCTTTAGGCATTTTCTGCACCATCTCCCTGTGTACCTATGCAGCCAGCGTGACCTACGACCTCTCCAGAAACCCCCCCTTCATCTATGGTCTGCCCGCGGATGTGGACCACGGGTACGGCTGGTCCATATACTGCGCCTGGACCAGTCTGGGTCTGACCGTGGCCTCCGGCTGCCTCGCTACTGCCTTTCCGTTCCTGAACCGGGCCGGAGCTCTGAGGTCCAAAACCGCACGGGAATCCTCTGTGTGAGCTGCTGCTGATCCGAAGGAACCCGAGACGTGGTCCGGACCGGGCTGCAGAACTTTTATTGGACTGGTTCCTGAAGGAGTGGACTCAAACTTCTGCTGCAAAGCTGCTGTGGAGCTCCGCCCCCCCGAGCTTTGATAGGAACAGTGTTGGTAGTGTCAGAGGAACCGGGCAGCCGGGCCGGGCCGGGCCTGCAGTGTTAGCCAGTGACCGTGTCTCTTTGTGAAATGTCTGTATTAAGGCTGACCCCTCCCCCGCAGTATTACACAGGTGAGGTCACAGGTGAGTCTGCTGCGTTTTAACCACGAGGGTGGAGCCTCCTCTCTGACTGCACGGAGGCGTGTCCAGTGGCTCCGCCTATCCTTTACCAAAGGTCAACATACCCTGATTTCTGACCCCGCCCAGGAAAAACGTTTTAGCCCCCCCCCCACAGGTGGGGGTCAGACGGTGGTCGTGACGACGAAGATGAAATTAGATGAGTCCAAAGCGTTTTCATTCAGCCACTCCCTCCCTCCCTCCGCCAGAAGGATTTTTGTAGTTTTAATGAACTGATGAAGACACCTGTCAGGACAGGTAAAGAGGAGGGGCTCTAGAAGGTCTCCAGAGGGACCTGAAACCATCTGAAGAGAAGTCCCGTCATCTTCCCCGGTAATCTGTAAATAAAGGACATGATGGTCTCACAGTCTCAGAGTGAATTCTTCTCATTGGTCTTGGAGACTATTTATGAGCTGAGCTCAGACCTGCGCGTGCTCGTTCATGTTCCGATGCCGGTGGTCCAATTCCCATCACACGAGCTTCATCCTGCGCTCCACGGCAGCCCCGCCCCCGAACGTCAGGAACTACCCACTGCGCATGCTCACTACCTCGGTGTGTTCGGTTCGGTTCGCTGGAGCTCTGCCGCCGTCAGTAGGTGACCGTGCGTCCTTCCGGTTCGGATCCTCGCTGAGACAGACCGGGCGTCACGCCCCCCCACCGTCCAGCACGCGCACCGCATAGGAGCCCCCCCCCCGCCACGGTGACATGACAGCGGCGGAGCACCGTTCGGTCCGCTGACCCACCTCCGCTCCCGGTAACCGACGCAGCCCCCCCGTGCGCGCTTTCGCCGCCGGCCGCCCAGCCTGTGCTGGGAGCGCGCGGCCCGGGAGCGCGCAGCCGCCATGCCCTCCGCCCGGTCCTCCGCTAGCTGCTAGCCGCGGAGCTAACGGTTAGCCGAGGATGGTGGCGGCGGTCCCGGAGGATCCCGGACGTCGTGAGGCCCCCGGCTTCAGCCGCGCAGCCGGACCCGCAGAGCCGCGCACGGAGTTAGCGCCAAACGGAGCCGCGTGCGTGTGAGCATGCAGGCGGGCCAGCTGCAGTTCGATTTCTGCAGCGAGGACAACGCGCCGCGGTGGAGAGGCCTGCTGGTGCCCTCCCTGGAGAAGGTAAGCGCGCGCGCGCGCACGCACGCACGCACGCACGCAGCTGCTGCTGCAGGTGTGGCCCTGCAGGTGAGCCGAGCCGTTCCGTGACACTAGCGGGGAACGTCAGACAGGGAAGCGGGGTGCAGGTTCTGGACTCGTCCGGTTCACCTGAACTTTCTGCATCTCTGGTCCTGCAGTCCAGGTCTGATCTGGACCACAGTCTGATCTGGACCACAGTCTCTGATCTGGACCACTTTCTGATCTGGACCACAGTCTCATCCGGACCACAGTCTCTGATCTGGACTGATCTGGACCACTTTCTGATCCGGACCACAGTCTCTGATCTGGGCCACAGTCTCTGATCTGGACCACAGTCTCTGATCTGGGCCACAGTCTCTGATCTGGACCACAGTCTGATCTGGACCACAGTCTCAGATCTGGACCACTTTCTGATCTGGACCACAGTCTCTGATCTGGACTGATCTGGACCACAGTCTGATCCGGATC
>NC_050529.1:2879115-2882304 GCF_002922805.2 Oryzias melastigma
CCACTTTCTGATCCTGACCACACTTTCTGATCCGGACCACAGTCTCTGATCCGGACTGATCTGGACCACAGTCTCTGATCTGGACCACAGTCTGATCCGGACCACAGACAGATCTGGACCACAGTCTCTGATCCGGACCACATTCTCTGATCTGGACTGATGTTCATTGTCCTGGGCTTCAGGAGATTCTGTCGGGTCAGGCCTGAACTTTGTCCTGTCTAGTTTATTGATTGCGATTTCCAGAATAAAAGACAAACCTGAGAAAGAAACGATGGAAACCACAATCAAGGATCAAAATGAACAATCAAAGCCTTTGATCGGTTACTGAACGTTTTTAAACATCATCTGTAAGATTTTAGCAGCTGGAAAGTCCAGCAGCAGGTCTGTTCCTGACCCGGTTCCTGTGGGACCAACATGAAGACCTGAACCGCTTAGAGTCCAACCCCAATCAACCAGAGCATTACCGTCCTCCACCACTAGAGAGCAGCACACGTCCAGGAGTCCTCTGATCAATAAATACTCCCACACTCTGTTTCATTGCTGATCAAACTTTGTATGGCTGCACGCTACAGGTACTGAACCAGGTACACCCCAATCTGAAGTCCCAGCAGGAGGCGCTGCAGTACATCGAGGAGCTGATCCTGCTGCTGCTCAGCATGCTGTGTCAGGCTCAGCCTCGCACAGTGCAGGACGTCGAGGTGATGCACAAACGCACACATGCAACTGTCTGTGTGTCGACCAGACCCACAATTTTGGATCCAAACCGTGTTACGACCGAATGTGAGGACCGGGAGTGGTTCATCCGGACCTGCATGTTTGTGTCGAAAGTGTCAAATTATTGTCGTGCTGAATTCAAAAATGATTGTTTTGGTTATCGTTTGATTGCATCACTCCAGATTTAGTACAACCTGCTGAAGGTTTTTCCTCATTATTACTTCATCATTAGGAAATTTAAAAAAGGATTTTTTTCTGAACTTTGTAGTTTTATGTTGTTTTGTACACAAACAAATAATATTTTCAAAAATCCAGATTTGAACCGTATCAAGATGAAAGGGAGTGATTGCATTTCTAGTGTCGACCATCTCTAGTAAATGTTTCAGGATGTTGAGATTTTTCGTGTTTAGAAGATATTTTATGATGTTTAAATTTGATGTGTTGATCAGATCTGTCCCGGCTGAGCTTCAGTCTCAATCAGCTTCAGTCTCAATCAGCTTCAGTCTCAATCAGCTTCAGTCTCACTGAGATTCAGTCTCACTGAGCTTCATTCTCAATCAGCTTCAGTCTCAATCAGCTTCAGTCTCAATCAGCTTCAGTCTCAATCAGCTTCAGTCTCAATCAGCTTCAGTCTCAATCAGCTTCAGTCTCACTGAGCTTCAGTCTCACTGAGCTTCAGTCTCATTCAGCTTCAGTCTCACTGAGCTTCAGTCTCAATCAGCTTCAGTCTCAATCAGCTTCAGTCTCACCGAGCTTCAGTCTCAATCAGCTTCAGTCTCAATCAGCTTCAGTCTCACTGAGCTTCAGTCTCACTGAGCTTCAGTCTCAATCAGCTTCAGTCTCACTGAGCTTCAGTCTCACTGAGCTTCATTCTCACTGAGCTTCAGTCTCAATCAGCTTCAGTCTCAATCAGCTTCAGTCTCAATCAGCTTCATTCTCACTGAGCTTCAGTCTCAATCAGCTTCAGTCTCAATCAGCTTCAGTAACTCACACCTTTCTATTGCTGACTTCAGGAGAGGGTCCAGAAGAGTTTCCCTTATCCCATCGACAAGTGGGCAATTGCAGATGCTCAGGCGGCCATCGAGAAAAGGAAGAGAAGGAACCCTCTGTCTCTGCCGGTTGATAAGATCCACCCCCTGCTGAAGGTATCGGTTCATTTTTTCATCCTCGGCTCTTGTCGACATTTGTTAGTAACTCTGACTCTCAGACAGAACCTGTCTCTAGGTGGAAGTTCTGCTGTTGGCTTCCAGAGAATTTCATTTTGGGCTGAGGTTTGCTGCGATTCTGGAACTCTGAAAAGCTCTAAGGGCAACTACTGCTTCTTTCTGTCTCCCATCATTCTTTGTGTTCAGGAGGTTCTGGGCTATAAGATTGAGCACCAGGTGTCCGTGTACATGGTAGCTGTGTTGGAGTACATCTCTGCTGACATCCTAAAACTTGCTGGAAACTATGTAAGAAATATCCGCCATTATGACATCACCAAGCAGGACATCACTGTGGCCATGTGTGCTGACAAGGTACATTCTGAAACCTCCAGGTGCTTCCAGAATCACCTGATGAACATGTTGATTTAAGCTGGTAATGCTCTGAGACTCCTGATCCTGTGTGTTTTGTATGTGGTTGCACACAGGTGTTGATGGACATGTTCCACCAGGATGAAGAAGACACCACCGGCTTCCCTTTGATTGACGAGGAGCCCTCAGCCAGTGAGGATCAGAGTTACCATGAGCTTGTGCGGAGCTTCCTGGCAGATGGCCGACAATACCTGAGACAGCTCAACCTGATCATCAAAGTCTTCAGGGAGCCTCTGAGCTCCTGCCCGATGCTCTTCTCACAGCACGTATGTACCATCACCTGCTCAATCAGGCGACAGGCCTGGGGGGTCACTAGTGGATCTGGTTCTGCAGGAGGTGGACAGCATCTTCAGTCGAATCTTGGACATCCACGAGGTGACGATGAAACTGCTGGGTCTGATCGAAGACGCCGTGGAGATGACAGATGAAGGTAGCCCTCATCCTTTGGTGGGGAGCTGTTTTGAAGACCTGGCTGAGGTTTGTGCTCCTGTTTGCCGATCGGTCGAACGTCCGGTCGGAATGTTTCTCACATAAGCCTGATTGACAGGAGCTGGCCTTCGACCCGTACGAGACCTACACACAGGATGTTCTTCGTTCAGGGTTTCAAGAACACTTCTCAAGCCAGGTGTCAAAACCCGGAGCCGCCTTATACCTCCAGGTAACCCCGCCCCCGGCCTCAGTGAGGGTGTGCATAGTGTTGAAAATACTTTGCTTCAAGTTAGGGTTGGGCCATCCAGAATCTTTTATATGACGATATCGTTATTTTCATATTGGGCGATAACGATATACACTGGTCACAAAAATTAAAGGAACACTTTTTTATTGGGCATGAATTGAATTAAACCTGTCTGATAATTTTCTGGTTGGTTAACAGCTGAGGGCCTTGTTAATCAATTTCAGC
>NC_050529.1:2886169-2906279 GCF_002922805.2 Oryzias melastigma
TCAGACTGTACAACAGCTCAGGGATGCCCTCACACAGATCTGGGAGGAAATGCCACAAGACACCATCCGTCGTCTCATGAGGAGCATCCCGCCACGTTGTCAAGCATGCATACAAGCTGGTGGGGGCCACACAAGAAAAGCATTTTGAGTTGCAGAAATTAAGTTTTAGAAAAAATGGACTAGCCTGCTACATCTTCATTTCACTCTGATTTGATGGTGTCTACACAATTGAGCCTCTGTAGGCTGAAAACTTTTATTTCCATTAAAAGACTTTAATCATCCTTTTGTTCCTGAGACACTGCCCTGTAGTTATTTGTATAGATATCCAACTTCTTATTGAGATCTGATGGATCTAATGTGTTTCTTTAAAGTTCTTTTTAAAATTTTTGTGAGCAGTATATATCACGATACAAACCAAATCACTATATTTGAGAAATGTGTAATCATCAACAGGTTATATAGATTAAAATATTTATTTCCTGTCACACTTTAAACATACTCGATTCACAGAAGGAATATGATGCTGCTGTGTTTTATAGAAAACTTTATTAATGTCCTCATTAATGCATTAATCCGGTCCCTGATCACGTACAGGAAACACATGGAACAGCATGTTAGCACTAGGGTTAGCATGTTAGCATTATTGTTAGAAAGCTAAAATAAGCATTATAATGTTAACATTTTCGTTAGCATATTAACATTAGCATCTAACAACAGTGCTGTCTATATATCACCTTTTATTCATGTGTTGCTGCTGTCAGTGTAGAAGCTTCATCCTCCAGTTCTGACTAGATCCTGTCATAAATCGCGGCATTTTCCACAGTTTCATCAACCAAACTAAACGCCACACAGTTGAAGTGATGGCGGGGGTGGGGCGTGTCTTGTGTATTTGCTAGCCTGCCGTTCAGACGGTGTAGGTAGCAGATGTGCTCGGCCTGTCAGATCGGTCGGAGGCTGGCGTATAGATGACGTGTAAGATTGTGATTGGTCCGGACCATCAGACCACTGTCACCTGACACGGGGAATGACACACTTCCGCCATAACGATGCACGGATTCATTCCGAGTAAAAAACTGAGGAGGTCCGAACAAATACGTTAAGAATCACAAAAGGAGAAGGAATATTTGTAATCAGCTGAAAAAACCTTGAAGAAGAAATAATCCGATGGAGAGGAATCATCACAGGATAATGATCGTTATTTTAATAGAGAGAAATCAGTCTGGGAAGCATGAAGTTTGAGCTAAAGTGGGTGCTAGCGAGTAGCATGCTATCCTGTTGTTGGTCGCACATTAAAAAAAAAATAAAGAAAGTAATTATTCGCACATATTTTTTCTAAATACATCCTGCCAATGTTGAACTGGTCGCACGGACCGATGAAGTCCCGCTAGAATATGCAGCTCACGTTCTGCTCCGTTACACAAACACTGAGGAGAGCAGACGTTAGTGAAGGAGCTGTTGATGAAAAATAATAAATAATAGTCCGAGCAGATCTTAACACTTTTTCCTTTTTAAAAAAATAAACTTTATTGTAAACATCAGTTTCAGTACAGAAAATCTGCAAATTAGCCAACTCGTTTGTTACAGTTGTGTGACGTCATCACTAGTCGTTCTGACAGGCCGAGCACATGTTACCTACACCGGGTTAGGAGGAGTGGACAAAAGAAATTTACCAAAAGAAGACATAGTAAACTTGACAAAGTTCAAGTAAACGTTTGCTCGCCATGTGGCGACTAACGCTCTAACGTCTACTCAACAAACAGGAGAAAATGCTCCTGACTGGTGAGTGTTGGACCCTTCAAAATAAAAGTCTATCGCGGTATACTCATTTTTCTATTGAGAAAAAGTTCTATTAGGATATTTATCGTTTTATTGGCCAGCCCGAACTGAAGTTGATCTACATAAACTATGAAGAAAAACTGCCCGTGGATCAGAGTTCGATTCCTAATGAAGCTTTTGTCTGTTTTTCAGTCCATCTGTGAAGGTTTTAAGGAGGCTGTTCAGTATGTTCTTCCCCGACTGCTCCTCACGCCGGTCTACCACTGTCTGCATCTGTTCGAGATCCTTAAGGTGAGACGAGGAACCTTACAGAACACCTGTCACTCGTGTTCTGTAGAGAATAAAACACCAGCAGTTGTAGGTCAGGTCCGTGTCAGACCCAATCAGAATCCTTCTCCTGTGGCTGCAGTGATGCCTCCAAGCAGAGAGATGTGGAAAAACAGAGTCTTCAAATCTGAATGCTACGACCCCTCACCACTTTATTATTACTGATGGGTCATGTACGTTAGCACCGAGCTGTCAGCACTCAGAAAATACACTGCACAGGTTTTATAACTAAAAGGTAATTCTAAAAAGTTTACGGTCATTTTTGTTCCCATCACACCAGCAAAACATTGATTTCATAACAGCAAATCAAACAAATCCTCATGTATGTTAGTTTTAGCTCTGTCCTGAATTGGACTAAGAACCTGTAGATCACGAGTCACCAACCTGCCCGCGAGCAGCAGGTTGGTGACTCCAAGGAGGACACAAGCTGCTAGGTCTCTTCTAAAATTAGCACAACTCTCTAGGAAGTGCTATGCAAGTATACAATATTTACCATTTAATAGCCTGAATCTATTAATATTTGATATTAAGTCCTGAACCGGATGATGATAATTCGTGTAGAGAAAATGGTCGAGTCGGGGTGGGATTATATAAGTTCGCTTCCTTCCACTCCTTTTCAAGAGATCTACTTGTGATTCATTAAGTAATATGTCATGTATTGTGACCTGATTGTTTGAAATAAACCATTCATTCATTCATTCATGAACTTTAGTTAAGTTTTGGTGACCTCTGACCTACTCCAGTTCAAAGATTGTTCATTTTGTTAAAAATGCTGCAGATTTGCTCATTAATCCAAAATGTGACAAGATTTGTTTAAAAATGTGTACGTGGATTTTTCTTTAACATTACATAATTAATAAACATGGCACAACATGGTGAAAATGGGACATTTTTCCATGAAATGTTAGTAATTATATGAAAATGTAACAATTACTGAGATTATTTAAGTGGTGAATATTAATATCGGTTTCCTAGCTTGTTGTCATTGTTGATAATTATGGTGAGAAATCCGAGTCTTTATACAGAGTATCATTATTCATTATTAATAATGTTTAACTAACTATAACTACGCTAAATTTGTTGATTCAAAATGGTAGCCCTTCGTATGACTCAGTACCCATGAAGTAGCTCTCAGTTTCAAGAAGGTTGGAGACCCCTGGTGTAGATGTTGACTCAGGAGTTTAGTTGTACTATTTACAAATCTCCCAACCGAGGTCCTGTGAGGCGTCTGTTTCTCACACCGGAGATTCTAATGTTCTTATTCTCTTGCTGGGTTGTGTAGCAGAGCCTCTCACTTGTCTTCTACTCTGCTGAGATCCTGTTTGTGCTGTTCTCTAAAGACAATAGCACACACAGTTGAAGGAAATCTTCAGTTTCTTGGTCATTTTTTTAATGGAATCGTCTTCATTTCTAAGAACAACACTAGAATGTGGACTCATTCATAGTATTACCCCATAGTATTCCCTTATAGTATTCACTCATAGTATTTCCTCATAGTATTCACTCCTAGTTAGGGCTGGAAATCACTGGGTACCTCACAATACAATACGCGATACATGGCTCACGATATCGATAATATCGCGATATTGCGATAATTGTTAAAAATCCTCTCTAATAACTAACATTAAATAGAAGAACATGTTTTTTGGGAAAATATATCCCCATTCATCTTTTTAAGCTTAAACACAATTATAATAAACCACTTTTCTTATTTTGTGCAACAAATTAAAGACACTTTTGTGCAACATTACTGAAATCAGTAAAACTGTATTTGACAAACATTGACAACAACTGAATTGGAATTATCTGTCAGATTCAATGTTAACAATAGTAAACATGATCAGCAGTGACACTACTTAATGCAGAATTGTTGTAACAGAACAAATATTAAATAAGTCAAGTAGTGACAGCTATCTACCTCCAAAAGAACATCACACCAAAGGATGATGAATATAATGTTTTACAGCCTCTCTCAAAATTGACCTAATTTTTTGTGCACTTTTCTCTCACTTGAAAAGGGCTGAGCATCCAAAAATGAAGGTTGATTTACTCAGACTGTTACTTGAGATTATTTTTCCAATTTTTATCTATTTTCCATTTGGTCAGTCAGCAGTCAATAGGTAAAATCCTTAAAACACACATAATAATGGCAATAAATATAATTTTAAGTGCTTCAATTAATTAGCATTCTCCCTAATTTTACAGTGAATTCATGTACTTTATTTTAATTACATTTAAATTTAAGTTCATACATCAAATCCTGCTTTTTTATTTAAGAATTACTTTAAATTAACATTAGCAACAAGTAATAACATTGTTTGGAAACGTCACATTATAAATTTACCAAAGTTACACCGTACAGCAGCAGGCTAAACATTGAAGTGCATGAAAGCGAAAATTCCGACGGTCCCTGAAGTGTACACAAACAACTGCGAAGCACCGCCCAGTTCCCACAGCAAACAGGAAGTAAGTGATCGCTGACATTCTAGCGCTCAGACAAAGTCACTTCTTACCGGCTGGATCTCCTACAGATGGATGATAAATGCTGACAGGTAGACATGCTTCACACACGCGCTACAGAGCCTGTATCTCACCGGAGATTCTCCCGAACGAGCACGTGCATCGCTATTAAATGTCCGACGCAGCGCGCCCATCTGGTCAATAGTTCCGGCGCACGACTCAGACGCTCAGCGCTACAGCCTCTTAAATGAAAATATAATATCGATACATCGAGAACGCAGGACTAAATATCGTGATATATCGATATTTTGGCACACCCCTACTCATAGTATTACCTTATAGTATTCTCTCATAGTATTTACTCATAGTATTTCATCATAGTATTACGTCATAGAAATCCATCTTAATATTCCCTTATAGTATTTACTCATAGTATTACCTCAAAGTATTCCCTAGTAGTATTGGTTCACAGTATTCCCTCATAGCATTACCTCATAGTATCCACTCTTTTTTTGACTTCCGGTTCCGGATCTCGAGCAGACGTGTGTCTCCAGCTCTCCTCAACTCTACTGCTACGAGGAGAGTTGAACATGGCACCAAAGAAAAACTTCAAAGCCAATTTGACGGATCTCAAAATCGCACTCGCGGACATTCAAGCTAAGCTAACCCCTGCTCTTCTGCATGATGCTAAGTTATTAGCTCTGCTGGAGCTCGAGGCTAAGCTATCACCACTGTTACAACTCGTGGAAGATTTTCGAAAGGAAAAGGCACGTAACGAACAATCAATCAATCAATCAATCAAATATACTTTATTAATCCCCGGGGGGAAATTCATTGTGGTGGGCAGCAGCCGCTGGATGGCGCTTTATCGCCCAACAACAAGATAATCGCCAAGATCTCCTGGAGAGAAGAATGCATGACATGGATCAACAGGCACGGATGAATAATGTGATTCTCACTGGACTACAACTACAACCCCGGGTGCAGCCTGGTGCTACCAGCGCTAGCATGGATGCTAACGGTGCTGTGATGGATGCTAACCCGACTGTGGAGAATCAAGTTGGAGAATTTCTTGCGTCCAAAGGGATTTCCTTGGACCTAAACACTGTTGAGGTCTGTCATCCGCTTCCTCGGAGAAAGAATACGGATAAACCAGCGATCCTGATCAGGTCTGTGAATCGAAAGCACAAGATAGCTCTGATGAAACAACGAGAACACCTGAAGGGGTCTACGGTGCATCTTAACCATCATTTATCCAAATATCACGCTGAGCTGGAGAAGCACGCGAGGCTCCTTCTCAAGAGGAAACGGATCCATTCAACATGGATCCAGAACTCCAGAATCTTTGTGAAACCACTCGGACCAGCGGACCAGACGATGCCTCTGGAAATAAAAGCCATGAACGACTTTGAGAACTGTGGGATTACTCATGTCTGACCCTTTAATTCAAGCAAAATGTGAAATGTGAACTCAAAAGACCGTTGAAGGTGAACTCTGACCCGGTTCTGAGCTGAAGAACTTGGAGCAGATTTCGGTTGAAATGAGACCTTCACAGTCTCTCAGTCATGACAATGAAGAACGATTACGTGGCCTTAAACTGCTCCTAACTGTGATGTAGCACTGATTCTGCTCAAACTACTGATCTTTTTTCTTTTTAAATTATTACTTTTTGTATTATTATAATCATTCTTTGATGAATTATCTTTCAATGAGAATATTAGATTATTGTTACTGATTAATATAAATAATTTATCTGTGGATGTTTTGAAACTTGATTACATCACTGATCTTAATGACTCTTCCTAACCTAAATTTGTTATTGTAGAGTATAAATATTTGATATTAAGTCCTGAACCGGATATTGATAATTCATGTGGAGAAAATGGTTGAGTCGGGATGGGATTATATAAGTTCACTTCCTCCCTTTCAAGCGATTTACTTGTGATTCAATGTGATGTTATTTTTTTCATGTATTATTCCTGATTGCTTGAAATAAACCATTTCATTCATTCATTCATTCATTCATAGTATTACCTCATAGTATTACCTCAAATCAAGCCCATGAGTGGTGGGGGCTCCCTATGGGTTAAGTGGTGGTCTCTCCACACTTCGACCAATCCAGGGTGTCCACAGTCATACCATTCATCTTCCTGTTTCTCACGTCCTCGTTTGAGGAATCCATCTTAACATTTAGAATGAGATTAAAGCCACTAAGTTCTTCAACTCTCTGAAATGGTTCATTCTTGGGGTGTGGGGGGAAACAATTTGGTGATATTTCATGATATTTTTTTAGGTGATACTTTAATCAATTTAAAATTCTGACAGGATGATATTTAATTGGCTATTTCTGAGCTATCTTCAGCATCTGACTTTAGTTTTACACTCAGACCCCCGACCACTAGTTGGCAGCACTGTGAGACATGTATTGTGATACGTATCAGGATACGTATCGTACCGCGAGACATGTATCGTGATACGTATATTACAGTGAGACGTACCATGATACGTATCGTACTATGAGACATGTACCGTGATACGTATCTCACCGTGAGACATGTACCGTGATACGTATCGTACCGTGAGACATGTACCTTGATACGTATCGTACCGTTAGACGTACCGTGATACGTACCGTGATACGTACCGTGATACGTATCGCACCGTGAGACGTGTATTGTGATATGTATTGTACCATGAGACGTGTATTGTGATACGTATCGTACCGTGAGACATGTATCGTGATACGTATCGTACCGTGAGACATGTACCGTGATACGTATCGTACTGTGAGACATGTACCGTGATACGTATCGTACCGTGAGACATGTATCGTGATACGTATCGCACCGTGAGACATGTACCGTGATACGTATAGCAATGTGAGACATGTACTGTGATACGTATCGTACCGTGAGACATGTATCGTGATACGTATCGTACCATGAGACATGTACCGTGATACGTATCGTACCGTGAGACATGTATCGTGATACGTATCGCACCGTGAGACATGTACCGTGATACGTATCGTACTGTGAGACATGTACCGTGACACGTATCGTACCGTGAGACATGTACCGTGATACGTATAGCAATGTGAGACATGTACCGTGATACGTATCGTACTGTGAGACATGTACCGTGATACGTATCGTACCGTGAGACATGTATCATGATACGTATCGCAACGTGAGACATGTACCGTGATACGTATCGTACCGTGAGACATGTACCATGATACGTATCCTACCGTGAGACATGTACTGTGATACGTATCGCACCGTGAGACATGTACCTTGATACGTATCGCACCGTGAGACACGTACCGTGATACGTATCGCACCGTGAGACATGTACCGTGATACGTATCGCACCATGAGACATGTGCCGTGATACGTATCGTACTGTGAGACATGTACCGTGATACGTATCGTACCGTGAGACATGTACCGTGATACGTATCGCAGCGTGAGACATGTACCGTGATACGTATCTGACCATGAGACATGTACCGTGATGCGTATCGCACCGTGAGACATGTACCGTGATACGTATCGCACCGTGAAACATGTACCGTGATACGTATCGCACCATGAGACATGTACCGTGATACGTATCGTACTGTGAGACATGTACCGTGATACGTATCGCAGCGTGAGACATGTACCGTGATACGTATCGCACCGTGAGACATGTACCGTGATACGTATCGCACCATGAGACATGTACCGTGATGCGTATCGCACCGTGAGACATGTACCGTGATACGTATCGCACAGTGAGACATGTACCGTGATACGTATCGCACCGTGAGACATGTACCGTGATACGTATTGTGAGATACATATCAGGATACGTATCGTACTGTGAGACATGTACCGTGTTACGTATCGCACCGTGAGACATGTACCGTGATACGAATCGCACCATGAGACATGTACCGTGATGCGTATCGCACGTGAGACATGTTCCGTGATACGTATCGCACAGTGAGACATGTACCGTGATACGTATTGTGAGATACATATCAGGATACGTATCGCACAGTGAGACATGTACCGTGATACGTATCGCAACGTGAGACATGTACCGTGATACGTATCGTACCGTGAGACATGTATCGTGATACGTATCGTACTGTGAGACATGTACCGTGATACGTATTGTGAGATACATATCGTATCACGAGACTCTTGCCAATACACACCCCTAGTTGGTTCCATAACCTATTTAAATTCTGTTGGGTAAAAAGTATTCAGTCAACCACCAGTTGTACCAGTTCTCCAGTTAAAACGATGAGACTTCTATCAGAGGGAAACCTTCGCCGTGGCGCTAACATTCCTGTCCCTGTGAACGCTCTCGATGTTTGAAGCCGTTTGGACCGCGGTTCTATGAGCTGCTGTAATCTCTTTTGTCCCGGCTGAAGTTAAATCCTCACAAACCTCCAGTCATGTTCTGCAGATTATTTCTGAGCTGCTGGGGTCCGAGGTCCGAGGTCTGGTACTGATCTGAAGCACAGCTGACTGCTGCCTGGAACTGATCCAGTTGTTGCTCTGGATGTTACCATGTTTGGTTCTGTTAGTCACAACTTCAAAAACTACCTGCACAGGTCCTTCTCATGTCCACTCCCCCTATGTGTTTCCATAGCAACTGGAGGAGAAGAGTGAGGATGAGGAGGATAAGGAGTGCCTGAAGCAGGCCATCACAGCTCTGCTGAACCTGCAGAGCAGCATGGAGAGGATCTGCTCCAGGAACCTGGCCAAGAGGAGACTCAGGTACACCCAACGCCCGCCCACCTGCACAGGTGCACAGCAGCCTAACGTTTGGGAGAGCCCTCTGAGCTTTACCAACATTTTGATTTCTTTTGCAAATGGTCTTTATGAAGCTATAGTCATACAGACTCCTTAAAGTGTAACGTTTAGATTGTAGAATCAGAATCGGATTCACAGCCAGTGATGACGGCTTTCCCCTCACCTGTCCACCGGCGTTCACTAGTAAAAGTTCATTTCCTGTGTTTGCACGGCGCTGCAGCTCAAACAGCTTCTCCTTTAGTGGTCGTTAAAGCTGACCTGAACTCCTAACTGATCGGACCGCCCACAACCGAGCGGCGGGAAAAACGTTGCACAAAGAAGGTCAACATTTAGAAAGACATAACTTTATAAACCAACCTTTTCTCTGGCACATATACACACAAAAACACACACAGCCTGTGTGGGACTCCTCCCATCCTCTGTTTCCCTTTGGACCAAAATAAACCGGGGGGGGTTCTGCGTTTGGGCGGAGCTTAGAGGCGCTCATTGTTCTCTCACAGAAGAGCTCAGAAAGGAGAGCAGCTGAAGACGGAGAGGACGAAGATGAGGAGGACACGAGGACGTAGGTGTCTTCAGAGGGTCTGGGGGGGATCTTCACACTGCTACGACACTGTAGCCCCGCCCCTTTTTCACCGTAGCAACAGAGAACACGGCAGGATAAGGGCAGCTGCTGGAGGAAGTTCTGCTACATTTATACAGGAGGACCACAGAAACCATCAGAACCAGGAGGACCGCTGAAACCATCAGAACCAGGAGGACCGCTGAAACCACCAGAACCAGGAGGACCACGGAAACCATCAGAACCAGGAGGACCGCTGAAACCATCAGAACCAGGAGGACCACGGAAACCATCAGAACCAGGAGGACCGCTGAAACCATCAGAACCAGGAGGACCACAGAAACCATCAGAACCAGGAGGACCGCTGAAACCATCAGAACCATCCTCCTGTGTTCTTGCATGGCTGCCTGACCGCTCACAGGTCTCTCAGAGGACGGTTTGGATATGAACTGACTGATGTTGCTCGCCGCGGCGAGCCATAATGAGGGATGTACACTAGTGAGCGGTTGTGGTTTCCCGTGTCAGCAGCAGGACCCGGTCTGGCTCTCAGTTTTACAGCTCTTAGGAAACTGGTTTAAAGGTTGCTGTGAGTATTACCTCGCTAATCTGCTCTATGGATGTTTCCTGCTGCAGGCGAGGCCATGCGGGTCGCTGGTTTTGTTGCCATCTTTCATGATTTTATTGTGTGATGATCAGTGGTTAAAGGCTAGAACCGTTCTGAGCCCAGATCCTTCTGTCTGAAATCCCAGCCTCCTCTTCTTGGGTCCGCTGATCTCCTGTTGATGTGATGAAGGTCAAATTCTGGTGAGAACGTCGGGCTGGAAAGCCTAAAGAATTCAGTTTTTTTCTAAAGCGCGGCTCATACCGGCGGATTAAAACGTCCAGTCCAGGAAGAGTCAACCATGGATCCCGTGTACGATCCTCCACTGGAGGTTACCCGCCCGTTTCTCCACGGGGGATTTGTACAGAGACCTCCAACAGCCCCTTGGGGAAGACCCTGTGCCAAAAAACTCAGTCCACCTCCACAATCTAACATCCGCTGGCGAGCGCATGTTCAGAACCTTGACACAGACCAGGTACAAGGTCTTTGTCCCAAATGTATCAAAACACCCCATCTGGAGCGTGGTCCAGGACAACAGCTGGCTCTTGTCCTCCTGCCACTCTTCACACACAGAGGAGACCGTCAAGGAGGGAAACCCGAGTGCCATCCCATCCTCCCTCTGAACAGACATTTTCGGGTCCCTCACAAATATCCGATAATACACCGGCAGGGAACGAAGAGGGTCCTCCATAAGGAGACGTCCCAGAGCGAGTGAGTGAGGGAGGGAGCGTTCTGTTACTCATCTCTCCAAAACTAGAATAAACTCCCAGCATGCATTGTTGATGTGGGGGTGGAGCCATGTCACATGACTTCCTGACAGTAAGTTCTTTGTAATCAGGAGAAAATGACAGAAATGAGCAGGAAACAGTTTTTACATCATTTCCTTTTTCTAAGGTTTGTGTATTCACAGTGGTGGGGGGCCACGATCGCCCCAACGGGTTCCTAGATGTAAACCTTCTCAGGGCATTGAGATCTTCTTCTGAGATCTCAGCGTTGAAGACCCACTCTGGTGAAAATAGTTGTTTTTAACATGTAGCATTGTCCCTTTGATGTTGGGCAAAAAGATTCAAACTGCATTTCTGAGGATTCCTTTATCCAAGTAGATGAAAACAAGGAGACAGTTGTAGCAGTGATATACAAACTGCAATGGGCGGGGCCACAAGCTCCCTGGTCCGCCTCTTTGTGATGCATGCAGTCAAATGGCTCCATGAACGTCTTTGTTTTTCTTGTCTGAATTCTGGATCAGAACTGTGCGAATGGATAGAAATGTGCAGTAATGTCAGGTTGGGGCTCTAAGCTAGTGGGAGAGAGTCTAGACCAGGGGTCTCCAACCTTTTTAATACTGAGAGCTACTTCATGGGTACTGAGTCATACGAAGGGCTACCAGTTTGAAACAACACATTTTGCGTAGTTAAAGTTAGTTACCAGCTCAGTGGCCTTGTGGTAGAGTGTCCGCCTTGAGATGGGAAGGTCGTGGGTTCAAATCCCGACCGAGTCATACCAAAGACTCTAAAAATGGGACCCAGTGCCTCCCTGCTTGGCACTCAGCACTAAGGAGTTGGACTGGGGGGTTAAACCACCAAATGGTTCCCGAGCGCGGCTGTGTCTGCAGCTCACCGCTCCCCCAGGGGAGGGGTCAAATGCGGAGAACAAATTTCACACACCTAGGTGCGTGACAGATAGTGGGACTTTGACTTTGATACATTATAATAATAATAATGATCCACTATATGAAGACTCTGATTTCTCACCGTAATTATCAACAATGACAGCAAGCTGGAAACAGATATTAATATTCAGCACTTTAGTAATCTCAGTAATTGTTACATTTTCAGACGATCACTACATTTCATGGGAAAATGTTCCACTTTCACTATCTTTGTCCGTGCATATCAACTATGTAATGTTAAAGAAAAATCAACTTGCACATTTTTATCCCTTGTGCTTTTTTATGGGGTCCAGATAACCCCATCTTTATATTGCATTATACCATGGCCCGGGTAAATACTCTATTCTGATTGGCTGCTGGGTGTGGATTAAAAAGTGATAAACCACGGTGATAAACCACACCTAAAAAAAGAAGTTCCGGTCACACAGACCAAACGTTCTGAATCACTGTGCAGGCTTCCTTCATTCCTTTCCTTCATCATCTGGACAAAAATAAGCAGTAATGGATGAACTTTCTCTCTGAACTGATACTTTATTAAACCTATTGTGACAGTCAGTATTTGTATCTCACTTTCCTTATGTAAGGTAAAGGAGTTCATATTAAAAATTAGATAACCCCCCCTACCTCATAATGTTCAGCTTAACTTTGGTAATTTATTTTTAAATAAGTTATTCTCCTTCTAATAAGACACAACGTTCGGCATGTAAGGTGTAGTCTTCTGTTTCACCACAAGAGGGAGTTTCCGTTTTTTGAGCAGTTCAGAAGACTGGAGTCTACCAAACCTGCGTGAAATGAAACACTAAGACGAAGATGATTGTGTGCTGTTTATGTTCTAGCTGCTCACTAAAGCCTTAACTTTAGAATGAGAGAAAAAAAATCCACATTTGTCCGGGTTTTCCTTTCACTGACTTTCCACTTTACCGCTGCAGTTGAGGTCTGTAACGGCTGCAAGGTCTCTGCCTGTTGCATGTCACCACGACAACAAGCCGCATCAGGCCTCAAATAGTCTGCTTTTTGAGGAAAAAAAATCCTAAAGCGAAGAAACAACAAGAATAAAGTACTAGATACTGATTAAATGTTTATTGTTTTTAAATGACCATGGTATATGCGGGATAATGCTAACGCACTTCGCGTCAGATGGTTCAGCCCTCCGGGTCGTACATTAATTCTCATAATGCACACGTCGTCAGGTATTATCCCTTACCTATGATCCCTCCCATGCCAAAGGTGAACAAAGATGGACAGGATCTAATGTCTGCCACAGACACCAGTGAAGATAAAAAATCCTTGCCTAACCTGTGAGGTCCCACCCGCGAGGTCACACCTGCGAGGTCACACCTGCAAGGTCACACCTGCGAGGTCACACCTGCGAGTTTACACCTGCGAGTTTACACCTGCGAGGTCACACCTGTGAGGTCACACCTGCGAGTTTACACCTGCGAGTTTACACCTGCGAGGTCACACCTGTGAGGTCACACCTGCGAGTTTACACCTGCGAGGTCACACCTGCAAGTTTACACCTGCGAGGTCACACCAACAGGGTCACACCTACAAGGTCACACCTACAAGGTCACACCTGCAAGTTTACACCTGCGAGGTCACACCAACAGGGTCACACCTACAAGGTCACACCAACAAGGTCACACCTGCGAGTTTACACCTGCGAGGTCACACCTGCGAGGTCACACCAACAGGGTCACACCTGTGAGTTTACACCTGCGAGGTCACACCTACAAGGTCACACCTGCGAGGTCACACCAACAAGGTCACACCTACAAGGTCACACCAACAAGGTCACACCTGCCTGACCTGCAGACTAACCCTTCTCTCCTCCCCACAGTGAGACGGCGTGCCGCCTCTACAGCCACCAGGTGAAGGGGAAGCACCTGGCCATCAAGAAAATGAATGAGATCCAGAAGAACATCGACGGCTGGGAGGGGAAGGACATCGGCCAGAGCTGCAACGAGTTCATCATGGAGGGCACGCTGACGCGCGTGGGCGCCAAACACGAACGCCACATCTTTCTGTTCGATGGCCTGATGGTCTGCTGCAAGTCCAACCACGGCCCGCCCCGCCTGCCCGGCACCGGCTCCACCGCAGAGTACCGGCTCAAAGAGAAGTTCTTCATGCGCAAGATCCAGATCAACGACAAGGACGACAAGGAGGGCGAGTACCGGCACGCCTTCGAGATCATCCTGAAGGACGGCAACAGCGTGGTGTTCGCCGCCAAGTCCGCCGAGGAGAAAAACAGCTGGATGGCGGCGCTGGTGTCGCTTCAGTACCGCAGCACACTGGAGCGCATGCTGGACTCCGCCATGATGACGGAGGACAAGCAGGAGCAGGTGAGGCTGCCGGGAGCTCAGGAGTACCGCTTCGCCGAGCCGGACTCCGAGGAGAACGTGGTGTTCGAGGAGAACGTCCAGTCCAGGTCTGGAATCCCCATCGTCAAGGCGGGAACAGTCCTGAAACTGATCGAACGGCTGACGTTCCACATGTACGCAGGTGAGCGGTGAGGTCATGCAGGTGAGAGGGGGGAGGTTCAGGTAGATGAGATCAGACAGGTGAAGGTGTTCCGGTCTTCGTCCTTTTTTTTGACGTCCTCTGACGGATTCTGGTCTCTTTCAGACCCAAACTTCGTCCGGACATTTCTGACCACCTACAGGTCGTTCTGTAAGCCCCAGGAGCTGCTGGACCTGCTGATTGAACGGTGAGCTCAGCTGTCATCTTGAGCATCTGTCTCAGTCTCTGCTGACCCGTGTTCTCAGAGTCTTTTGACGGCTAGGAACAGAACCCTGACCCAGATGAGGTTCTTTGTTTCAGGTTTGAGATCCCAGAACCCAGACCGGCAGAGGCGGATCAGACGGACGGAGGGGATCAGCTGCTCAGCAACGAAGTGAAACGCTTCCGGAAAGAGTTTGTTCAGCCAGTCCAGCTCAGGTACACTAAGACAGATCCAACTGGGCTGGCAGAGATCTGTCTGTGCTCTAGACCAGCTGTCATGGAGGGGGGGTGGAGGACAGAACGGTGGTGAACCTAACAGATCTCTGGTTCTATCACCGTCAGAGAAACGTGGTTTGATGCAGCAGAAACGTTCAGATAGAAAACTCTAGATCTGAGCGTTGAAAGGGCACTGAGATCTGAGCGGCTCTCATCGTCCTGATGGAGACGCAGGTTCTGATGAGAGCGGCGAGCGGCGATCATCAGAACCTGCAGGTGGTGCTGCAGGATGTCTCTCCACACGTCTCCCTCCGCCGTCTCTTCTGATCTGGTCCGATCTGGTGGTTCTTGTGCAGAGTGCTGAACGTTTGCCGCCACTGGGTGGAGCATCACTTCTACGACTTTGAGAGGGACCCCCACCTGCTGGGTCAGCTGGAGGACTTCATAGCTTCAGTCAGAGGTGAGCTCCGGCCTCGGCGTGGGGGTGGGGACAGACAGCCGTCAGGTGACCGGCGTGTGCTGCAGGTAAAGCTATGAGGAAGTGGGTGGAGTCCATCACAAAGATCATCCAGAGGAAGAAGCAGGTCCAGGTGAGCGTGCCGAGCCACAGCATCACCTTCCAGAACTCGCCCCCCCCCATCGAGTGGCACATCTGCAAGCCGGGAAACTCGGAGCAGTTTGACCTCATGACCCTGCACCCCATCGAGATCGCCCGCCAGCTCACGCTGCTGGAGTCGGACTTCTACAGGTAAGGCCGCGCTCAGACAGTCACACCTGTTCAGGTGCGTCAGATGACCCTGCCCCCCCACAGGGCCGTGCAGCCCTCGGAGCTGGTGGGCAGCGTCTGGACCAAGGAGGACAAGGAGATCCACTCCCCCAACCTGCTGAGGATGATCCGCCACACCACCAACCTCACTCTGTGGCTGGAAAAGTAAGGGTCTCTGCGCCGCCGCCGCGGGCCGCCACGGGCCACCGCACGCCACTTTGTCTTTGTGAACTCAGCTGCCGCTCTCTGCAGGTGCATCTTAGAGGCCGAGAACCTGGAGGAGCGGGTCGCTGTGGTCTCCCGCATCATCGAGGTCCTGCAGGTCTTTCAGGAACTCAACAACTTCAACGGCGTTCTGGAAGTGGTCAGCGCCATGAACTCGTCCCCCGTGTACCGACTGGACCACACCTTTGAGGTGAGCGGCCGTCCCACCCTGACAAAGCTCCTCTGGTCGGGATCGGGTTTTGGTTCTGAAAGCAGCTGCTGGGTTGGTGGTTCCAACTGAAGGAGAGCGGACTGTGAGGAACAAACAGAAATAGATAAAGTATCCGTCATGTTTTATCTTTTGAAGTATTTGTTTTTATGCTTTTAACTTGTGAAGCACCTTGTGACTTTTGACTGTGAAAGGTGCTTTATAAATAAAACTTACTTACTTACTAACTTACTTAAGTACATGCATTACAAAGTACACGTACGATTACCGTAAGTGTTTACACACGCTAAGAGTAAACAAAAGGATGATGGGAAATATTTACTCACTTTAATCCTTCACTTCCTCCCATTTGGTTTCTCCTCAGTCAGTCGTGCTCCTGACCTCCTTCATCCATGAACCTCCTCTGTGGTCGTCCTCCTCTAATCTCCGCCTTCTTCTCTCATCATCATCACTCTTCTCCTCTCATTGACCTCACTGATCTCCAGAACATCCATCTTGATCTTATCCTCAGTGCAGATCCTCTGGATTTATTCCTGATTATCGCGTGGATTCAGTCCTGATCTTCGGATGGATTCAGATCTGATCCTTGGATGGATTCACTCATGATCCTCTGATGGATTCAGTCCTGATACTCGGGTGGATTCAGTCTTGATCCTTGACTAGATTCAGTCCTGATCCTTGGGTGGATTAAGTCCTGATCCTCTAGATTCATTCTTGATCTTCTGAAATGTCTTCTATCTTCTTGAAAACTCTTTATTTCCATATCTTATCTTCTCACTCTCCAGGAGAGTTTGAAACTCTCCTAATCTCCTGACAGGTCGACAAGTGATGGACAGGTTTCTCCTTTGTCACCTTAAGGACAGCAGAGTGACCCTCTAATATCAGATCTCACTCTGGTTCACATGAAGCCTCTAGATCAGGGGTGTGGAACTCCAGCCCTGGAGGGCCAGTGTCCTACATGTTCTCCAACCAACCTGCCACCGAAGCTCCTTAATGGCCAAACACACCTGATCCAGGTGATCAGCAGCAAATAAGGAGGGAATCTGGAGAACCAGCAGGAGGCCGGCCCACCAGGCCTGACTTTGAACTCCCTGATCTAGACTGTTTTACTGAAGGTCCACAGGTTTGTTAGTCCTCTCTGCTCATTGGACCGTCCTCATTTGTGCTTGCATGCAGCACAGGTGTCACCCCCCTGGAGACCCCCCAGGGCTGAAGGCTCTAGCATTGTTGAGTGTCTGGAAAAACGTTGTGCTTTCGTTGACAGCAAATCCCGAGTCGTCAGAGGAGGATCCTGGAGGAGGCCCACGAGCTGAGTGAAGACCACTACAAGAAGTACCTGATGAAACTGCGCTCCATCAACCCCCCCTGCGTCCCCTTCTTTGGTACAGTCCGACAGGTGTGTGACCCCCCCCCCTGCAGCCAGAAGCCGCTCACACGTCTGTGTCTACCTGACAGGTATCTACCTAACCAACATCCTGAAAACAGAGGAAGGAAACCCCGACTTCCTGCGCAGACACGGCAAGGACCTTATCAACTTCAGCAAGAGGAGGAAGGTGGCCGAGATCACCGGAGAGATCCAACAGTACCAGAACCAGCCGTACTGCCTGAGGGTGGAGGTCGACATCAGGGTCAGTCTGCAGAGTCTCTCCTGCCTGTGGAAACCTCCATCCTGACTCTAGTTGGTCTCTTTGTTTGTGGAACAGAAGTTCTTTGAGAACCTGAACCCGATGGGGGACCTGTCGGAGAAGGACTTTGCAGACTATCTCTTCAACAAGTCTTTAGAGATTGAACCTCGGAACACTCGATCCCTACCTCGATTTGTAAGTGTCGCCATGGTAACATACGGTCTGGAGACGGACTCTGCTGGACCTGAACCCGTCTGAATCCTGGTCTAGGCCAAGAGGTACACCTGTCCTCTGAAGAGTCCAGGGATCCGGCCCAGCTCCAACAGGCCCGGGACCATGAGACACCCCACACCTCTGCAGAACGAGCCCAGGAAGATTAGTTACAGCCGCATACCTGACAGCGAGGCGGAAGGCGGGGCAGTCTCAGCGCCAAACTCCCCCCGGACCCCCCTGACTCCGCCCCCAGCATCAGCTGCTTCCAGCTCCACAGATGTGGGGAGCGTCTTTGACTCGCCTCAGGGGCCCAGCAGCCCCTTCCATTCCAGTAAGACACGCCCACCAGCATCAGTGAAAACACACTAACTCCACCCACTTAGCTGAGGCTGACTCCACCCATGATCCGTCCCACCGAGGCCGGGTCTCATGGACATGTTTTATATCAAAGAAGCAACATGCTGATTGGGGGGGTTAAGGTTAGGTCACTGGTAGCAATGGGTCGTTAAGATTCATCAATACTGATCATCGATCCGGGATCAATACTTTTCTGTGTGAAAAATAGGAAGGAAAAGAAAAACTATGTTCATGAGTTCAGGATCAGAGCTCACCTGTAACACCTGCGGAATTCACCTGTAACACCTTTAGAGTTCAAGGTCAGAACTCACCTGTAACACCTTTAGAGTTCAGGGTCAGAGCTCACCTGTAACACCTGCGGAATTCACCTTAAACACCTTTAGAGTTCAGGATCAGAGCTCACCTGTAATACCTTTAAAATGGTAAATGTCGTATACTTGTATAGCGCTTTCTACCCTCCTTCGAGAGCCCGAAGCGCTTCACAGTCACAGACCCATTCACCCATTCACTCATTCATACACTGGTGGTGGTTCCGCTGCCAAACACTGGCTCCAACCTCCCACCAGAGGCAATTCGGGGTTCAGTGTCTTGCCCAAGGACACTGCAACACATGGGCAAGGCGGGAATTGAACCCGCTATCCTCCGATCAGGAGTCGACCGCCCTACCGCTGCGTCATGGCCGCCCCACTCAGAGCTCACGTGTAACGCCTGCAGAGCTCCCCTGTTCCACCTGTACTGAGGTGTACTGACGCCGTGACGTGTGAACCCGCTAACGCTCTCTCCTCTCCCCTCCTCAGCCTGCGACAGCATCTTCGCTGTCATCTCTCTGCCTCGCGGCCCACGTTAGTATGACTCACCTGAATGTGGTCCTTCCACCTGTCTGAGCACCTCAGGTGTGCTCAGTAGCTGATCTAGGCTCTCTGATGCACACCTTAGGCCAGCAGACAGGTGAAACGTCTGAGCTGTCCATCTCCATTCAGACCGTCATCCAGCCACAGCTCGCCGTGTCAACGTTAGAAACAGCTGATTGGCTGTGGGGGGGTTTCAAACCTCTGACATTTCCACTGCTTTCATTTCATCACCCTGCAATGCATTCTGGGTTGTTTTACATCATTAATGGAACAGCTTTGAACAGGTGGGTCAGCAGAACCAGAACCACAGATGGTCTGCTTGTCTTTTGGGGTTAAGCCGGTCCTACGGGTCAGAGTCTCCGGAGTGACCGTCAGACTGGCCGGTGAAGCCAGCTAGTACCCAGAATGCATTGCTACCAGTGTGACATGTCCTGCATAACTCCGCATGTGGAAGACTGTGCCCCGCTAACAGCAGTTCTGTGTTCTGATTGGGTTCAGGGTCCTCATCCGTGTCCTCTATAGTCAGCTTCAGTCGGGGAGTGGAGGACGTCCCGGTGCCCCCCCCAGTCCCCCCGCGCAGACGTCCGGAGTCGGCGCCTTCGGAGTCGTCGCCCTCTAAGGTAGGCCCCCGCCCCCCATCGTCCGCCATGTGATATCCAAAGTTTTGGTCAAAGCTCCGCCCCTTTCTGTCCCTCAGGGGGTATCAAAGTTGGAGAGCCCCCCCG
>NC_050529.1:2906658-2916271 GCF_002922805.2 Oryzias melastigma
CTGCCTCCAAAGACTTACAAGAGGGAGTCTCAGGGTCACGCCCCCCTGCTGGACACACCCCCAGCATTGTGATCGGGAGTGTTTTTTAGGGGAGGAGCTTGGCCTGGGATCAGATCAGATCAGATGTGATCTGTCAGGATGTGGTGGATTGTTAATACCTGTGCCCTTATTCTGAAGGACCTTTCAGAACCTCGTCCGTGTGGTCCTTCATTTCTGCCCGAGCCGGCCCGTGACCCCCCCACGACCCCCGGACTGTGCTTCTGTGCTCCAAGCTGTGGAGGATTGGGACCAGAATCAGAACCACAGAGGCTGTTGTGGTTCTGATGGACCTCCTTTGTGTTGATGTTGGCCTTTAACAAACAAGGGAATAAAACGCTGCAACAGCCAACCCCCCCTGCTCTGAGAATGCTCAGCATGCCCAGTCTCCATGGTGAGAGACCCCCCCTCCAAAATGAACTGTTTTCTCTCAGGTTGGGGCCATGAGTCTGTCCCCCCCAGCCAACATTGAGGAGCTCGGGGGCTGGTTGTGTGTCCTCCTGCCCAGCTGGCGGACAAGGTCTGCTGCAGGACGGGGTCCTCTTTAGGACGGATCCTCTAGAGGACGGGATCGTCTGGACGACGGGGGTCCTCTGGAGGACTGGTCCTCTCGAGGTCGGACCTTCGGGACGATGGGGTCCTCTGGAGGACGAGGTCCGCTGGAGGACGGGGTCCTCTGGAGGACGAGATCTGCTGGTGGACAGGATCCTCTGGACGACGGGGTCCTCTGGAGGACGGGATCCTCTGGACGACGGGGTCTTCTGGAGGACGAGTCCTCTCGAGGTCGGACCTTCGGGACGACATGGTCCTCTGGAGGACAAGGTCTGCTGGAGGACGGGGTCCTCTGGACGACGGGGTCTTCTGGAGGACGGGTCTTCTCGAGGTCGGACCTTCGGGACGACGGGGTCCCCTGGAGGACGATGTGTGCTGGATTAAGTGTCAACTGGAGCCGGAGACCCTCGGGGATGGGGTGGGTGGGGTTGTGTTTTAGGATAAACTGAATGTGAAATCAATAAAAAGATCAAATGTTTGAATTCATATTAGCACGCTTTTATTCTGAAACAAGGTCACATGGCAATGCACAGTAGGGCGGGGCTTCTGCTTCTGGGTGGGGGTTCAGTCCGAGGCCTCAGTGCGCTCCTGCTGGGTCCGAAGCAGCCTCTGGACGCGGTCCAGGATCACCTGGTTGGAGCTGCTGCAGTCCTCGGGTCGGTACGGCGCCACGATGGTTAGAGCCCCCGCAACCCTCACCTCCTCGCCCGCCTCCTCCACTGGAACGCGGTTCTTCCTCAGCCAGCTGCAGACCGCCGCCCTCCTCCTCCTCGTCTGCGTGGAGTCCAGGCTGCTGGAGGGCGAGGGCTCAAACAGGGCCCAGAGCTGAGCCGTCATCTCCCCGCCAGCCTCCTGCAGAAGCTCCACCTCCTCCACGGCGTGACCCATGACCACGCACACGGCGGCTCCGCCCTCCACCAAGTTCACCAGGACTAGGCTGGAAGGACAAGATCAGAACCTGAACATCAACACGATACCGCTGGTTCTCCAAACCAACTGGTTCTTGCGGTCAGAACCAGCAGACTTCAGCCTCATTTCCACTGAGCGGTCCGGTCTGGTATTTGAGCCTTTCCATTGTTAACCACAAACCACTCAGTAGAAATGAGGCTTAACTGAGTGGAAACGCTCACCAGATTTTACTGGACCAGACCGTACTACTCCTTACTGGACCGGACCGCTCAGTGGAAACGAAGCTTTCAGGACCTGCAGTCTGGAAAACGGTCCAGAACCGTGCAGTCGGCACTGATGGAGGCAAACAGTTGCACTTTATTTTGAAAAGCATGTCTCTTTTCCTGCTAGATAACATTTTCCTAATAAAATTACAACTTGATTGTTGTAGATTTACTTATAAGGCGGCCCGGTACTCCATTGTAATCTTTACATTGAAATCAGAACTTTGGGAGGACCGGTGCCGTCTCAGACTGGGTCAGTGAAGAGGTTATTTGGTCGTTTCACTCAGAGAAACACAACCGCTGCAGAGGGGCCTCTCTTACGATCACCTGGGCCCCCAAACTGCTTGGTCCGCCCCTGGACAGCACTGGGGTCCAGATGACCCCGGAGCTGCCGAACCCGACCAGGAGCGCCTGGAATTTCTCTGAGAAGAACCGCCATTTGTCCACATCACAGACCAGAACTGCAGACGGTTTCCATGGAGACGGGTCATTTGAGGCTTCAGAGCGGCCTTTTAAAGCTTTTGACGCGCACGGACGCAGTCAGCTGCTGTGTGCGCGCCTTCAGATGCTCGCGGGAACAAAGGTCTACGGTGGCTCGTACGGGTCGCGTGCGCGCTTCACCTGGCGGACACGGGGTCCACGCTCAGCAGCCGTCCGCGGTGCTCTTGTCTCCTTGTCTTTACCTTCACCTGTTTGTCCACGTGACTGAGCCACAGCCGCGGGCCGCACGCGCGCCACTCGCGCTGCATTGCTGTAAGCGTGAGCTTCCGCTTCCTGAACGAACGTAAACCTGTAACCATAGATACGGCTACCCAATGACTCTGCGCATGCTCAAAATAATACGTCACTTCCGCTCCAGCATTTTACGGTCAGAGCATAGACTGTATATAAAATAACTATATATTTTTACAGTCTATGGGTCAGAGTAGTGTCTTTGGACGTTAATAACAATTAAAAAAAACACTTAAATATTTATAATAATGAAAATGATTATTTTAATGTTAAAAAAGAAGCACTAAGGATCAGGACTGCACGATGCTGAGGACAAACGGACCACAAATGTCTTCTTTGGTTATGTTTCTGTGGTGTTTGAGTCAGGACGACCGACTCATTAGAACTGGTTCTTTAATGGAACTTCGCCATCTCGTACATTAACCATTCCTCGTGTACACCTCCTCTGACGTCACTCTCCCAGGTACGGGTGGTCTCAGGCAGGCACACATTTCAATTACATCACATCCCCTTTTTAACAAGTTTTTAAACGACATAACTGCATACATTTTCCAGGACACATTTCGTTTTCAGTTATCCAATAAGAATTTAGTAATCTCTCACATAAATATATTATTTTTTCTTTCCTTTTTTTTCCACACAGCCAACCTTTGCACGTCGCTAACAAAAAAACTCTAGATAACTGAAAATTCTTCTCTTGATTTTACTCTCTAAATCTGTCCAAATGCAGAAATCTTACAGCTCTGCCTGATCTCGTTTTATATGAGAATGAACCTGGAACTTGGTTATCACTGACTGTCCGGAACGGCTGTGGCCTGTTCACTTGCACTGGTGTGTTCTGTGTCTCTCAACATTGTAGTCATTCATTTCTCCAGTAGTGTCCTGTCCATCTGCTCGTGGAAACGTTTTCTCCTCCGTTCTCCTTAAATATTTCCTGTTTCTTCTGTGAAGTCTTTATGAACAGCATGTCTTTCATTTGGCCACGCTCTCTGAACTCTGTCTTTCAGTTGTTGCAGCTCAGGATCTTGTGCTGTGGCTTCCTTGAACTTGTTCAGTTTTTCTTCTGACATGGGGAGTTGAGGTGTTGTGTTTACCTCCAGCTCTTTTTCCAACAGTTCTTCTTCAACAGAGCTTCTTAAGAATGCTCAACTCAGTGTGTCAGCGATATGTAGTTCCTTGACTGGTTTGTAAGTCACTTTGAAGCTGTATCTTTGCAATCTCAGGAGCATCCTCTGTAATCTCATCCGGGCTTGATGCAGTAGTTTTTTGAAAATGCTCTCCAGGGGCTTTTGATCACTTTCAACTTGAATGTCTTCTCCATACACATACTGATTAAATTTCTCACAACCATAAACTATGGCCAGTAGCTCTTTTTCTATCTGAGCATATTTTGCTGACAGTCTGTTAATGCTCTTGACCCGGAGGCTACAGGTTGTCCATCTTGCATTAACACTGCTCCATTGCATCAACCCACGGTGTCACTGGTTTTTTAACATTAAAAAATCTCAGAGTTGGAGCATTGGCGACAAGCTTTTTAAGTTGGTCAAAACTCTCTTCTTGAGCGTCCTCCCACTCCATGTCTCCTTCGATCAGACAGGTTTGGTATGAACTTGGCAAGATACTGAATCATACCAAGAAACCCTTGCAGCTCTTGTCTATCCTGTGGTGAAGGTAGCTGTGTCACCGCTCTTACTTTTTCAACATCTGGTTTCAGACCTGTGTCTGTGAATGTGTGTCCAATGTATTTGATCTCTTTTGTTCTGATGAAACATTTGCTTCTGTTCAGTTTCAGGTTGTTTTGTCTCACTCTGTCCAGCAACTTTATCAGTCTGTGATCGTGTTCTTCCTTTGAGTCTCCCCAAACCAGCAGGTCGTCAATTATGTTTTCAACACCATCCAGGTCTTCTATCATCTCTGCGATGGCTCTCTGAAAAACTGCAGGTGCTGATGATATGCCAAATGCCGCAAGAACCTATAATGTCCAATAGGTGTGTTAAATGTGCAGACCCTTGAGCTTTCTTCATCAAGTTTGGTTTCCCAAAACCCTTGGTTGGCATCCAGGACAGAGAAATATTTTGCGTTTGGCATACGAGACACAACTTCTTCCACAGTGAACAATGGGTAGTGTTCTCGTTTTATTGCTCGGTTTAAGTCTTTTGGATCCATACAAATGCGTATTTTCTTGGGTGTAACTACAGTGACCATACTGTTAACCCACTCTGTTGGCTCTGTCTGTCTTGTAATAACTCCCATTTCTTCCATTCTCTGTAGTTCTTTTACTGCTCTGTCTCTCAGAGCTACAGGAATCCTTCTGGGGGCGTGCAGAACTGGTCAGACTTCATGATCAATTTGGATGTGATATTCACCTGGCAAACAACCCAGACCATCAAACAGATCATTGAAGTCTTTCAGAATGTCTCTATCTTTTCCAACTTCGTACACTCTTTGCTCTAAGCCTAACTTCAAACATGTAGTTCCTCCAATAATATTGCTCACATCTTCCCGAGAAATCTCAAACTCAACCTTGTGCTTTTTTCCTTTGTACTCACAAATCAGTAGTTTATTGCCCAATACTGCCACCTTGTGACCAAAACAGGGAACAAGTCTTGTTTTGCTTGTTTTCATGATGCCTTTTACTTCAAGAGCTGTGAGTGTATTTACTGACATTACATTACAGTCTGCACCCGTGTCAAGCTTACATGTCACTTTTTTGTTGTTTATCTTGAAGTTTTATGTCCAAATGTCAGGGTTTGTGTCATCAGTTTCCGTCATTGCAATTACGTTATGATTCTTTTTAAGTGCTCCCAGGAACATTTCCTTTTCATTTTCTCTCTGCTCTACTGTGTGCACTCTCTTTCCATATTGTTTCCTTTTTGCTGCAAAAGTTGCATGTTTGTCCAAATGCAGGACAACTTTTAATTCCATGCTTGAGTCCACATCTGTTGCAGTTTATTTCTTTCTGTTCTGTTTTCGCTGGTTTACTTTCTTTTTCCATTGTCATTCTCAACCTGTTCACATCAACTTCTTCAGTGAGAGCTTTCACTTGAGTGGTCGTTATTTCACTAGCCCAGCAGATATCAATGGCCTTTTCCAGAGTAAGATCTGCTTCCCGGAGCAATCTGCCTCTCACGTGGTCATTCGTGATTCTGTCACGTACCAGGGAACCGTGTAAATCTCTAAATTCACAGTCCTTGGCTTTATTTCTCAAATCCGTGACATATGCGTCAATAGTTTTTGTTTTTGCATTCTTGTGAAAAACATGTCCCGTATGCAAGTCACGTTCTTTCTCGGGTCACAAGATTCTTTAAACTCCTGTTTCAGCACTGCGATTTTTTCCTTTTCGTCGTATCTGAATTCCGTCAAAAACTTTAGTACATGCTCCAGGAGTAACTGGGACGTTATAGTTTTAAAGGAATTTTATAAGAGAACAGATGACCACTTGTGTTAAACAGCTGATCAATCAAGATAACCAGGAATCAAAGAATACAGATTTGTATTGAAGAATAGAACTGTGAGGAGAGTAGTGTTTGTAGATGAGGAACCATGAGAGGAAAGCCTGGCGGTGAAAAGCAGAAACTTTGACTGGGAGCTCACAGCTGTCATGTTCTGTTTGTTTTGTTTTAGATTTTCCATTTTTTTCCTTTGCTCCTGTGCAGGCTGCTGTGACTCCGCCCTTTCTCATGTGGATTCTGCTAATCAGTCACAGCTGCCTGCACTTTAGTAATTAGGTTTTGTATATTTAAGGTTCTCTGCTGAAGCTCTGTGTGTCGGCTCGTTTGGTTTCCTGCCCTGTTTGCTGAGCCTTATGTTCTAGTCACTATTGTGCTTGTGACTCTTTCTGCGTCTGGGTTTTCTCCTGCTTGCCTAACTGTGACTACATGGTTATGACTTCAAAAAAAGTGTAGACCACAAGATGGGAGATAATGAGATATGGGATTACATGCCATACATAAAGAAATAACAGATTTAATTCTAATTCCACAAACAAAAACAACTAAGAAAAAAATGTTTAAAAAAACAAAAGTAAATTTGTGTTTAAAAAAGGAAGCCAAGAAGAAACATCAGTGATTGGATGATGACGCTTGCCCATCATTTTGACAGTTATTTGTTATGAAGCCATTAAACAAAACCACGAAAGTTACTGCTGACTCAAACAGAGCTGCTGCTATCAGAATGTTTGAATTCATACCTATGAAGTGATGCTAGCTCTGTATTAATCACTAAAACTTTAAAAGCTTTTCTCTTTTTTTGTTAAAATTTCAGCTCTGTGGAGCCTTTTAAAGTCATTTTTTAAACTATATTTTGATTTGTTTTTAATTTTTGTTTTATGATTTTACTGCAATGCAGATTTTATTGAAATGGGTCTTTAAGCACCAACTTGTTCATGTAATTCATCATTATTGTAAAACTGTGTTTCTAATAAAGAGCTTTATCTTTACCAGTTTGTAAGTTAATGATTTTCAAGTGGTAATTCTGATATTGACAGCAAATAAAAAGGAAAGTGATCATATAAAACTGTTGAAGTTGAGAAGGTGAGTGGACCAAACCTTCCTGCTGGTGCACCTAAGAAAAAACGTCAGGTGCACCAGTGCAACCAGCCCTGATCAAGCTGAACTACTCCATTACGTCGATGTTTCAGTGTCCCAACCACTGCAGAAAGTTCAGACCCACGATAAGCCAACCAGAATCACTCATTCAGTTTTCCTAAAAGCTCCATCATTTTCTGTGAGATTCTTGAAAAAACAAACAAGTCAGATTTGGTTTGTTTAGCAAACAAAAAAGCACGTTTCTCTTAGTTGTATTACGTAAACCTCTGACGTTGACAGAAAAGGTGAGAACATCATCTTTAACAATAAAGAACAAGAAGAAAGTGTTAAGTTTGGAAAAAAGTCACAGTTTCACCATAACAGGCATTCAGAACATGAGGGAGTTTGAACAGAGCAAACCATAACTGTACAGCAGGTTCTTGTGGTTCAGATGTCTGGTTTAGCAAAAACTACGGATAAAGCTGTGTTTGGATGAATAACTTACTCTATCTACTATTTGTGTACTCTTAAGGTTCTGGAAACATCTCAGTTCCTTCGATGAAACCATGACCTGCAGTGAGTCTGCAGACCTCTCTTCCTCTCAGGCGTGTGGATGGAAGGCCAGAGTTTCAGTCTTAAGTCTCGGTCGGCTTTGCAGTGGTCTTAAGTGAAGAGCAGGCCCTCCTCCTTCATGGGGCGGCTTTGCAGGCGTATCTTCTGATTGCTTTCTTGTTTGATTGCATGACTACAAGTCTCCTTCTATTTTCCTGGGGTGAGTCAGGGCCAGTGCATGCTGCAGTTCAATATTTGTGATAATAAACCACCTAATTTATTTTTCAGTATTGATCAGTGTACTGAAAAGGGGTATAAATAAGATAAGTAGTGTTAATAAATCCTTAATCATACCCCCCTTTATTTGAAACCAAACAATTAGAACAAGAAAATGATCCAACTTCCAACTAGGCAATTGTTCAGGATAAATTACCAGCTGATGGTGGTTGACAATCCTAGAAATTCCTCAACACTTGTCACACCGGCTGCTTCCCTGCGCGTAGTACTTGTGTGAAAGAGTTTAAACACCGGAGGGGAATGTTGGTTTTATAGCTTCTTTCAACAAAGCTCCGGTCAGTGAGAAGGGGCCAGAGAATCCAGTTCCCAGTAAACTTTTCATTCCAGAAGTTGAAGGGATAGATGGTTTTAGAATTCACCTAAACATCTTTGTGTATGTGTGTGTGGTCTACAAAGAAACAAAATACAAAATAATAATGGATTGGATCTATCAGCGCTTTTCCAGACGCTCAAAGCGCTTACATTACATATCCATTATTCATTCACACCTCATTCATACTTGGTGACGGTAAGCTACTACTGTAGCCACAGCTGCCCTGGGGCAGGCTGACAGAGGCGTGGCTGCCAGTCGCGCCTACGGCCCCTCTGACCATCACCGGAACATTCATACGCATTCACACACCAGTGGAGCCACACTGGAGGCAAGTAGGGTTAAGTGCCTTGCCCAAGGACACAACGACACTTGGCTGGCAGGAGCCGGAATCGAACCGCCTATCCTTCGATCATTGGCCGACCCGCTCTACCACCTGAGCCACTGCCGCCCTATATATTGTACATACATATTGTTATGCTATACAGAGAAGTAAATAACTTAATTTATTTACCTGGGATAATTTAAATAACAAGATTTAACAAATAAACCATAAATAAACAGAAATGAAGTAACACAAAGTGTTAAACAAGCCTTTGTTACTAATCTCAATAGATTTAGAGGTCTCTGGCTCCCTCTAGAGGGCAAAGATGGAACCGCATACTGTTAGGTGGATGCACGTGAACAGCACATGAGCAGAATCTGTCAAACACAGACGCATGTTGGGGAAAGCGGCAATATTCTGATAATGCAGTCATGGAAAATAAATGAACAGCCTTCACAATATACTTTTTTTTTTTTTAACTTGAGAATCTTCAAGAATAACTTGAAATCAGTTTCAAAATAAAAGCATCAAAAATTGTAAAAATGTTGGAATCAATCTATGAAATAAACTGGAGACAAAAATGTTGAAAAGGAAGAAAACGCGCGAAAAAACGTGATCTTAAGACTGGAAGAACTTAGAGGTAAAGAGGGCCTGGTTTCTTCTAGAAAACTACAAAAAATGCACTTTAATCCGTCCTCCTCTTGTGTGATGTTTCTGTTTCCTGAATTCTGGCTCTTGGCTTCATCCTTGCTTGTGCGCCAGGGTTTTGAATATGAGAGGCAGGACAAGAATTGCCCAATCCGTGGGGATTTGAGGCGTTTTACGATTGGAGGTAATTTGCATGTCCCAATGAGCTCTGGCTATGCAAATATCAGGGGCGTCACCTTATTCTGGTCTCTGGATGTGTTTATTCTTTAATGCTGAATTAACAACAAAAGGGGTTTCTATTAAACAAAGTTTGGACAACTCTATATGTGTGTGTGAATCCTGTATGTGGCACATAAAACGCTCCCAAAGTCCACTTAAACACAGAAAAGCAATTCTCCAAGCTTTGACGGTTACACATGATTATTTCATGGATTTTAACCTCAAAGTAGTTGTGAATCTTCTT
>NC_050529.1:2921536-2923178 GCF_002922805.2 Oryzias melastigma
ACAATGAAATTCTTACTTTGCAGCTCACTCTGAATGCCATAAAGATAAAAAAAATAAATGGTGATCTTCGTGTGTTTATGGATCCTAAAGATCTTAATGCTCATATTAAACGACAGCATTACCAACTTCCAACTAGAGATGAAATTATCAGTGAGATGGCGGATGCAAAATTCTTCATCAAGTTAGATGCGTCTCAGGGATTTTGGCAGATAAAACTCAATGAAACTACCACACAGCACTGTACCTTCAACACACGTTCAGTGTGAACTCAGGATTCTCTTCTTGGTGTTTTTGGAGAAAATGGTGTGATTTGTGTTTTTCTCTTAGTGTGTTACTGTAATTGGATCAGGTCTTCCTCAGTAAAAAGTTCTGTACTGAAAGCTTGGAATGTCGCAGTATATACTCGAACATAACCTTTTTTCTAGTACAGCATTGACATTCTAAAAAAATCTTTCATCATGATTCACTGTTCCAACAGCAGAATGACAGAGCCTTCCAGTTACTGGAGCTGCAGCAGAAACTTCACACTCCAGAATAAAAACGTCATCTTTCCCTAGACTGACCCGGTCTGACCTCTGAGAACAACAAACTCTGGATCTGCATCAGTCCAGCTCACAGCAGCATGAACCACTCTGTGGTTTTGAAGGAGTCACACTCCATCATGCGATCACTAATCTGGAGGCGTGTGCTGCTGAAATAACACGTGTGACAGCTTAGAGTTTCAACATGCCCTAAGCCCCCCATGTACCCCGGCCCCCGTCGGGGTGTAGCCAGTGCAGCAGCAGACGGGTCCTCGAACTGCTGGAAGTTCAAAGCCGCAGGTGAAAATGGCCGACTCCAGCCTCCGTGTGGAGTCTTCGCTTCTGAACAACTCTTCATCCTTCCTCAGAAAAGTCTCCCTCACAGGTAAGGTCACAGCAGGTAAAACACACCTGCCCACCTGTCAATCAAGCAGCAGCAGAAGCTAACTTGCAAACTGCGTTGTCATGGAAACGAGCTTTTATAAAAATGTGATGGCAGATTGATTAATGGATGGATTGATCTCAGATCGGCAAACAGCTGATCAGCTGTTTCAGTTCCGTCTCATTGTTGTGTAGCAGAGATTAGACTGAGCTGCAGACAAAAGCCTACAGTGCTGCAGATCAGGTGATCCGGATCCAAGAATCTCAGAACAGAAAATGTTTGTGGTTCAGTAATGGATGAGGCCTGTTTGTGAAATCTCTACGTATGTCTAACTACAGACATTGTTAAACTCACCATAAATCCTTTCATTTGGTGTGTTTTTTTGTGTTGCTCTTTCTGCTCAGTTGTGAACTGGTTCCTTCTAAATAAACCGAACTTAAGTTAAAGAAATATGTTTGATTAAAAGCTGTTTGACTTCTTTTATCTCTGGATGTCATTTTAGATGTTAGAAAAAAAAATGGGCAAAAACAACAACTGAAGAAGAAAAGGAGTTTCTCTTTTCAACCAAATTCAGATCAAAAAGTTTCATTTTACTATTTATATCAGATTTACTTTGATGCGAATTCGTTATTCCAAACCCAATTTGAAACAGTAAAATGTTCAAAATAAACCAAGAACAAACTGATGTGATGATTTACAATCCTTATCCTCCTCAGTCAGATCACCTACTTATGGACAC
>NC_050529.1:2923272-2925008 GCF_002922805.2 Oryzias melastigma
CCACTGACTGTATAATCGCTGGACTCCCTCCCCCTCAGCCATTCAATTGGTCAGAAAAAACGTTGATCTGATACATTCTTCTGAAAGGTTCTGTAGAGGAAATCTCAACTTTGAGCTTCTAAGTGTATTATACTGCCCATTCCTCACCATAAAGAAACCCAAAGCAGTATTTTGATCCGTTCATGCATTTCTGAGTAATCCTTTAAAAATCTGCTCTCTCAACAGTAGCCCCTCCCATAGCCACACGTGCTGATGTCACAAAGTGAGAACTGCCCCCTCCTGCGAAGAGCTCCAGGATCACACAAACACTTTCTGTGTGAAGCTAGTGGATAACGGTTAGCTCCGTGATCTCCCCCTGCTCGTGTTCAGCCGTGATGACGCCGGCTGTCTGTGATGTTAGTGTTGTGATCAGAGCTGTGACGACATAAAAGTATGGAGAACTGTGGGGATATTTCCATTCACAAACAATTCCCAGACCCCTCTTTCCCTTTATCGGGTTTAAAATAACACCATAGAAGTCCACTATGACGACCATGACAGTGAAGTGTAGGCATGTTTGGTACCGGTGTCACGTCACCTGCTTTTACCAAACCAAGAGGTTTGTAGTCTTGATGATATTGTTAAGTGTGCCGGTGTAACGGCACGGCCACAGCGTGGACACGTCGTGCACTACTTCTCTCCATCTTACCTCACTGCTTTTCCTGCTGTGGTGTGGAGGGGAGCGGGATCAGAAGGTCCAAAGAGAGTCTGTGTTCTCTAAAGTAGATGGAGACGACGAGCTCCGTCTGTAATGAACCGGCAGGAACCGGTCCAAACACCGTGCTGAAATACACCAGGATCTAGGGGAGAGGGGCAGTGTCTGACCGTCCAGGTGAGAAGTGCAGCGGCGGGGTAGTTCCAACAGGTGTGTATGCTAACGCTACACATATGGAGCACGTGATTAAGTGATTGTTCAAAGTGATTATCAAAGATAAGGGCTGGAAACTTGGATAAAAAGGAGGAGAAAATGAATATAGATACCAGCACTGATCCTATAACATAAACTTGACAAAAGTTTAGATTGTGCCTCAATAATACAATATCTGACATAAAATGTAACAGTATTAAAAACACCATATTATTATTTTTTACTGCCACATTTTTTGTTCTTTAAAGTAAGGAGGCAGTTTGATATACTCCGCATTTTAGTTCTTAATTGGAGCTTTGTTTATTAGTTACTATTGAATCCAGAGACCATCATTGATGATGATGTTGTCAGCAACATCCCACAGCTACCAGTCAGGTACCACATGGATACGCCACCATCCAGGGAAGAACTTGATAAGGCCATCAAGAGAATAAAATGTGGAAAAGCTGCAAGACCAGACGGCATACCACCAGAGGTCTGGAAATACGGTGGACCAGCTTTGAGAAACCAATTGCTGCAGCTATTCTGCAACATCTGGTCAACAACAGCAGAAGTCCCAAGATTTTAAGGATGCGACCATCGTGACCATCTACAAAAGAAAAGGAGACCGTGCGGAATGTGGAAATCACAAAGGAATTTCACTTCTGTCAGTAGCAGGAAAGATACTTGCCAAAATTCTGCAATTTCGACTACAGACTCTTGCTGAAAACATCCTTCCTGAGAGTCAGTGTGGGTTCAGACCAAATAGATCCACTCAAGATCTGATATTCACACTGCGACAACTGCAAGAAAAGTGTGCTGAACAACGCCAACCACTTATTGTCACCTT
>NC_050529.1:2926406-2928595 GCF_002922805.2 Oryzias melastigma
CAGAAGAACTTGGTGACCTCTATATTAGAACCAGAAGTGATGGAGACCTTTTCAACCTTAGGCGCCTGAAAGCAAAGAACAAAACACGTGAACTACTGATTCAGGAGTTGCTCTTTGCAGATGATTCGGCACTTATAACTCACAGTCTTCAGGCCATGCAAGATCTACTGACAGCCTTTGCTGAAGCATCTAAAAGATTCGGACTAACGATAAATATCAAGAAAACAGAACTCATAATCCAAGACACTCATAACGCAAAGCTGAACCCCCGAAAAGTGTTCCTCAATGGCACTCCACTAGCTGAAGTAGACAAGTTCAACTACCTGGGTAGTACAATCTCCATCAGTGGAAGTATAGACACAGAAATATCAAAAAGAATCCAATCCGCAGCATCAGCTTTCGGAAAACTAAGAAGTCGTCTATGGGACCAGAGAGGAATCCATTTGAAAACCAAGATGAAAGTTTACAGAGCCATCATAATGCCAACACTCCTATACAACTATGAAACTTGGACTATCTACAAATGCCACATCAAGAGTCTTGACAAAACTCAGCAGAGACATCTCCGACAACTAATGAACATCTCATGGAAAGATCACATGTCAAATCTTGAAGTCCTGGACAGGGCAGAAATGGAAAGTGTTGAGGAAATGCTCACCACATGTCAACTAAGGTGGACAGGTCATGTTACACGCATGGAAGACAGCCGACTACCAAAAGCTGTTTTCTATGGAGAATTGAAAGAAGGATCAATGAAGGTCGGAGCATCGCGACTATGCTACAAAGATGTGTTCAAGAGGCACCTGAAGAACATCAATGAATACAATGACTGGAAAGAAAAAGCTGAAGACCGTGTGACCTGGAGGAAGGTGGTGGCCGGCACTGCCTGCGCTATCAGGAAACGAAACGTCCAGTTATGGTCTAAAAAGAGGCAGCGAAAACTTGAACCAGCATCTCCACCTGCTGAAGCGACCTACAGGTGTGCTACCTGCGACAAGAAGTTCAAGACCGCAATTGGGATGTCCTCCCACATTCGCCATAGGTACAAGCCCCTCCCGCGTCATCGACGGACTGCTAAAGAAGAAGAAGACTATAAATGTACCTTGTTACTATAAAGACATGTTAATATTTATTGATGATTTTATTTTACTGTTGGAAAAAGGACATTAAATTAGCATAGTGTTTTAAATGGTTATAATAAGGTTTTTAAGAAAATAAAAATATATATTTGTCATAGAATTAGCTTTAAATCATAGATTACCAAGGTAATATTTAGTTTGGTTCATTTAGCAAAAGTGTCACATAAGTTTTCTTCTTTCTTCTCCTTTTAATGCATTAACTGTTTTATGTTCAATATAGTATTATTTTGATGTTATGTATTGTTACTAAATTAAATAAATAAATATATTGATTATTACAGTGTTTGGCATGTCGAGATACTATCGTATCGTGAGTTACCCCGAGACTTCCAGCCATAGTTGTGATACAGTGTAGTGAAGATCAGAAAACGTTCATTCATTTTAGCGTTTAGACTTCATGCGGTGGCATACAGCAAAGACTATTCTGGTGAGGAATCTGCACCACATTTAAGGTGGATCTTTTACAAAGCAGACAGGTGAAATTGGGAAGATGCTGCACAAAGGGAGCAGACTATTTCCTGGTGTGGAAAGGGAGCAATGAATCAGTAGAACATGGATAACTGAGCAAAGACGGAAAGGTGGGAGTGTCTCCAGGAAAATGGTTGACATGAAAGTGAAGAGGATTTTTGATACAGAGATTGATGAGGCTTCACAAAAAACTAACGTTCACAGTCAGAGCTGATCAGAATCATTTCAACAAATCCTGAAATGCTCATCTTCTTTTGTCTGCATTTTATGACTGAATTTGACCACAAAATGAACCATTAGTCATCACCATTCTGTCTGTAAAAGTCAGGGGTGCTAAAGGCAGATGCACAGTTTTGAAAAAGTTTGGATGTTTGTTTTTGGGTGAAACTCAAATGGCAACAGACGACCAGGAAGCTGTAGATAAGGCATTTTCTATGGGTGACGTTAACACCTCGCTCTGTCCGGTGATTGATATACGTCTATGCTTCCACCTCAGAAAATCCTCAGAGAACTTCAACTGTTTTAAACCCCCCACCACCTGACTTCCCTCTGTTTCTCTGCTGTTCCGGATCATTCACAACA
>NC_050529.1:2928815-2929568 GCF_002922805.2 Oryzias melastigma
TGAGGTTCAGGAGTTTAGAAAATGCACAATTAGTCAGGGTGAAGTAAAGAGAGAGCTTTGCCGGTTCATTCGTCTCCTAATTAAGGAAACTCGTCTTTAAACTTCATGATTATAAACTCTTATGAGAACTCGTCACAAAACCAATGAGTGTTTATGTCTGTTTATGGGAAATGTCTTTCTTTTAAACCTTGGACTCATAAAGTACAAATAACTGTAAACAGATATCAAGGGTTTAAAAATAGCAACTATATACAATGTTACTGTATACCGTTGCTCAATCTATTCATCTCAGAACTATCAACCAGGCCCGAAATTTGGGTTTAGTGATGGATCCAGACCCGAAATTTGAATAATACCTTGGGCAGTCATGGAAGTTTCACAATCATAAACTGCAGCTTATCCAGAACTCTGGAGCTCCAGTTTTCACAAGTACAAAAAATAGACCACATCAATCAGGTTTCAGGTCTTTGCACTGGTTGTCTTTCTGCCAGATACTTTAAAGTTCTGTTTCTGATTTATTAAGCTGTGAATGGTTTGGCTCCAAAATACATAGTTCACTTCCTGACCCAGTATGTACCAGCCAGACCTCTCCGATCATCTGGATCAGGTCTTTTATCAGTTCCTGGAGTCCAAAGCAAACATGTATCAAACATTTAGCTTCTATGCTCTACAGATCTGGAACAGACTTCCAGAAAGCCTTAGATCAACGGAAACACCCAATTTATTTAAGCCTAGGCCAGGGGTGTCTAAAGT
>NC_050529.1:2929701-2933829 GCF_002922805.2 Oryzias melastigma
ATTGTTTCTTTTAATGTTTTATGTAAAGCACTTTGAATTGTCTCTGTACATGAAATGTGCTACAAATAAACTTGCCTTGTCTTGCCTTGCCTATCTGATCAATGACTCCAGGTCTCCAGTGGACTTTTGTGGAACTGTAGTTTGTTTCTTTTAGGCGTCCCTTCCTTGATCTAAACTGTTTCCTGTCTCTGCAGCCATTCAGCTGATCAACTGGAGAGAACCGAAGCAGTCTGCAGCAGTCTTCGGCCTGTCCCTGACAGTGCTCATCTCTGTAGCATCACTGTCAGTCATCAGTGTGGTGTCCTACCTACTGCTGGCCTGCCTCTGTGTCACCATCACCTTCAGGTGGGTGTACCTGCACAGGTCAAGGAAAAGACTCAGCGTTTATTAGAGACTGGTGTTCATTACAGACCAGAGTTCATAAGCGTTTATCTTCCATCCCAGACAGAATGGTTGTTACGTCCCCAATGGCAAACTGGCCCAGAGTCTAGGGGATGACCATCAGTGGGGACAATAACATTAAAGATGGACACCAAACAAAAATGAAACACAGTTTATTAAAATAAATTAAAACCTGTGTCCTGAAATGAAGCAAGAAATAATTAGTGTGTTTGGTTAAAAAGAAAGTAAACCAAAACGGAGTTGGGACCTTGGCCAAAAGAAAAAGAAGTCAGGGAGACTGCTGGCCCAGCCATGACGACCGTCCAAGTCAGCAGCTCCCTGCTAAGGGCTGCTTAACAAAACTACCTGAAGAACAGAAGTGAAACAAAGCCCGCAAATCAGAACTACCAAGGCCCAACCACAAACTAACACAACAAAACCCAGCAATCTAAGATTGCTGAGGATAAAAGGAGACAAAACCCACCCCAAACCAACACCACATAACCCAACACCCAGCCTGCTGCTCTGCTCCCCGCCTGGCTTGGTGTGGCCGCCTCTGACTTAAATAGACACCATCTACCAATCAGGGCACATTGGCCACACCTGCCAGGTGAGCCAAAGGGAACTGGATGGGAAAGGAGGCCAGGCAGCAGCAGGACGTAACAATGGTGATGAGTAAAGGTTTACTTTGTGGTGAAATTCAGTCATAAAATAAAGACAACAGAAGATGAACATTTGACTGGATTCCTGTCTAACCTCATCTGTCAGTCTGTCCATCACCATTGCAAACAGGAAGGGGCTCAGAGCTGATCCCTGATGTAATCCCACCTCCACCTTGAACTCCTCTGTCACCCCTACAGCACACCTCACCACTGTCTTACAGCCCTCATACATGTCCTGCACTGCTCGGACATACTTCTCTGTCACTCCAGACTTCCTCATACAATACCATAGTTCCTCTCTGGGCACTCTGTCATAAGCTTTCTCCAGATCTACAAAGACACAGTGGAGCTCTCTCTGACCTTCTCTGTACTTCTCTATCAACATCCTCAAAGCAAATGTTGCATCTGTAGTGCTCTTTCTTGGCATGAAACCATACTGCTGCTCACAAATGTTCACTTCTGCTCTTAGTCTGGCTTCCACTACTCTTTCCCACACCTTCATTGTATGGCTCATCAGCTTTATTCCTCTGTAGTTACCACAACTCTGCACATCTCCCTTATTCTTAAAAATGGGCACCATCACACTTCTCCTCCATTCCTCAGGCATCTTCTCACCACCTAAGATCCTGTTGAACAACCCGGTCAAAAACTCCACTGCCATCTCTCCTAGACACTTCCATACCTCCACAGGTATATCATCAGGACCAAGAGCCTTTCCACTCTTCATCCTCTTCAAAGCCCCTCTCACTTCACCTTTACTAATCTTTCTTACTTCCTGCTCCACAACCGTCACCTCTTCTACTCTTTGTTCTCTCTCATTCTCTTCATTCATCAACTCTTCAAAGTATTCTTTCCATCTTTCCATTACACCACTGACACCTGTCACCACATTACCATTCCTATCCTTGATCACCCTAACCTGCTGCATGTCCTTCCCATCTCGATCTCTCTGCCTTGCTAGTCTGTACAGGTCAGTCTCTCCCTCCTTACTACCCAACCTAGCATACAAGTCATTATAAGCTCTTTGTTTGGCCTTTGACACCTCTACTTTCACCTTACGCTGCATCTCCCTGTACTCCTGTCTACTCTGCCTTTTTACTTGCCGCGTGAGTTCCAACAGCTGTTTTTTACTATTATTTACATGCATCCTCGGGCTGACGCCGCAGCCGCCGCACAGCTGATTGGTGACGCCATGCACCGTCTTGACAGTATTTGTCCTGAGGCCCCGAAATTTATCTTGGGAGATTTGAATCATTGTCAACTTACTGACACTCTTAAGACATATGAACAGTGTGTCACTTGCACCACGACTCAGAGGAACACAACTCTAGACTTGTGCTACGGCACAGTGAGTGGTGCGTACAAGTCTCTGCAGCTTCCTCCTCTGGGATCCTCCTACCATAACTGCATATATCTGATGCCACGCTATATCCCTGTCTTCAGGCGTCTTCCTCGGGAGGAAAAAACTGTGAAATGTTGGTCAGAGGATAACATTTCCACTCTTCAAGCCTCTCTCGAATGTACTGACTGGGACTGTTTCTTTGAGTCATGTGATGATGTCGATGTCTTGTGTGAAACTATTTCTTCTTACATCACTTTCTGTGTTGATTCTGTTGTTCCATCTAGGAAAGTTGTTATCTATCCAAATAACAAACCATGGGTAACAAAAGAGCTGAAATCAACCATAAATAAAAAGAAGGTGGTCTACTGTACAGGTGATCCATTGGAGAAAAAGGCCGTCTCTAAGGAGTTATTAAGAATATGGCCTCCTCACATGTAAAAGAGGACAGGAAGCCCGTATGTGTAAACAGAGTACCTGACTTTGAATTACCGAGCACATTCAATGCCTTCTTTTCTCGCTTTGAAAGAACTGATGTCTTTGAAAAATTGTCTCAATGTAAGAATTCTCTCAAGCCAGATAATGAAATAGTAATTTCACCAAACCAGGTCGCTGCCTTATTTAAAAAGGTAAAGACTGGTAAGGCAAAGGGCCCTGATGGCATCTGTGGCCGTACCTTACATCACTGTGCCACCCAGCTCAGTGTTGTTTTTTGTAAACTGTTTCAACTGTGCGTTGACATCGGGCAAATTCCTGTCTTATGGAAGACATCTACTGTCATACCTCTTCCAAAATCGAGGAACTCAGAAACCCCTAGTGATTTTAGACCGGTGGCACTGACATCACTTGTCATGAAATGTTTTGAACATATTTTAAAGTCTTTTATCTTGTTCTCAACTGAAGGGAAAATGGATCCTCTGCAATTTGCATACCAGTCTAAAAAGGGAGTCAAGGATGCTAAACTCTTTTTATTGAACACTGTTTTTAATGATATCTTTTTAGCTACAGACTCGGGTGATTGTGTAATTCTTGTGCTTTTAGACCTGTCAGCCGCTTTTGACACTGTTGATCATAACATTTTAATTTCTCGCCTGGAGCACTGGGTTGGAGTAAGAGAACTGGCATTGGAGTGGTTCAAATTTTATTTGAGTGAGCAAACCTTTTCCGTAAGTCTTGGGGAACACATATCCTCTTCTGCCCCCTTGACATGGGGTGTGCCACAAGGATCAGTTTTAGGTCCTCTTTTATTCTCCCTGTACCCGTTACCACTTGGCTCTGTGATAAGAAAATATGGTGTGTCCTTTCACTGTTATGCAGACGACTGCCAGTTGTATGTGCCTCTTAAAAATAAGAACTTGTCTATGGAAACACTCCACAAATGCCTTTTAGACTTAAGATCCTGGATGAACCTAAACTTTTTAAGTCTTAATGACAACAAAACTGAGGTGATTGTTTTTGGCGATGGCTCTGGGTCACTGATAATTATGTCCGCTAGGTGGTGTCGGGTTCAGCTTTAACAGTATTTAGGCACAGAAGAAGAAATCTGCACGGCTGTCATTCACTGTAATCTAATGAGCTATATGCCAGGTAGCGTGAACACAGAAAATAAAAGACACTAAACTTGAAGATTATCGTCTCTCTCCTTTATGCTTCTACATGAAACATAACATGGTACCAGGAGTGTCCTTCAAGCAGCCATGGAAAGTGTGAAACCGCCGGAAGCTGTGAGTTGGAGTGGAAATGTGG
>NC_050529.1:2937635-2945391 GCF_002922805.2 Oryzias melastigma
TCTCTCTCCTTTATGCTTCTACAAGAAACATAACAACTCACTGGTAATCTTGGCTCTTTAAGTAATTACGTGAAACCTCATGTTACTAATTTAGGAGTAACGGTGGACTCTGAGTTGAGACTTGACAAGCAAATTAATTTAGTTGTGAAGTCGAGCTTCTTCCACCTAAGACAGCTGGCAAAGGTTAGACCCATCCTGTCCTATCAGCAGTTTGAAACAGTGATCCACGCCTTTATTACCACCAGGTTGGATTACTGTAATTCCCTGTATTTGGGAGTTAACACCTCGGCCATAGCTCGACTCCAGCTAGTGCAAAATGCGGCTGCTCGTCTATTAACTAGAAAGCGTAAATATGATAATATCTCCCCGGTTTTAGCTTCACTGCACTGGTTACCTGTTCATTTTAAGATCCTTTTATTTGTTTTTAAATCCTTACATGGCTTGGCACCTGTTTACCTCTCTTAGCTGCTGCAGCCTTATGTCCCCTCCCGTCCTCTGAGATCAGCTGATCAGCTGCTTTTGACAATTCCGAAAACAAAATTCAATGTTAGAGGGGACCGTGCCTTTGCTGCAGCCGCTCCCAAACTCTGGAACGATCTTCCAATTTATGTAAGAGTCCTCGTCATTGTCTGTTTTTAAGTCTTCTCTTAAAACCCACTTTTTTAATTTGGCTTTTAATACTCAGTGAAGAGGTCGCCTCTCTCTTATCCCTCTACACTCCATTTTCTCCTTTTAATGTGTTTTTATTTTTGGTGATGTGTGTTTTTTTTTTGTTTGTTTTTTTTTTGTTTTGAAAATGTATTCTTATAAGCCTTTTATTGTACACTCCTAATCTAATTATTTTATTTTGATTCTTTATATATTTTTATCCCCTTTTTTGTACAGCACTTTGGGTCTGAACGGGCAATTTAAGTGCTTTATAAATAAAGCTTATTATTATTATTATTATTAAGCACCTTGAGAACTCCGGGGCTCATGTTAGACTTTTATTTGCAGATTTTTCCTCTGCTTTTAATAGAATGCAGCCCCACATTCTGATCCAAAGGCTTGCTTCTGATTTAACCTCACAGATCAGCTTCTTTTATTGATTTTAAATTTTCTTACTGACCGGGTTCAGCGTGTCCTTGTTAATGGAAGATTATCCCCACCTTCCATTTGTAACACTGGGTCTCCTCGGGGGTGTGTCCTTTCCCCTCTCCTTTTTATTTTGTACACAGACAGTTGCAGATCTTCAGAAGAGAACAGATTTTTAATCAAATTCTCCGACGACACTGTTCTGTCTCTGTTATCTGCATCTGAAACAAACCATCGACCTGCTTTATCACAGTTTGTTGATGGTGTGACACCAATTATCTTGATTTAAATGTAGCTAAAACAAAGGACATGGAGATTGATTTTAGACGGGCTACATCGCATGGTCTTAGTGTGATCCATGGGGAGAAGGTGGAGATTGTCGAGAGCTACAAATATTTGGGCACTGTATTGGACAACAAACTGAAATTTCACCTGAACACAGACGCTATTGTGAAGCGTGGGCAGCAGAGAATTTACCTGCTGAGGAAGCTGAACTCTTTTAATGTGAACCAAACCATTCTTAATACTTTTTATTGTTCTTTTATTGAGAGTATTTTAACATTTTCATTTATTTGCTGGTTTTATGGTCTGTCTTTGAAAGACAAAAACAAACTGCAGGTCATTGTCAATACCTGCTCTAAAATAATTGGTGTTAGACTGAGGAACCGTCCCTCTCTGTGGAAGGTACAGGTGCTGAAGAAAGCCAAGAGCATCCTCTGACTCCTGACTTTGTTTTGATGCCTTCAGGGTGTCGATTTTATGCTCCGGCACGAAAAACCAACCGTTTTTCGCAGTCTTTTGTGCCCTCAGCAATTACGTTGTTGAATGTAGATAAAAGTGTTTTTTGAGATTATTGCTGAGGTGATGTATTGCTGTATGCTGATGTTACGGAGCTAAGGAGCACTCATTTTAACTATGATGGTCTGACACATTGATGTGACTGTGTTGTGTGTGAGAGAAACTGCACTGGTAGTCTACAAATGAATTGCCCTCTGGGACCAATACAGTTTGGTATACAGTACTGATTCTGTCTACTCTCCTCAGTCCTCTCAGTGTCCCACTTCTTCTTAGCTAGTCTCTTACTCCGTATACACTCCTGCACCTCCTCATTCCACCACCAAGTCTCCTTATCAACTCTCTTTCCTGATGACACACCAAGTACACTCCTACCTGTCTCCCTGATCACATTAGCTGTAGTTATCCAGTCATCTGGGAGTACCTCCTGACCACCCAGAGCCTGTTTCAACTGTTCCTTAAAAGTCATGCAACAATCTTCTTTTTTCAACTTCCACCAGTTTGTCCTCTTCTCTGCCTTTGCCCTCTCTTTCTTCATCTTCTTCACCACCAGAGTCATTCTACACACTACCATCTTGTGCTGTCTGTCATAGTTCCAACATTCAAAGTCCCAACTCTCAGTCCAACACTCGTGACTTTCCTCTTCTCTCTCTCCCTACGAACCCACCTTCCTCCTCTCCTTCTTCCACCAACAGTAGTCCAATTTCCACCGGCACCCAGTCAGTGAACAGCACCGATGGCGGTGGCGGTTGTTAACCCGGGCCTCGACTGATCCGGTATGGATTTCGTAGGTGTGATTCACATATTTGATTTGGCAAAGATTTTACGTCAGATGCCCTTCCTGACACAACCCTCTGTATTTATCCGGGCTTGGGACCGGCACAATGAGACCCTGGGTTGGGCTCCCTCGTGGATACATTACACTGTTGATCACCTGATCCTGTTAAACAGACTTAAGTGGCCTTGGCCTTTCAGGAACTGTTCTCCAGTGGTTCAGTTCATATCTCATAGAGAGAAACTTTAAGGTAAGCATGGACACTTCCTTATCTGGGGTCCACAAAATCAAAAGTGGTGTGCCTCAAGGTTCCATCGTGGGCCCCTTGCTTTTTAAAATCTACATGCTTCCTCTGGGGAATGTCATCAGGAGCCACAACATCAGTTTTCACAGCTATGCTGATGACACCCAGCTGTAGATAGCTATGTCTCCTGATGACACAAAGCCGATAGAAGCACTTTTTAACTGCATTTTAGATGTGAACATATGGATGGCAAATCATTTTTTCCAGCTCAACCAGGAGAAAACTGAAATTTTAGTTATTGGTCCTGAAGCCAAGAGAGACGGTGTTTGAAGCTTAAAGAACTTTCTTTAAGTTGTTCAGAAAGAGTCAGAAACCTTGGCGTCACTTTTGACTCTAAGCTAACTTTTATCCCTCACATTAAGCAGGTGATCAAGACTGTTTAATCATCTTAGAAATTTGGATAGAGTACGCCCAATTCTTTCTTGCCAACATGGAGACGCTGATGCATGCTCTTATTATCAGTAGAATTGATTACTGCAACGCCCTTTTAACTGGTCTTCCAAAAAGCAGCATCAAGAACCTTCAGCTTTTACAAACTTCTGCTGCAAGAGTTCTCACAAAGACCAGGAGGCAGCCCCACATCACCCTGATTTTAAAATCCCTGCATTGGCTCCCCATAAGCTTCAGGATTGATTTTAAGATACTTTATTGATTTTTAAATGTCTCAATGGTCTTGTGGCTTCTTATTTGTCTGGTCTTTAGTCAAATATGAACCCTTGCGGACCCTGAGATCGTCTGGTACTGGTCTGCTAATCGTTCCACCTGTGAAAACCAAAACGTATGGAGAGGCATCTTTTCAGTATTATGGCCCTCGTTTGTGGAACAGTCTGCCAGAGAACCTGAGGGCCGCAGAGACCTTAGTTGCTTTTAAGAAAGGCCTTGAGACCCATCATAACCATGCTTGTTGCAGGGTTCTCTTAAGAGTCCAGGAAAAATCAGCCAAACAGGAAGCAAGCCAGGAGAGATTCCATTGTGTTTTTCTTTTTAATAAAGTCTTTGGGTTTTACAAAAATAAAGCAGGGTTGAGGACAAAATGACAGACCCAAAATAAATCCAATAAGTTTTTATCTGGTCACTTTATGTTCAAAAACTCAGACTGGCACTTCTTCTGCCTGTTTCTCTTTCAGTTACTCACTGCCATTGTGAGAGAGAAGTACCTCCATTTATACTCCTTCTGGCCACTCCCACCTAATTCAGCATTTTACTCAGAATATTATCTTCCACAAAATACTACATTTAAACAATCCATTTCAATAAGTTCTTCTATTAACTTCAGATTCTAATTAACAGTATTGAAATACAATTAATCCATTTAAACTATAACATGCAAAAATAAAGAAACAACAACCAAACAATTTAAATTAGAAACAGCTGTCTCAAAACTGACATCAAAATTATATAAACAGGAAAAACAAATCCCTCGGTTTGGCTGTCAGTGAAGGTGGGGAAAAAAGGGGGCGTGGCTAAAACACCGTGCTGCAGAGCCGCGGTGAGTAAATGTTTGTATGTGTGTGTATGCGGAAACCTAGCGATGACCAAGTGTGCACCCAAGGTCTAAACTGTAAGAAATGAAAGATACTTTACAAGATAATGTGGTTGGATAACAGCAGAGTTGGTTTATGACATGGATGCGCGCGCCAGCGTGTAGGTGTGTGTGTATGTGCGTGTGCTCACTGCGCTCACTCAGACGGAGGGACGGAGCCGCTCCGTCACAATGCTTTTAGATAATTTTATTATCTTTTTGTTTTGTATTCATTTATCTATATGATCATGTTTTATGATTTTACACAGGTTTATCATTATTTCCTTTAATAATCTTTATGGGCATGCTTTATTATTTAATTGTTAAGTGATTTTATGACTATGTTAAACATTTTTATTTTCACTTTTTCCTTTTATGTTCCAGTGCTTCCTCAGTTGGATCATCTCCCTCTGGGTCGGTTGTTGTCCAGTTGCCAAAGCTCTAGATGTGGACCTGCGTCGCTGTGGTGACGCTGGTCCCCGCCTGTGATGCTGCTCCTGGCTGACTATGCGGCCGTCCCCAGAGGAAGAGGTTCCAACTATATTATTGTTTCAGACAACTAACTTCCTGTGCTCAGCTTGTACTCAGTCTGTTCTGTCATTGAAGGGGGTGGGAGCTGTGAAAGGGATTGGGGGTTGCATGTGAATCTGGGTGAGGGGACACATTGTGTATTTTTTTATTTTATCTTACATTTTTGTTTATTTTTCAGATTGTTTTATTTACGTGTAAAGCACTTTGATTTTGATTTCTGATTTATTGAAATAAGAACATCGGTATGATTAGCTCTGGCTGTGAATGTTTCTGGTCTCTTAAACATCAATCTCTCTTTCAAAAATCCTCTTCACTTTCATAATTGACCATTTTGATGGAGACATGGCCATCTTTCAATCTTTGCTGAATAATCTATGTTCAAAACAGTTCTTGTTTTTCATTCACTTTCCCAGCAGGAAATAGGGGACAGGAATGGAAACTAAAAAAAAAAAAAAAGTACACAGTTAATTAAATAAACTATATCCTGTGTCCTGATATGAAATCAGAAAATATAATTAGTGTGCTGGTTAAAATAGACAAACCAAAACAGAGTTGGAACCTTTGCCCCCAAAAACAATAAATAAAGAAAAATTAAGAGTCGGGGTGGATTGCTGTTCCAGTCATGGTGACCGTCCAAGTCAGCTGCTCCCCGCTAAGGGCTGCCTAACAAAAATACCTAGAGAAAACAAATAAACAAAGCCCACAAATCAGAACTACCAAGGTCCAACCCCAAACTAAAATAACAAACCCAGCTATCTAAGACGGCTGAGGACAAAAAGGGTGAACGAGAACGAACCAAACCAAACAAACTAAAACCCAGAATGCTGCTCTGATCCCTGCCTGGCCTCCTCTGTCTTAAGTAGACACCGGTGGCAATTAAGGGTCATTGGCCACACCTGACAGGTGAGCCAAAGGCCTTGATGAAAAAAGGTGCAGCAGTACATAACACCTCCTCCCATAGGTTTGTGAACATGCGGAGTTAACAAATCCTGCAAGAAAAAAAAAAAGAAAAAAAAAAGGAGAAAAGCAAAAACATGTTCACAAGAAATAAACACAGAGAGGTTAAAAAAGGATCAAGAAAGACACAAATAAAAGTGAGTGGAGGAGGGGCAGCAAACTACAAGAAAAAACCCCACAAACTGGTGTCCAAAAGAAAAGCTTAAAGTGTTAGTATGATCATAAAACAGTAATGAAACCTACTGGATTATCACCAGCAAAGAACAATTTGACTCAGTGCTTGCACCTCATTAATGTGTCGTGAGTTCGCCTTATGAAGGCATCACCTTCACGACAATGGAACATTCCATTTTCACGATCCCCTGAAGTGGCCGCACGAGCCTCAGGAGAACTCTGTGACACATTTGTATTCCCGGCGTCTCCCGGCGGGAAAATCCCAAACCCTGCAGTACTCCATCTGACCAAGGCTTAGCCGCATTCTGGACCTTCTGTGGAAGAACGGCTGTACATTCTATGAAATATTGTGGGGCAGTACCACAACGAGGAGAGTTGAACATGGCACCGAAGAACAACTTCAAAGCCAATTTGATGGAGCTCACAATTGCACTCGCGGACATTCAAGCTAAGCTAACTCCTGCTCTTCTGCATGATGCTAAACTATCAGCTCTGTTGGAGCTCGAAGCTAAACTATCACCGCTGCTACAACTCGTGGAAGATTTCCGTCAAGAAAAGGCACGTAGCGAACAATGACATAATTGATCTCATTCGTGTTTGGCTCTTGCCAAGGACAGACGCACTTTTTTCTCTCCTCCCCTCCTGTGTTGCCCCCAAGGCTTCTGTTTGTCTCCATGTAAGCTGCTGTTTTTGCTCTCGACTACTCTTCTGCTTTTTGAACTCTGAAAATGGATCTGATCCACTGGTCTTTCACTGCGATCGACAAAATTTACTCCAAGCTAAGGAAAGGGAAAGCGGACCCCTCCTGCCCAGACGGAACCCATGCGGCTGGATACAGCAACGATCCATGGGGCAAGTGGAGGCTGATGTGTCTGGCCCGGCTGTCTGTGGAAGATGTTGAAGATGTATATCTACTCGTGTTCCTGATTTTTGGATTCCTCGCTATTGGGATCGGAGGATATCTCAACTATCAGGCGGTCTCGGAGGTGAAGCTCATGAGAAGCGAGGTGATGCTCGCTAGAAGTGAGCTGAAGACGGCGAGAGGCGAGCGGTCTGATCTCTGTGGGAAGTTATTTTGGTAAGAAGAGACTCTTGGAGACAGACTTTCACAAGTGGATCAGAAGCAGTCTGCCTCTCTTGCCCATCTGAGCAGAATGCTCCCGATCCTTGAACGTGTGCGGAAGATGGATGTCAACTTGGAGCGACTTACTGCCCAAACAGAAGGGAGACTGGCCTAAATTGCCCACATTTCGGCCCATTTTTAAATTCGCCTTAAAGACTCCAGACCAGTGAAGGACACAAGCCTGCAGCACAAAAACAACTGCTTGCGCCTGAAACAATTTTATCTTATCGGATCCCCCCCTTAGCCGATGGCGCTGCCTTGGCTCTCAAAACATACCGCTTCTACAGAGTGTGAAAGGCAGCTGTGTGTGGAGACGAAAACTGAAAACTGCTGCTCATCCCTCCTTGACCTCGGCATTCCTGCAAATGTCCCTCCCCTCCCAAGCGTAGTCTGGATGTGTGCTCTAGGAAGCGGCTGAAGGACTATTGGAAAAGGTGTCCCCCCCCTCCGCCCATCCCACTCACCAAACCTCATGTATTGCGTCTTTAAATGTATTGTGCT
>NC_050529.1:2945516-2957623 GCF_002922805.2 Oryzias melastigma
CACCTTAATATAAAGCGTTACCGTATTTTTTTGCTTGTATCTAAACATTGAACGCAGTGTTGAGATATGACCTTTTTTGGCCACCCATTAAACCTTGAACTGGCTGTTTACTTCTCTCTGTTTGTCTTGTTCTTGGTTGTACTGAAAAACAATGAATTTCCCCCCAGGGGATTAATAAAGTATATTGATTGATTGATCTCCTGAGGAGAAGGATGCATGACATGGATCAACAAGCACGGATGAATAATGTGTTTCTCACAGAACTTCTACAACCCTGGGTGCGGCCTGGTGCTACCAGGGATGCTAACTGAGCTGTGACGGGAGGAAACCTGACCGTGGAGAATCAAGTTGGATTATTTCTTGCGTCTAAAGGGATTTCCTTGGACCTAAACACTGTTGAGGTCTGTCATCCGCTTCCTCTGAGAAAAAATACGGATAAACCAGCGATCCTGATCAGGTTTGCGAATCGAAAGCACAAGATAGCTCTGATGAAACAACGAGAACACCTGAAGGGTTCTACGGTGCATCTTAACCATCATTTATCCAAATATCACGCTGATCTGGAGAAGCACGTGAGGCTCCTTCTCAAGAGGAAACGGATCCATTCAACATGGATCCAGAACTCCAGAATCTTTGTCAAACCACTCGGACCACCGGACCAGACGAAGCCTCTGGAAATAAAAGCCATGAACGACTTTGAGAACTGTGGGATTACGCATGTCTGACCCTTTAATTCAAGCAAAATGTGAAATGTGAACTTAAAAAAACCGTTGAAGGTGAACTCTGACCCGGTTCTGAGCTGAAGAACTTGGAGCACATTTCTGTTGAAATGAGACCTTCACAGTCTCTTTGTCATAACAATGAAGAACGATTACGTGGCCTTAAACTGCTCCTAACTGTGATGTAGCACTGATTCTGCTCAAATTACTGATCTTATTTCTTTTTAAATTATTACTTTTTGTGTTATTATAATCATTCTTTCATGGAAACAATCTGCACTAATTGTCTTTTAATGAGAATGTTTAGATTATTGATACTGATTAATATAATTTATTTGTCTGTGGATGTTTTGAAATTTGATTACATCAATGATATTAATGACTCTTCATAACCTAAATTTATTATTGTAGAGTATAAATATTTGATATTAAGTCCTGAACCGGATATTGATAATTCATGTAGAGAAAATGGTCGAGTTGAGGTGGGATTATATAAGTTTGCTTCCTTCCACTCCCTTTTAAGTGATCTACTTGTTATTCAATGTGATGATATATTTTACATGTATTATTCCTGATTGCTTAAAATAAACCATCTTATTCATCCATCCATTTCATTCATTCATTCACTTTTACGAACCAGAAACCTGAAACCGCCGATTTGAACCCAGTTTTTTGCTTCCTGTCACAGGATTTACAAGTCTGTGATCCAGGCTATCCAGAAGTCAGATGAAGGTCATCCATTCGGGTAAGTCAGAGGAAGTCACAGACTATAAACAGACTATAATTACCTGCTGTGCTCTCTGTACTCAAATCAGGTTTCTGCTAGAAAAAGACATCTCTATTTCTCCTGAGGCGGTTCGAGAGCTGGGAGATCAGTGTCTGATCCACTTGAATCACTTCACCACACGAACTCGAAGGCTTTTGCTGGTTGAAGACCTGGTGGATTCTCTCAAGGTATCTGTTGTGTTGTAGAAAGCCTCAAAATAAATGTGCAACAGAATCTGTCCATTCTGTAGAAATGGTGGTTGTTTGAGGAACATCTAAAGAAGTGGAGGAACATCTAAGGCAGGGGTCTCAAACTCAATTCAGCCGGGGGCCACTGTAGGCGGAGTCTGGGTGAGACGGATTTCCGCATCAGGATTTCCACAAAAAAAGTCTTCTTCTTCTTTTCCTTTCGGCTTTTCCCTTCAGGGGTTGCCACAGCGAATCAGTTTCCTCCATCTAAGCCTGTCTTCAGCATCCTCCACTCTAACACCAGCCACCTTCATGTCTTCATTCACTGCATCCATAAACCTCCTCTTTGGTCTTCCTCTAGATCTCTTTCCTGCAGCTCTAGACTCAGCATCCTTCTACCAATATATTCCCTGTCTCTCCTCTGAACATGTCCAAACCATCTCAGTCTGGCCTCTCTGACTTTATCTCCAAAACCTCTAACATGTGCTGTCCCTCTGATGTATTCATTCCTGATCCTATCCATCCTGGTCACTCCCAAAGAGAACCTCAGCATCTTCATCTCTGCTACCTCCTGCTCTGCGTCCTGTCTTTTCTTCAGTCCCACTGTTTCTAGTCCAAACAACATGGCTGGTCTCACCACAGTCTTGTACACCTTTCCTTTCATTTGTGCTGAAACTCTTCTGTCACACATCACACCTGACACTTTTCTCCACCCATTCCAACCTGCTTGCACTCTCCTCTTCACTTCTTTTCCACACTCTCCATTACTGTAATTTCCACAAAAAAAGTACTGATAAAAAATTACAATGTTCTCAAACATCTTTATTTTTAAGATGAAATAATTAATTAAATTAAATAATTAACAAAATTAATTAAAAAAAAAGAATTTTAAAGAGAATGGAGTATAAACAAAAAACAAAAAAAGGAGAATATAACCTGAGTGTCCTCTTAGTTGAAAATCCTCAGAGGGGGTATGTAGCTTTCTGGAGGTGAATTCCGGTTCGATTTGGTCCCAAACAGTTTGGTCGTGGTTAGAGTGGTTGAGGTTCCATGGAGGTTGAAGGCTCTCTGGAGGTCAGTTCAGGTAGGCCGCCATTGGCTTGTTCTCAGTCCAGGGGTTGAGGTTCCAGGGAGGTTGGTGGCTCTCTGGAAGATGGTGTACTCAGAAAAGAGGGGGTTGTAATTTCTTTTTAGAGGGGAAAAAAAAAAAAAAAACAGCAAGCACAAACATTCAAAATATAGAGTCCAAATATGGCCGGAAAAAGACGAAAACATTTTTATTCTATTAAAATGTAAGTTAGTTTAAAATTAAAGTTAAAAAGGAAAATATCCTTATTAGATATTATCGATGGATTCTAGTAAATCAATAAGTAAACGAATCCAACAGCTTACACAGCAGAGAGAGAGAGTCCCGACGTTTCGCAAAATTCTTGCTTCTTCAGGGGATGTTGACTCTAGGTAAGTGTGTGTATAAATAGGAAATAGACAGGAAGGAAGGTCTGGAGAGAATAGTGTGTGGACCTATCAGAGTTCTTCTTTGTAGAGTCTTAAGGAAGTAGTTGATATTATAAGGATGATGTGGTCCAAAGTTATTGGTGGGCCACATCCTGCATGTACTGTAGGTGAGTAGAAGAAATGATTAGTAAGTACCAGAAATGATTGTGTCGGATTTATAGCGCACCAGGTTCGGCCCAGGGATGGCACCCCAGAGCCTGGGGTTCAAGGCCAGGAAGGGCCCAACAACTCCAAGTACACTGCATTTTCTAAAAAAATAAGAATTGGAAGGGAATAAAATGAATAAAAAAAAGAAATAAATAAAAGAAAAAAAAATGGGGGGAGAAAAAAGATTATTTAAATAATTTTTGCTACGGAAATAACGTAGGACAGTCAGTGGCTCTGGCTGGGTTGGGGTTAGGTTAGGGTTAAGGTCAGGGTAGACTTTGGGTGCACGGGCCTACTGTACTGTCCAAATTAAAAAAAAAAAAAAACAGAGATAAAGGGTATGAATACTCCTGAGATATGGAACTGGAGGAAATCCTTAAAAGTGCTTAAGTTAAAATTAAGTGCTGTAAGTAAAATATGGCATGCAATCAAAACAGATCATCAGTTTCATAAAAACACATTAAAAAGTAAATATAAAACCATGCAATAATTTATTATAAAAAGATAAAAGAGGAATTAGCATCTACAAGGATTTTTCTTCCAGTGATTGGGGAAATTTGATGAAGCCAGGAATTGAACCAGTGTTTCCAGCGTGGCAGTTCTCTTTGCTCTTTGCTGTGCCACGCTGTCTGGAGGTAATCTGGAGATAAGGGTGCCTAAATAGGTTCTGTAGGTATTATTAGGTTAAAAAAAACTGTTTTATTCTTCATTGGGAGTTAGGGTTAGGAGAACGAGTGTTCGGATCCCACCCTCCATAAGAGGGCAGGGTCAGTGCACACTCCATACAGCCCCCCCAGGAGTAGGATCCCAGGACCACCCCATCCCAGGAAGGTGAGTGAAATTAAATAAAATTAAATTCTTCTTAGATAAAAATAGTGGTAGGCCCATTATAAATGGTTAGGATTAGGGCCCAACCCCCTGGGGTTGAGTTTTAGGGCTTCTGGACCGGGTTATGCTTGGGGTTAGGGTTAAAATCATTATGTTTTTTCCACGGGGGAGTGGTTAGGTTTAGGGCTCGCCCCCCTGGGGTTAAGTTTAGGCGTTTTAGACCGGGTTAGGTGTTAGGGTTAGGGGGAGGAGCTACATGCTGTTAAGCATGTTATTGTGATGGCTGCACAGCCAATCCAGGTGCTGGAAAAAGGAAGCCTTGGCCCTGCGTTCAGGCTGTGTGAGGGCAGGAAGTTTGGCTTTGACCAGCACATCACAGAGGTTTTTGTTTCGTCTGTATGCTGGTAAAAACCTATGATTTACTAACAGCCCCTGGTCCTGAACAAGAGTCTGAAGGTTCTTCCTGAGGACCCCCACCATTCTGTGTGTTGAAGTCGAGTAGGTTGTTATTATAGGTAGGAGGGGGGATGTGTCCGTGTCTTTGGGTTCTTTAAATGATTTAAAACATTTTTTTTAAAAATGAGCGTGAATAGCCCCTTCTGGAAAGTGAAGTGAAAAGGGTTTTTGTCGCCCTCTTGAAGTCAGATTGCTGACTGCAGATTCTATGAAAACTGAGCAGCTGAGATTTAACCAGACCTGCAAATGTGTGTTTGCAGGAGCAGTATTGGGTGGAGGACGCTGAGGAGATCCAGCTGGAAGGCTCCTGCTGATGACAGGTGCTGCAGGGGGAGCCACCTGTCGCTGTTCTTCATCCTCCGGTTCCTGGTCCAGGTTGGCTCTCAGACAGTCCTCTGTCTCCGCGATGGTCCTCTCCTTCAGCCGCCTGCCGTGGTTCTTTCTGGCCCATTTCACAGCTACTTTGAATGGAGCTCTCCACTCAGTGCTGGAGAACTCCTTCATTTTTGACACGTCTCTTGTGGTTGAGTCAATGTAATGTTCTCTCAGGATTAAAATGGCTGAGTACTCCCAGTTTTTTGCATTTCCTTCCAGTAAAATCTGCGTGGTTTCTTTTGGGGAGGCCGGCTTTATCACTGACATCAGTTCTCGTGTGACTTTAACAATGGAAGGGGGCGTGTCCGGTCTCTCCACATTGTTATAATGATGTGCAAATTTCAGGATTTTGTGTATCAGTTTGACTTTTGCGGTGAATTCTGGATTTGTTGATGGGTTTTCGTCATTCACGTTGACTCTCCTATCCCCATTAGGTCTCCAGCTGGGACGGGTTAGGGTTTAGGGTTTAGGCAAACAGAGGGGGGAACTGAGCCCTCAAAGAGGTTTAGGGTTAAGTTTAGGGTTGGGATCCGGTCGGATTTTATGTGCGCGGGCCTCCTATACTGTCAAACAAAAATAAATAAATAAATAAAATAATAATAATAATAAAATAAAATGGAAGTTAAAAAAAGTTAAGAGGGTCATTTTAGCCTGGAGGGAATCCCCAAATAAGAGCCCAAAAATGCAAAAACATAACATGCAAACAATGAGACAAAAAAATAAGTGCTAAAACCTTTCAGGTTCAAGACAAGTAAGTGCTATAAAAATGGCATGCAAGCAGGGCGAGCCATGCCAGGATAAGTGCTAAAAACATTAATTAAAATTCATGAAAGACTTTAACAAGGTAAAAGGCATGCATTAATATATTTACAAGGACAAACAGTTAAAATCTATGGGGATTCCGCTACCAGAGATTGGAATGTTAGAAGGAGGTGGACGGGAATTGAACTGGGGTTTCCAGCATGGCAGTTCCTCTTGTTAACCATTGTGCTACGCTCTGTGAGGTTGGCATGAAGGCTAGGAGTCCTAAGTCGGTTCATGATGACTAATAACATAACATAAAAAAAAAATTAAAAAAATAAAAAGCCTATTCATCATTGAGGCCATTGGGAGCTGTGGTATTTAATCTAATGATCCATATTTTCTCTTTTCTTTTTCTCTGCCCGCAGGTCCAGCGATCACTGTTTTCCAGGGCAGAAATTTGAAGATTGGTGACTGGGTGATTCGGAAAATGTTGGACCAGGTGGGTGGTAAGTCGACCTTTCCCAATGTTATAGAGGTGTTGGGTGAGGCGAGTGTAGACGGAATGCTTAGTTTCTCCAATATAATACTTATGGCAAAGGGTGCAAGTGACAATGTAGACTGCATTGTTGGTGTTAATGGACATAGAGCCTATTACGGGGTATGGGATTTTGGTAGTTGTGTTATGAACTATTTTCAGAGGTTTGTAATGGTGATGGAATGGAATAGAGGGGGTGGGTTTATTATTCGAATATTTGGACCTGATGAGAAGTGAATGTAGGCTCTTGTGTTTACGGAAGGCTGATATGATATGATATTTACAAAAGGATGGATGCTTGGCTAATATTTTGGTGAAATTGTGTTCGATGGAGCGGTGGAAGACTATAATTTGTTTTTAAAAGGTACTGACCAAGGGAACGAGGGCATGGGACTGGAAAGTATTGGGTGTGGATGCGTCGGGATCCGGTAAGGGGTTCGGGTTAGGATTGGTGGAAGGGGGGGGTTTGGGAGCAGGGAGGGGATACAGACCGTGGTTCGGGTAGGGGGGAGAGGATCCCGGCGCATCCAGATGAGTCGGAATGGATGAGCGAGTGGGGACGAGAGAGGCCAAGGTGGAATTTTTAATGGAACGGAGGAAGCGTTTGGAATAACCCCTGGGGCGAAGGGCTTCAAAAGGAGTCTTTGTGGCGATGTGAAAATCTGTTTTGTCGGAGCAAATATGAAGAAAATGGATGAGTTTGGATTTGATTATACCATTAAATGTGAGTTTGGGGTGATAGCTAGATTTATGGGGTAAGCTGTGTGTATCCGTGGTTTTGAAGAAAACTTTAGTCTGTAATTTGTTGTGAGTAGTGTTAAAGGCCTGAAAATAGACTGTCGTATCCAAAAAAATAGATTTCTTGAGAGTTTATATTGTATTTGACTGTAACGGAAGGATGATGGTTATTGAGCAGGTGGATAAAATCTGAAAATTGATCTAGTGAGTGGGGCCAGATGCCGAAGATGTCGTCCAGATAACGGAGGTAAAGGGAAGTTTTGATTGTGCATTTAGAAAGGGCTTCTCGTTCCCACTCGCTCATATAGAGGTTGGCATAAGACGGTGCGAATCTTTGGCCCATGGCTGTCCCCAAAATCTGAAGATGAGTGTGGTCGTTAAACTCGAAGTCATTATTTCTGAGGCAGATTTCAATTAGTGAGATGAGTTCTTCATCTGGCCGGGTGGAATCTGGGTGAGTTTGAAAGATTTTGTTTAGGATGTGGAGACCTGTATCTGTATCAATATTTGTGTAAAGACTGTCTACATCTATTGTAAAAAGGTATGCAGTCTTGGGGACAACCAGGGGCCGGATAACCTCCAGGAAGTGGTAGGTATCCTTGACATAGCTGGGGTGGAGTTTGGAGAGTGGGCCTAGGAAATGATCGATATATTGCGAGATGTTGTACGTGCAACTCAATTCAATTCAATTCAATTTTATTTATATAGCCCAAAATCACAAAGAGATTTGCCTCATTGGGCTTACTGTTGCAATCAGAAACTATGGGGCGGCCGGGAGGAACTTCAAAGGGAATAGTCCAAGAATCTGTTTTTTTGTGGATTTTGGGGAGTAAGTAAAACTGTCTGGGTCGAGGGAGTTCTGGTCCGTAAAGAAAGTCGCGCTGTTTGGCGGAGATATATTTTTTAGAGTACAGGGTTTCAATAATGGTTCTGATGGTTTTTTGCGTGGTGGGTTGTAGAGGTTCTGTAATTAGTTTATAATATTTGTCGTTATTGAGTTGGCGATAGGCTTCAGTTAGGTATTGTTGGCGATCCATGATGACTATTTTGGACCCTTTATCTGCTGGTTTGATGATGATATTGGGATTATTGGAAAGTTGTCTAAGGGCCCTGCGTTCGTCCGTCGATAGATTATCAGGAACGTCCTGCAAAAATTGGTGACGTTTTAGGGTCCTTCTGTCCGTTTTAATCAGTTTAATGGTTTGGGGGAGTAGGCCCGAGGGGTCCGGCTCCCAGTTTGAAGGATGGGTAAACGGTACCTGTTTACGTGCTGAGATTTGGGCTGAGAAATGATCGATTAGTTTAAGTCGTCTATGATAAAGATGCAGGTCCCTCTGGAGTTCCTCCCGGTCAAATTTGGTAGGTCGGATGATAAAGGTAAGTCCCCTTTCCAATAGATGGATCTGGTTTGTGGAAGGGGTGAAAAGAGTGGATAGGTTAAGAATGCTGGAGGGTAAAGTCCCAGCCCAAGTTCCGGGGTGAGTTTGGCATTAACGGTTGGGTTTTGGATGTTAGTGTAAATTTAATTGCTCCATCCAGTTGTGAAAGATTAAACTGGCTGTTGGTTTAGTCCAGTGAATATTGTCTTTTTCCGTATGAAAAGTGTCATGTGGAATTTCCAGTAAGAACGGGACAGAATTGACCATAATATCACACTGGTACCCGGACCAGGGTACCAGCGTCGCGAAAAAGTCGAGCAGGGTACCAGCGTCACCTGTAGCATCCCAGGAGGGGTGCTTAAGAGTGGGTACCTGGGAGCGTGTGGAGGTCAAGGCTCCAGGCTCCAGGCCCCAGGGTGTCACAGCTCCTCGTGCTGCCCAGGAGCAGGTGCTCCTGAGCGGGGAGGAGAGTGACACCCACCTGATGGGCTGGTTCCCAATGGAGCAGCCCCATGAGGGGCGCTCCAGGGTGGACCAGACAGCCAGCCTGCGGCTGGAAGGGAGCTGAGCCCTCAGCGTCACCAAAAGTTCAGCAGGGTACCAGTGTCACGAAATTCCAGCGGGCATACCCACCTGTCGCATCCCAGGGAGGGGTGCTTAAGTGTGGGTACCCAGGACCAGACGGAGCGCCTGGTTTATCCATGGGTTCCCCAGGACCAGGCGGAGAGCCTGGCTCAGAGGGTTCCCAGGGACCAGATGGAGCGCCTGGCTGGGAAGGTTCTCCAGGACGAGATGGAGGTCCAAGCTCCAGGGTGCCATAGCTTCTCCAGCTGCCCAGGAACAGGTGCTCCTGAGCGGGGAGAAGAGCGTCACCGAGGAGGGGGACTGGTTCCCACCCAAGCAGCCCCGTGAAGGGACCACCAGGGCGGGCCAGACAAGTCAGCATGCACTGCCTGTGTGGAGCTCAACAGAGAACCAGGCTGCAAAGCTCAGCTCGCATATCCCAGGGAGGGACACCGCAGAGTGGCTGCAAAGCTTAGCATGCAGGGCCTGGATGAGAGGGGGGGCCGGCAGGCACCAGCCCATCCCCGTGGGGGCTCTCACTAAAAGGCAGAGAAGGCTGACGAAGCTGCTTGGCTGTGGGGCTGGGTTTGACTTAGCTCTCAGAACATGCTCCCTGACTCAAGGTTTCGCCGAGTTTTGGCCGGAAGCTCCGCGTTCCTGCTGGAAAAGCAGCCTTTTTCAGCTGAATTCAGCGTGGCTGTGCTCCTGTATGATTCCCCAGCATAGGGGCTTTCTGTGGGGTGAAGCTGGATGATATTTTCCCCGTGGTTTTTAACGTTTTTATCGGAAAAATAAGCTGCTGTTAGCCGCGATCGATCAGCGGCGATCCGGCGGGTTTAAAGCCGGTCTGGAGTTGCTTTTCCCGGGGGAAAAAAATCCCTCTGCCTTCCCCTACGCTGTGCGCGCATGTGGAAGCTGTTTCCCCGTGATTTTTAACGTTTTTACCGGAAAAATAAGCCGCGGTGAGCCGCGATCGATCAGCGGCGAACGCGCGGATTTAAACCCGGTCTGGAGCTGCTTTTCCCAGGGGAAAAAAATCCCTGTGCCTTCCTCAACGCTGTGCGCGCATGAGGAAGCTATTTCCACGTGATCTGCAGTGATTTTACCGGGGGATTTGGCCGCTGCGCGCGGCGATCGATCAGCGGTGATCGCGGGCATATTGTGGCCCGCCTGTGGTTGCTTTTTAGCGGGGGGAACCCTCTCCTGAAGCTCAGAAGAAATGAAGATCATTTCTGGGGGTACCTGAGGCTGGATGGTGCCCTGGTTCTCTGGAAGTCTAGCCCAGAAATGAAGCTGATTTCTGGGTGTACCTGAGGCTGGATGGTGGCCTGGTTCTCTGGAAGTCTAGCCCAGAAATGAAGCTCATTCCTGGGTGTACCTGAGGCTGGATGGTGCCCTGGTTCTCTGGAAGTCTAGCCCAGAAATGAAGCTCATTCCTGGGTGTACCTGAAGCTGGATGGTAGCCTGGTTCTCTGGAAGTCTCCCCCAGAAGAGTGGCTCATTCGTGGGTGTGTTTGTGTGGTTTAAACCCCACCAAAACACCTCCCAGGACTGTTTTTTTGACAAAACCCAGTATCGTTGTTTCCAAAATGAATGGAGAGACCAAGTTTCTCGTATCCGGGTGTTTTTGTGGCTGGAGGGCGTCTGGTTCTCCTGGATCTCTCCCCCCAGGAGTGTGTCTCTTAGCCGGGTGTGTGTGTGGCTTAAAGCCCACCAAAACACCTCCCAGGACTGGTTTTTTGACAAAACCCAGTATCGTTGTTTCCGAAATGAATGGACCCAGTTTCTCGTATCCGGGTTTGTGTGTGGCTGGAGGGCGTCTGGTTTTCCTGGATCTGTCCCCCAGAAGGGAGGCTCATTTCTGGGTATGTGTGTGGCTGGATGGATGTGGGCCTGGTTCTCTGGAAGTCTCCCCCAGAAGAGTGGCTCATATCTGGGTGTGTTTGTGTGGCTTAAACCCCACAAAAAACCTCCCAGGACTGTTTTTTTGCCAAAACCCAGTATCACCGTTTCCAAAATGAATGGGGACCTGGATCTCTCGACAGGGATCTGTCACTAGAGTGTCAAAATTTTCCAATGTATTTTCCCATGTCAAAAGTGGAGATATTCTTAAAATGCCCACTGGAGCCTGTTAGTCAGCCCCCAAACTACCCACAGGGCAAAAAACCCCGTCAAAAACACCTTCCAGGACGGTTTTAGCCAAAAATCCAATATCGTCGTATCCGAAATGAATGGGGAACCCAGGATCTCTCGGCAGGGATCTGTCACTAGAGTGTTAAAATTTTCCAATGTATTTTCCCATGTCAAAAGTGGAGATATTCTTAAAATGCCCACTGGAGCCTGTTAGTCAACCCTGAGAGAACCCACGGGGCATATGAGCCCCATCAAAATACCTCCAGGGGGGGAGCTGTGCATCTCCCCCAGGAGGGACGCCCATTCCTGGGGTTGACTGTGGCTGGAGGGGGCCTGGTTCTCCTGGAAGCTGGATGGGTGGAGGTCTGGTTCTCCCGGAGGTCTCCCCCAGGAGGGAGGCTCATTTCTGGGGTAGCTAATCCTGGATGGTGGCCTGGTTCTCCTGGATGGCTCCACCAGGGGTGTGGCTCATGGCTGGGGGTGTTTGTGTGGCTCAAACCCCACCAGAACACCTCCCAGGGCCGGTTCTTGGAAAATACCCAATATCGTCGTATCCGAAATGAACGGGGACGCCCAGTTTCTCGTATCCGGGGGATTGTGGGGCTTGAGAGCGTCTGGTACCCCTGGATCTCTCCCCCCAGGAGGGTGTCTCTTGGCTGGGTATGTGTGTGGCTCAAACCCCACCAGAACACCTCCCAGGGCCGGTTTTTTTGACCATACCCATTATCGCCGTATCCGAAATGAACGGACCCCGAATCTCGTATTGGGGTTTCTGTGCGGTTGGAGGGTTTCTGGTTCTCCTGGATCCAGACATAGAGGCTGAGCTCCAGTTCTGGATCCCAGGAAGGGTGAGGCGAGCCTGGGCTAAAAATTTAGGCTCAAAGGGGGGTCCCTGGAGCTCCAGACTTAGAGGCTGAGCTCCAGATCTGGATCCCAGGGAGGGTGAGCCAAGCCTGGGCTCCAGACTTAGGCTCCAAGGGGTTTCCTGGAGCTCAACACTTAGGCTCCGGAGGCTTCCTG
>NC_050529.1:2964051-2972386 GCF_002922805.2 Oryzias melastigma
TAGCTTTACGCTGATATCTGACACTGTCAGTAAAGTTTTAATGTTGTAAATGGTGGAAGAGTTATGGCAGATGGAAGAATGTTAACACATTAGGTGCTTGATGTTGGAAATCTGTGGACTAGACTGGTTTTTGAAATCATTAAGTGCTATTTGGGATGACACCGACTGAAGAGAAATCAATGACAATAGTGACATTTTCAGTTGACAGTGTGGATTCAGCTTTGCTGCTGTTTCATCTGAGGACATTGAGATGAGTCAGGATTGGATCTTGAATGACAGGAAGTTGGTTTTCTCCCAAACAGTACTCACTCCAGTCCCATTTCAATAACCCCACCCATCAGCTAAACAGTGAAATATGTCTACTATACAGACGATGTTGTCAAGAAGAAGAGATAGATGATGAAGAGGTAGGGTCCCAGAAGAGAGTCCAGGAGCAGATCAGTTTCTGTCATTGGTATTAATGAGTTTATAGTGGTTCCATCTGTTCTGTTGCAGTTATCTCTCTCATTGTTTTATATTACACTATCTTACTTGCCGTGGTTCTGCAAAACAAGGCTTGAACCTTAACACTGACTGCCAGCAGGAACACATAGACTCGTCCTTCCATGTTCAAAGGCTACCGTCTCTAAAAATGTGTCTGTGTGTCTGCAGCTGATGTCCTAGTCTTCATCACGCCGCTGATTTACCAGAAGAAAAAGGTATGTGGCAACGTTGCCTCCTTGTGTCCTGAAAAGGACGTTTTCTCCTAGACATTGGAGTATTTATCTACTGGATTCTTTGCAGTAGGCCTAATGCTGCAATCTCACTGGAAACGGCAGGTGTGTCTAAATTGTTTCTGCCGACTCTCTTTTGAGGAGTGTCAAATATACTGCTTATAGCCTTGATGCTCCTGCCATGGATCAACTGCTAAAGTTGCTCTGGAATTTAACCGTTGTTGTGTGAAGGAAAACATGGATGATGTTGAGTGAGTAGCTTGGCTTTATATGTTTTGGAGAGTTCTACAGAGATGCTGGCAGACATCGCTGTGTTAGTTTGTACCAGATCTTTCAGAGTCTCTCTGGGTTCTGTGTGCTTCACTCCTAACAACCGTTTTGAACAGTGCTTCCTTCTGTCTGTGGCCTAGTTTGAGCTTTAACCTGAGAGTAGAAAAATAAAAATATCTAAATCCGTAGTTGTACAGTTACATGAGCTAATTTCTCTCTAATAATTCTAAATCAATTAGAAGTAGAAGATCCCTTCTTTACGTTGACATTCCTGAAGTTTCTTTTTTTTGTGAGTTTTTCCTTACCAGGAGGGAGGGTCTAAGGGCAGGAATAACCAGTGTAGTTTAGTTTAGCACTCAGCTATCATTTATATTTTATGACTGAAGTTTTGGTTCTGTACAATTACCACTATGAAGTCCAATGAAACAAATGTTTTGTGAAATTAGGCTATATAAATAAAACTGAATTGAAATAAAACTGGAGGATCTTTTTATCATTGGCTTGATGAAAGTAAGAAAACATCATAAGTCCATGAAGCTAGAGTGATACCGTGTGCTACAACGGAACTCGCTGCGGCTCTCCGGGCTGCTGGGTAGCTAACCGCCAGCAGGGTATCATAGCGAGCTCCGCTGCCCATGCTGAGCAGTAGACCTTGGGCGACTGGGCAGCGACAATCGCTATTAGCTCTGCCGAAGTCTGGGCAATGAAGTTCACTAGCTTGCCAAGCTTTCCACCGGGCGGCTGGCAAGCGTAGCCACTGATCCAGCTCCACGGGCTTGGTGACAGACTGGCGATCTGTCCAGAGTGTATCCTGCCTTCGTCCAGCAGTAATTGCAACAGTCTCTGGGAACCCTGCGGTCCCGTCAGGTTAGGAAAATGGATGGAAGTTCAGGACAAAAATCCTCGCATCAAGCTTCCATCTTGAGTCTCCTTTTTTTACCCTTTTGATTGAGTCACTGAAAATGTCACGTGACCAAAGCTGAAATTCTAATTAGTTGATGCATCGCGCACAAATTGCCCAAATCACATTGCGTAACATTGCTTCTTTACATTGACTTAACAATGTAACTTGACATTAATTTGTGTGAGTAATTGTGTGGCTCTGCAACAGACTGCCAACCTGTCCAGACTGCACCACACTTTTGGCCAACAGTAGTGAGACAAGCTTTGGCAATCCCATGACCATGAAAGACATATAGGAAATTAAGAAAAACTGATGGATGTCTTTTTCTCCCCACTGCTGCTCATTCAGCTGAGATCTTTCTCTATTCTCATGAAGCTGTTGCTCTGTGATGTCACAGTTACATTTTGTTTTTTTCAGGCTCAGATTGATCAGCTCATGGCGTCGTCTCGATCCAGGCTGGAAGAGATACTGCTGAAGTGAGTCAACTTCAAATATCATTAATGACCAAAACTGATTCTTGATTTGTCACATCCAACTGGTAATCATCAGAAATCATTTTTTCTGTGGTTTCAGAATGGTCCAGATAAATTAGACTTAGTTTCCGTTTGTGAGTCGTCAGGTGAAACTTGGATGCTGTGTTTGCAGGTTGCAGGAGCGATTACCTGGAGCTGTGAAGAGGACCAAAGTTGAGTGACACCTAAGCATCAATGGCTCCTCCCACAGAATTTGATTGGTCCATTGTAGAAATTCACAATGTTATCTGATGTTGAAATGAAGACAGATTTCTCATGATTCCCAGTGTTGTAGCATGATTTAGTTACAGTGGTTCAATGTATATCCACGCTATGTGTTAAAGAAACCAGGACAAAAAAACTCCCACTCTACATTTTTTGTGCAACGTTCAACTTTGAGATTGCAACACAGTAGGTTGTGACAAAGACAACTGGAGGATGGTTTGTTCCAAATGTCGTACAAGGTTCCATATCTCTGAGTAGACCACAGAACGTTTCCTCCTGGACCAGAACATTGTCTTCTGCTGTCACAGTCATGCTATCTAAAACCACTGCCCTTTAACAACAGAGGGAGCAGTGTATGTGAATCAACAACTAGAATCCCACCAGTACAAAAAAGCAAAAATCATTACAATACATACCAAAAAGCACAATACGTCCTGAGGATAACAGGCAAGGTGTGGGGCACCTCTGCTTATTGCCTTCAGCAGCTGCTACCCCCAATGGTGCTGCCAACTTCCAGTAGTGAACAGGGGCGAGCATGAACTTCAGGTGAGCCAGAGATAAGATAAGCAAGCAAGGCCAAAAATCCTAACCTGCTAAAGACAGACTGCATCACCCTCCAAAGCCAGAAAGTTTTGGAAAGCCAAGGGAAGCAGGCTCTCAGCTGGGGAGAGTCTGATTTGATGAATATTATTATTCTCTTCTATTATTATTTCTATTGTAATTCTTCTAAGTATCGGTAGACTTGTTCCCCTCTCTTCCTGTTTTGATAGGTGGTCTGACTGCTTGTGACACAGCTTTCCATTTCAGTTTTCACTGATCTGAGCAGAAAGTTTCTGCAAATTTTCATCCATTAAAAAAAAAAATCAAGGACTGCAAGTGCTTTACCTGTTGAATGAGTAAGCCATCAAGCTTCTGGTTGAGCTGTCACTGTCTCTGAGTCCTAAAACTCTGTCTTTCCTCAAAACTCAAGAAGCCCACCTCTCAATATTGGCAGCTTTGAAATTGTGAGCTACATAAGAAATCATTAGATCCTGATCCTGGAGATATTTTGAGATGATAATAGGCTGATTTAGTGACTGCCTTAATGTGTTTATCAAATGTAGGTCTGTGTCTATCACTACACCCAAGTTTCTGGCCTGGTTGGTAGTTTTTAGTTGAATAGATTGAAGCTCTGTAGTGACGTCCAACCTTTTTTCTTTAGCCCCAAAGACAATAACCTCAGTTTTGTTTTTGTTTAATTGAAGTAAGTTGTGACACATCCAGTCATTAATGTCCTCAATGCATTTACCAAGAGCCTGTACAGGGCCTCGGTCTCCTGGTGTCAGTCTAATATATATCTGTGTGTCATCTGCATCATTATGGTAACTAATGTTGTTGTTCTTTATAGCCTGGGCCAGTGGGAGCATGTAGATGTGGTCCCAGGATGGAGCCTTGGGGCACTCCACATGTAATTTCTGTTGGCTCAGAGGTGAAGTTACCAATTGACACAAAATATTTCCTGTTTTCTAAGTACGTTTTGAACCAGTTTAGTACTGGCCCAGTGAGACCCACCCAGTTTTCCAGTCGTCTGAGTAGTATTGCGTGGTCGACTGTATCAAACGCAGCACTGAGATCCAGTAAAACTAGCACTGACATATTTCCACTGTCTGTATTCAAACGTATGTCATTAGTCACTTTGGTCAGAGCCGTTTCAGTGCTGTGGTTCTGTCTGAAGCCGGACTGGAAGACATCATAGCAGTTTTTATTTATTAGGAATTCATTTAGCTGATGGAAAACAGCTTTTTCAATGATCTTACTTAAAAATGGCAGGTTTGATATCGGTCTGTAGTTGTTCATTTGAGTTTTGTCTAGACTGTCCTTTTTTAGGAGAGGTTTGATTACAGCTGTTTTCAGTGGTTCTGGGAAAACACCAGATGTTAATGACAAGTTGACAATCTGGAGCAGGGCTGGTTCCAGGATCTTTGAAACTTTTTTGAAAAAGCTTGTGGGTAGAATATCCAGACAGCAGGAGGAGGAGTTCAGTTGACATAGAATGTCCTGCAGTTCTTTACTGTTTATGGGTTGAAACTGAGCCATTGGGTTTATACTGGTTTCTAGTGGATAGGGTTCATATCCTGAACTTGTAGTTGGTGAAACAATTGTTTGTCTAATGTTTTTGATTTTGTCCCTGAAGAATTTGGCAAAGTCATTACAGGCTTTGGTGGAGTAAAGTTCTGGTGCCACTGACACAGGGGGTTTTGTCAACCTGTCGACTATATTAAATAAGGCCCGAGCATTATGGGAGTTTTTGGTAATAATTTCAGAAAAATAGGACTTCCTTGCATTGCTCAGTTGTAAATTATATAAGTGAAGTTTCTCTTTATAGATGTTATAATCTACCTGTAGTTTAGATTTCCGCCACCTGCGTTCAGATTTCCGACATTCTCGTTTTCCGTTCTTTACCACAATGGAGTTTCTCCATGGAGATTTTTTCCTACCAGAGATCACCTTCACCTTACTAGGAGCAATACTATCCATGATATTTGACATGTTGGAATTAAAGCTATTAACAAGTTCATTGACTGAATCCCCTGAGAGGGGAGGAGTCAGAGAGAAAATCTGATTGAACATCTCACTAGTATTTTCAGTTATATACCGTTTTGTGATCTCCTCCCTCAAAACATTTGTGTGTACTGGAATTGTGCTCTCACAGAAAACACAGCAGTGATCAGACAGACCTAAATCACATACAGTAACCTTAGAGATGTTCAGACCTTTGGTAATCAATAAATCAAGAATATTCCCTCTGTTGTGTGTGGGCTCTGTTACATGTTGAGTCAACCCGAAATTGTCCAGAGTGTTTATCAGGTCCTTAGTCCCTTTGTTCTCAAGATTTCCATAATGGATGTTAAAATCTCCAGCCATGATTATACAGTCAAAATCAAGACAAATTATAGACAGCAGTTCACTAAACTCAAGGTTAAATTCTGCACAGTATCCAGGGGGGCGGTATATATTTATAAATATGGTTTTGAGTGAGGCCTTCAGCTGTAGGGCTACATATTCAAAACATGGAAAGTTTCCAAAAGATAACTTTTTACACTGAAACATTTCATTGAACAAAACTGCAACCCCCCCGCCCTTTCTGCTTGTTCTTTCCTCACTGATAACACCATAATTGGGAGGAGCTGACTCTGTGAGAACTGCTCCCCTACTATTCTCATCTAACCAGGTTTCAACTAAAAACATAAAATCAACTTTGTTCTCAGTGATAAAATCATTAATTAAAAATGTTTTTCCTGCTAAAGACCTGACATTTAAAAGTGCTAACTTGAGAGGTCTAGGAGTAATAATATTTTCATTTACCTTCTGTTTCTGGAAATGCGCAGAGGAAATGTTTACCTCTTTTAAAGTCCTTTGTTTGCGTTTTGGGCAGATTACATTCCTCCTGTTGGTGACAAGTGCAGAAACAGTGTGTGTTTCTAGAGAACAGGGTCCCAGGTTTTTCTGGAGAACATCATGACTGTTGTTATATCCACAGCCTGGACCCTCAACACATCAAACATCTGACTGCAGGGACAGGATATGATGTTGTACAGGAGAGGGTGGGGCTTTACGTCGACCCTTCGAACGTTCTGGTGACAGAGTTATGGGTGACAAAAATGGATTGGCCAGAGGGGTAGATCGAAGCCCAATCCCGACTCGCTCCATCATCTGCTCAGTGAATTTCAGGTGGGGTGAAGAGGGTGAAGAGGGGGAGGGGGAACCCTCAGGAGTTTGTTGGTTTGGTGGTGTTTGGGAGGGTCCACCTTCCTCGTTGTTTTTCCTCTTCCGGTGTTCGGAGGCAGGTTTCCCGTTTCTGATGTTTTCCTCCAGTGGGGGCAGCTCCGTTCCTCGTGTGGATCCAGTCTGTGTCTGGCCTTGACACTGAGATAAATTAATCTTAGTCTTGGCATGACGCAGGGAGTAGAAGAGATTGGAGGAGAACAGTTTAACTCCTGATTTGTTTAAACTGAATCCATTTTCTTTAAAAAGATGTTTGCGTTCCCAGAAAATGTGAAAGTTGTTGATGAAATTAATTCCTGTTTCACCACATGTCGTAGAAAGCCACCTGTTCAGTGCCAACAGCCTGCTGAATCGCTCTTCTCCTCCTCGAACAGTTGGAATGGGACCGCTGATAAAGACAGCTGCATTCATGGAGCTCACAGTTCTTATCAGTCCAGTGAAGTCTTGCTTTAAAACTTCAGATTTTTGCTTGGACACATCATTTGACCCTGTGTGTAGTACAATGTTTTGTACTGATGGATACTTTGCCACAGTTTGCAGAATTCTCTCCTTCATGTCACTGACCATGTCGTTTGGAAAGCACAGGACTTTAGTGTTCCTGCTGCAGAACCACTGAACATCTTTCACAGTGGAATCACCCACAATCAGAGTCTCAGGCCGAGCCTTCAGCTTTCTTTCTGGCCGTTTACCTTCTGATGGGTTACAGGTCCTCCTCGTGCTGCTTTCCAGTGGATGGTCGTTGGGTAGTCCGGGGTCATCTGACAGTGGAGCAAATCTGTTTTGCAGGGTCACCGCTCCGTTCATGCTTGGCTTCTTTCCTTCTTTCCTCCGGAGTACGGGAGTAGATGAGGTCCTCTGTCTCGTAGGAAGAGAAGGCCAGTCAGCCTCAGAGGCTTCAGCTCTCTGCCGGAGGTCGGTCCTCCAATTCTCCAGCTGTTGGACTTATTCTTTGGCTTTGCTCCAAGATGGTTCCAGGGAGGATTATCTTTCGATTGTTTGTTATTGTCCACAGATGTTGTCTTTCTCTCCGTAGAATCTGTGCCATTTAGCTGCGTGTTAGCTCTCTCTTCTCTGCTGAGATGAGGTAGTGGCAAAGTTGTGTTGTTTCCATAGAGTCCATTTACCTCCACGTTCACTTCTATGTGGTGAACCTTAGTTTCCAGCGCTGTGATCTTCTCCAGAAGGTCTTAGTAATCCTTTGTGGAAAGGGAAGGCATCTTGCTGCTAGTTAGCCTTGTGTTAGCTGCTGCTCCGTATATCAGGCTTCAGCTGCGTGAAGGCCAAGTACACGTAGTGCTCAAGATAAAATGTTTTAGGAGGAATGCAGGAAAAAATCCCTTTGTTTAAAGTAAAAAAGAAAAATAAATCCGACCCGATGGTTTAAAAGTATTCAAAAGTTATTGCTGGTGTGATTAAAAAAAGAAAAAAGGAAAAAAATCAGCGAAAATTAAAAGCAGAAGGGGGAGCAAACCAATGTGCGTCCGCACTCTATCAAAGCAGGAAGTAAGCAATCTAGCTAAAATAAGCTAAAATCTAAACTAAAATAGTCTTCAAATAAAAACTAGTCAGAATGTACACAATACAGGTTGCAGTTGAAGTTGGTGAGTAAGGTATTAACAGGATATCTCCTGATTGCTCACAGTCATTGGGCGGCAGTGGCTCAGGTGGTAGAGCGGGTCGGCCAATGATCGAAGGATAGGCGGTTCGATTCCGGCTCCCCCCAGCCAAGTGTTGTTGTGTCCCTGGGCAAGACACTTAACCCTACTTGCTTCCAGTGTGGCTCCACTGGTGTGTGGATGCGTATGGATGTACCGGTGATGGTCAGAGGGGCCGTAGGCGCATACTGGCAGCCACGCCTTTGTCAGCCTGCCCCAGGGCAGCTGTGGCTACAATAGTAGCTTACCGTCACCAAGTATGAATGAGGTGTGAATGAATAATGGATACAC
>NC_050529.1:2972492-2986577 GCF_002922805.2 Oryzias melastigma
TGTAAAAAGAGTGCAAGGACCTGAAGAAGGTAAACTCCCACAAAAAAGCGGGACCGGATGAAGTGCTTCTGAGAGTACTGAAAACCTATGGAGGACAGCTAGCCGGGGTGTATGCGGACATCTTCAACATGACCATATCCACCCTGAATGACTTCAGGGCGGTATCATACCTGTTCTCCAGGGTCTTTTCCATCCGCAGGGTGCTTAACAACTCACATAACTGCTGTATGAAGGCAGTTTATGAGAGGAAGGGTACTGATCCTCCTGTCCAGAGTGCGGCTATCCATTCACGTGCTTCCCCGGACAGACGAGAGCACACCAGTGGCACCTTGACGTCATCCGTTGGGTATAGGCTCGGTTGTTGCCGGAGAAACAGGTTGCAATGCATGAGGAACTCCGGGCATTGCTCTCGATCTCCATTGAACTGGTCTGGAAGTGCCAGCCACGGTCCCGGTGTGTGAGCAGGCATCGGATCGGACGCACCGGCGGTGGTGCTGGCGGCTGCCTAAGACAGCTGGGGGACTGGAGAGGACACAGAGGAGGCAGTGCTGACAGGTGGGTTGAGCTGCAGGTCCATAGCTTTGCTTGTAGCGGTCAGACGCTGAAGCTCCCGGCCGTTCTCGAGCAATAAGGCAGCAAACCACCTCTTTCAGAATAAGAGCAGGTTCCTGTTAGAACTGCCACAATAAGACAGTTAACACACCCCTCACTGATGATCCTGGGCTGTTAAGCCCATGCAGTAGACTTCCTCTGAATTCTTGAAAAGAAGTTAGCATTTCAGTTTAAAAACAAATGTCCCACACATCTTACACAGCTCAAACATTACCCGGACCCCCAATAAGTTTTGATACGTTTTTGTTTTTTTTTTGTTTTTCTGGTTCCGGGTCACGAGCAGACGCGTGTCTCCAGCTCTCCTCAACTCTTCGGCTTTTGAAAGTCTTTTAAAGTTGCCCACAAGCGACTTTAATCCTGAGCTACAGCAACAACTACCGCAACGAGGAGAGTTGAACATGCTACCGAAGAAAAATCGATCACATTAATGATATGAATGATCCTTAATAGCCTGATTTTATCAATATTTGATATTAAGTCCTGAACCGGATATTGATAATTCATGTAAAGAAAATGGTCGAGTCGGGGTGGGATTATATAAATTCGCTTCCTTCCAAGCGATTTACTTGTGATTCACTAAATGATGTTATATATGTATTGTGACCTGATTGCTTGAAATAAACCATTTCATTCATTCATTTCAAATTCTCCCAAGAATTCAATGTTCTGTGGTGGGAAAAAATTACTTTACTTAAAATTTTATTTTTATTCCCAAACGAAGTGCCTCAAACAAAAACTTCAATGACATTTAACTCATAAACATTTCTGAACAAACCCAGAAAATAACATTATAATTTGATTATTCCAGATACATGAGTGCTTTCATCCAGTTAGTGATTAAAATTCAACACCTCTAATTATTTTCCTTCAAAACTCTTAAATGCTATTTTTTTTATAATCAATTCATCAGTCACTTCAAAATGCCTTCATATACTTAGGAAAGTACAAACAATTAAATAATCTTAGTTCAGATAATTCTCAGGTTGATAATCCAGATCGTCGTCCTTCCGATAGAGGTCAGCAGTCCACTCCAGGTCAGATTTTTAAAAGCGGAACCACGTAATTTCAATGACATTCATACATTTACTGAATCAGTTCATTGCACTACCACCAGAACAAAGTCAAGAGCCAACGAGATCTTGGGTTAAGGGGTGAGACAGTCAACTCTCTCAACGAATCCTGACCTTACATTCATAGTCTCTGAGTCAGACCTGAACCACCTTCCTGGACCTAAACATGTTAGTTCAGACTAGCAGTATCAGATCACATCAATAACGCAGTTGTTACGTTCTAACAGAATCACAGGAGGTGTTTTCTCTGCAGGTCGTTTTAGCGTCACACATGTGCGAGCTGGACTTCCAGGTCAGTTAGACCAGCGCTCTGGTGAGAAAGGATGACACGGCTCCTAAGGCCAAACCCAGAGACAGGAAGAAAGCCATGATGGCTCCAGCTGTTTCAGCTTCATGAGGAAGAACCTTCCTGTTGAAGAAAGCATGCGGTTAGTTGATCAAATCCTTAGATTATTTATAATAAATATTTACAGACATCATATAATCTCATTCAGTATCAATTGAGGATTTAGGGGTCTGCTGGCAAAGACCAGATTGTTGCTTCACTATCTGCATCGCTGCTGATTTGACCTTTGTTCCTCTTTAGGGAAAGGTCACTCTTCTTTAATTTGTCAACTTTGACATGTTTTGAACCCCAAACCCTCATTCAGTTTTACACTATTAGTCTGGCTTTGAATTTGTCAGTGAACAGGTAAGAACAGGTACATGACGTAGTCACTGCAAGCATTTTTGTTCAGACAGGACTATACAGGTACACAACATTTCACTGGAAGTTAAACCCCAACCGATTGTTTAAGGCGACTGTGAGGAAGAGAAGCTTCCCGTCAGTCAGTTTCTTACTTTGGGCCGTAGCACATGCAGAGGCTCGCCAGGTATCCGTTACTAAAGGCAAAGAGGATCATGAAGACGATGAAGAAGCCATCGTGGTGGAAGAAGACTGGCAGGTGAAAACGAGGCTCAACGTTACACAACATGAAGAGGGGAATGAAGAGCGTTCGACACAGGACACACACAGGAAGAACCAGACTGTCTTTTCTGGGCTGTAAACACAAAGAATGTGTTACTGTGTGAAACAACTGTTTTCATACAAAAAAAAATATTTTTAAAGTTTCCTTAGTTCATTCTTATACTGGAAACTACTCAGTGTAAGCATAGTTTCACCCATTGACAGTACAATCACTGGACATATCAAACCCTCACCCCCACCACCCACCCCCATTCCAAGCAGGAAGTACCCACTGGTTCCAAGAAGCCAAAGTCTCATAGACTTCCATAGATAAACAAAGTTATTCCTCAGTCATTTTACTGGTCAGATTATTCATTCTTGCTCCGATATATTTTTCTTAACATCTTTCTAATTCTATTTTTTAAAGATATTTTTTTCTTTATCACCAGTTATTCAAGTCAAACTGAACAATCAGATGCCTCAGTAAAAGCATGTGCCGTCCGCTGGCCCCGCCTCATCCGTTTGATTTACAGCTTCTCCTGAGGTCAACCTCAGTGGGGGTGGGGAGGCGACTTCTAAAAGCTCACTCCTGATTGGTGACCGCAGTTCCTCTAAAAACGTGACTCAGACCGAAGCAGACCAATCACTGACGACGGGTTTCAAAATGGCGGCAGGAAGCTATAGTAACGACTTTGGCCTGATTTCATGAGGGCCAGAGGTCAGACATTTTCTATGGGTGATGTCAACACTTAGCTCTATCCAGTGATTGATATATGTCTACGGTTTTACTTCAGTCAATAAGTTGGGACAAAGAAGGTGGGTCAAACAGAACTGTCGGTCCCACCCACGTTTAATCCTGCTGTCCTGCCGTCTGGACTGAACCGGTTATAGTCCATCTGAAGGTCCATGATTGTCCACTAGACCACAGCAGCCCAAGGCTCTCTCATAGCCTCCCATTACGGGAAATCAAAAAGAACTTAGTCACAGAGAAACTTTGGAAGAGTCAAAAAAACTCACCCACATACAGACAGCAGTCAAGCTCCGCCCACTCCAATCACACAAGTTGAAGAGCAAGAAGCAGCAAACTGGGATGAAATACTTCTCTGTGTATTTAAAGATAAAGATCACAGTTATTTCTTTTAAAAGAAGCTGGAGTGTCATGTGACTACTGATTTACCCCAGGAGCCTCCTGCTGCGAGGGTAGACCGAGTGTCGGCAGTGACGGCAGGAAATATCCCAATAGTGACCGTGAACAGAAAGCACACCGACAACGCCAAGACCCAGATCTACAGTGAAAAATCACAGAAACAACAGAATAGAACTCACATTTTCTGTCATTGATGTAGGTCCATAGAAAACAGATATAAGTGCTCTCTTAAGCTGTGTGCTCTTTCTACAAACAGCTCAACAATAACAAACAAATCATGAATATAGAAGTAAAACTGCGGGGCATATTTACAAAAACAGGGAGTCTTTAGAAATATGCAAACTGCATTTGGATCCAATTTTTATCAACACGGTAACTAATTGTCTAGTAGAATGAGTTGGGCCTGATTTGTGTCTTTTGTTTCTGTTCCCCCAAAGACAAACTAACTGAACATAAATCTGACCCTCAAGGAACATTCATTAACTGCCAGTTCACAACTGAGCTTGTATTACAGTTACAGACAAGAAGTGATCATTTTAAACTAAATTAAACTAATTATGATGCATAAAAACTAATTTAGTTCAGATATTTCCAAGAATGTCAGATTATCCTAATTATAAAAATAACCTTCAACAAAATTGACCATTGGATTTGTGAATAGTCTTTGGTGTAAATCCAGTTTGGAATGGTGTAAACCGGGAGAGATCCGAGGGTTTGAAAATAACTGACACTGGCAGAAACTAAGAACAACATGGCAACTCTTACCTTCTTAAAGATCCTCACCATGCAGGAAATGTTGTTTGGTTCCACCACATCAGGTACTGGCTCCTTCATGTCTGGACATCCAGAATCTATTAGTTTACAGTCAAGCCCCACCCTCTACACACCTGATCTACCCTGTACTTATAAGCACTTTGGGCTGAATTGTAAAAAAAACTATTCTAATAGTTTCATTTAAAAACTATAAATAGAAACCAAAGAAAGTATGCGTTTCATGTCTAAAACATAGGTACCTTTGTTAATCAGCTGAAGGGAGTTCTGTCTGTCGTCTGATGTGAGTTGATGTTTTCTCTCCTGATAAAACTGGAAGAATTCCTGAAAACACAGAGAAGATGAGGAGTCACAATGACCCACAAAACGTTGAGCTGTGTTAAAATTTTAAAATCACTGTTTACCAGCTGAACTGTAATGAAGAACGTGTTTGGGCTTTGCTGACAGAACTTGAACAGGTTTACCACCAATGTAAACACGAGTAAAATAACCTACAACAGTATGACTGCTGCCAAAAAAATAAAAGCAGTGTTTCTGAAAACAAGCTGGCTTTATTATGGTCTTTGACATACATTTAAGGCGTTTCCTGATTTTTTTCTAACTCCACTTTATTAAGTTTTGCTTTTTTTCATTTACATTTTCCCCCACAACTCAAACATAACATTCACAATGAGAAGATCAGTCAAACAGTGCATCCACAATAATTAGAGTCAGGATTGTGTGCTCAGGTTTTGTCATGTTCTGTTTTCCTGTCAGTCTCCATGTTAAAGTTAATCATCCACAGCTGTCTTCATTTAGTTCATCAACCTCAGTGTATTTAAGAGCGTGGTTTTCAGTTCTTCATCATCAGATCATCTGCTCTGTTCTACATTCCTTTATTGGGGCTCCATGTTTAACTTTATTTAGTCAATGTTTAAGATCCTGCCACCAAGTCTTAGATGAATAAAATTCAATTGAAAAAACACAAAGTGAGTCATAACTCTAACTCAGGTTAAACCATCTGTCATACTTGATTGAAAGCATTAAGTTTTAGCTGTAAAGTTGGGCGACAGTGGCTCAGGCGGTAGAGCGGGTCGGCCAATGATCGAAGGATAGGCGGTTCGATTCCGGCTCCTGCCAGCCAAGTGTCGTTGTGTCCTTGGGCAAGGCACTTAACCCTACTTGCCTCCAGTGTGGCTCCACTGGTGTGTGAATGTGTATGAATGTTCCGGTGATGGTCAGAGGGGCCGTAGGCGCGTACTGGCAGCCACGCCTCTGTCAGCCTGCCCCAGGGCAGCTGTGGCTACAGTAGTAGCTTACCATCACCAAGTATGAATGAGGTGTGAATGAATAATGGATATACAATGTAAGCGCTTTGAGTGTCCTGAAAAGCGCAGATAAATCTAATCCATTATTATTATTATTAAAGTTGCCGGCACTTTTTTCCATCTTGAACCCGTTTGACTCTCTGTGTCCATTCATTTACAGATTTTAATGTAGCCTTTTTCAAATGGGCAGGTTTGGTTTTCACAACAACCAATATAATAAATACTAGATATATGCTAAATCAGAAGGTATGGCATCAAGTAGATAAAACAGAACAATGGAAGGAATCTCTTGTTTTACAATTTTCTTAATTTCATATTTAACATTTTTCCAGTCACCAAAAAAAGTGTGATCCTCTATTTCATTCATATTATCTCCAGCACAAGTCTACGGCAGGGTCTTTAACAAAACCAGAAATTACCAATGGAGCATGAAAAAAAAATCTAATTTTTACTTTTAAATTCTTTCCACAGTTGACTATGCCGTTATGGCTGGCCTCGCATAGTTTATCCCTTTTTTATCTTCTATAATGGAATTAGATTCCCATTTTTCTTATATATTATAAGTATTCTGACTGGCAGCCTCTGTAAGTCTCTTATATAAATTGGAAACATGTCTTCGTTCTGGAAAGTTTTATCTGTAATTGTAATAAAATGTCGCGATTCTAGCTCTTTCTCTGTGGTTTGGGATGTAATGCCTATAACAAGCCATCACTGCTGCCAACTGAGTTGCTCAGTGGTAACATTTCAAATTTGGAGACGCCAATCCTTCTTTATTTTCTGGCAAAAACAATGATTTCAGTTTTAGTCTAGGTCTTTTTTTGCTGCCATATAAATCGAGACAGAAGTTTGTTTAGCATAGTAAAAGTTGCAGCAGCAACTTTCATAGGCAGAGATTGGAATAGAAACAGAAGACGAGGAAGCACATTTATTCTTCCACTCGGCCCAATAAAGACAGAGGCAACATTTCACTTTTTATTAGTTTGTTATAGTTGGCTTCATAAGGCAGTGTATATCGAGATGTAAGAATAATTTCCAAGTATCTAAATCATTGTTTTGACCAATTAAAATTCACAATCTCACTATGCTGAGTTGGCCACACTCTAGAAGACATTATTGCCCTGATTTATTTAGATAATTTTATTGCCACTCTTAAAAATTGCATGAGTCTTGGAGCTGAAGTTGGAGGGCATTTCAAAAAAAGCAAGATATCGTCTGCAAATAGAGGTTTTTTATGGATTGTGCCTCCTGCATTCCTGATTACTTGGATTTGGTCGTCTTTATGTGTGGCCTTGGCTAAGGCCTCAATACCGAGAACAAACAAAATGGGAGACTGAGTCGCCCCAATGTACTACTCTCTCTACGTAAAAAAAATCAGAACGTCCGTTTACTCTTCCTTTAGACTTAAGTTTTTTTATACAGCAATTATTCGTCCCTCAGCTTTATCTGAATGAACTCTTCTAGATACGTAGTTGTAGAAGCTAATTTTTCTTTAACTGTTCTGGTATCGCCTGTCCGTCCTGGGATAGGATCTCTCCTTCATGTGGGAATCCCTAAGGTTTCTTCTTTTTTCCTGACTCAGGTTTTTTTTAGGAGTTTCTCCTTACCGGGAGGGAGGGTCTAAGGGCAGGGATAACCAGTTTATTTAGTCTTAGTTTTTAACTATTGTTCATATTTTGTAGCCCAATGAGGCAAATTCCTTTGTGATTTTGGGATATATAAATAAAATTGAATTGAATTAAACCAATCCACAAAGGTTTCATCGAAGCCTATTTCTATTAGTGTGTGTTCCAAAAATTTCAGTTAACCTGATCGAAAGCGTTCTGAGTGTAAGCCGAGAAGCAGGTTGAGGATCTCTTGCCATTAAGGATTGTAAATTCAAAGCTCGTCTTGCATTGTTTGTTCCATGACGATCTAAAATAAATCCAGTTGGTTCTGAATTTGAGATTTCTTGTTTATTTCTGTGTTCAGGTTGCTAGAATACACATCAGCATTTTATAATCCACACAGGAGGCCAATAGAACGAGAACTTCTGTGGATCTTTCCACTCTTTATGCAGAACTGCGATGATCGGTTCAGACCAAGTCTCTGGGGGATTTCCTGAATTTAAAACATAATTGTCTAGTTTGCATGATACAGGAGTGAGCTCATTAACATTTTTATAAAATTCTCTTGTAAACCCATCTGTTCCAGGCAACTAGCTGTGTTTTAATTTTCCAATTGTTGCTCTAATTTCTTCTCCTTGAAAGAGTTCTAGAGGCTTCCTCTTGTTAATTTTCTCAGACACTCTGTTGAAAAAACTTTGGGTTCTTTCTTCTTTAGGCTCTTAGACTTGGTTCTTGGACTGGAGTGTTTAATCTTTGGGACAACGCAGCTTGCCTGGGCTTTTTGTAAATGAAATGTTAATGATCCACTGGCCTTGTTGCCAGATTTGTATAATAATCTGATCAATAAATCTTAGTGCACCTTCTGCCTTATATGTTAGCAGCTCATCTCATTTTGTTCTACTGTCCCTACGTTTGTCCAGATAGTTGATGAAGTTTTTGGCTGTCTGTGCAACTCTGGGCTGAAACGTTGATCATTTCATTGTCAAATCCTCTTGGAACCGGTATGAAGGCGGTCTATGAAAGGGAGATTGAGGACTGCCTTCACACCATAAGGATGATGCAGGGTCCAAATCATATAAACACTTCCATCCATTTTCTAAACTACTTTGTCCGTTTCGAGGTCGCGGGGGTGCTGGAGCCTAACCCGGCTACTGATGGGAGAAGGCCTGATGCACCTGGACAGGTCGCCAGTCTGTCGCAGGGCCTCAATCACACACCCAAACACATTCACACCGAAGGGAAATTTAGGGTCACCAATGAACCTATGAAGCTCGTTTTTGGATGGTGGGAGGACGCTGGAGTCTCTGGAGAAAACCCACGCATGCACGAGGAGAATGTGCACACTCCACAAAGACAGAACCTCATTGGTGGTTCTGGTTCAGATCCCTGAACTTGAACTGGGCCTTCTTGCTAAGAAGCAAGAGCCCTAACCACTGCACCTCCATGAACCCCTTAAATCAACACTACAAAAACCAAGTCTTTAACAAAGATTTTAAATTAAAATCTTTTTACTTTCTTTTAATTTTATTTTAATGATCACATTTTTACTATTTCTTTTGTTTCTTTTAATGTTTTATGTAAAACAGTTTGAATTGTCTCGGTACATGAAATGTGCTACACAAATAAACTTGCCTATGACTATATTGGTATCATTGGCAAAGGAACTTAACCATTACTTTTCCTGGCTTGAGTCAGCCCTGCCCCCAACATACTAATACATCGGGATCACAAATTGGGATGTGTTACCAATTTAGGCAGGAGGATGTAGGACAGGACGGACATGAAAATGACTCCACAGGCCGTGATGAAATAACCAAAGGCAGCATCTTGTATGTTGGAACCACCTGAAAGAGGCAGAGGGTGGATGGAACATGCATCCAGCAAAATGGCAAACAGAAGCTTCAAAACTCAAAGAAATGTAAAACAAAAACAGAGTTGGTATGAAGAAATTAATGACTATCAACCAAATGGAAACAGGAGAAGTGTCAATATAGTTATGTACATGAAATAAATTCAGAAAATGAACAGCTAGAAGAAATAAACCGGGAATAAAGAAAACATATTTTAAATGTGCTTAACTTTCAATGAAGATGAAAATGAACTTTCATTTTAAAATGAAGAAAAAAAAAAGTGATCAAATAAGAATATTGCTAAATGGCAGATTCAGTCTGACATGAACCATACTTGCAATCGCGCAGATCATGGCAAAGGCAGCAAACGTTCCAGCCAGCCCCTGACCACTCATGATAGGGGTCGTGTAAGAAGCCGGGAGCAAACCGGCCATCCCAAACAGACTGCCCTGAAGAACCGCCCCGAAAGCTGTAAACAAGATTACATTTATTATCAACAGACCACCCTCCAGTCTGCAGATAAGCTAGTCATTAGAAAGCCTTCTCACAGTTAATGATGACGATCTTCACCATAGTTAGACAGAAGAAGGGCAGTGGATCCAGGGGGACTTTAACCAGAATGGCTGTGATGATGAAGACCAACATGATGACGAGTAGACTTCCCATCACTCTCAGGCGCTGCGGGATTCTGGGTAAAGATGAGGGGTGAGAAGAATAATATAGACAACCTAGAGCAACTGGTTACTGACTTCCTGACCAGTCGCCCCCAGCATGTGCGACTGGATAACCGCTGCTCATCCAGCATCATCATAAATACCGGCGTACCCCCAAGGCTGCGTGATGAGCCTCTACTTCCTCCTCACCCACGCCTGCAAACTTGTCAGCAGCTCCAATCCCATCATTAAGTTTGCAGATGACACCAGTGATCGGCCTCATCAAGGACAGGTAGGAGGAGGGTCGTCTGGCAGGGTGGTGCGACACCAACAACCTGCTACTAAATACTGCTGAAACCAAGGAGCTCATCGTAGACTTCAGGAAGAACGCTGACCCACACCCCCCCAGTCACATCAAAGGGAAGGCGGTGGAGCATGTGGACAGTTCCTGTAAGTCCACATCTCTGAGGACGTCTCCTGGACAACAGCATGCTGCAAGGTGATAAAGAAAACTCACCAATGCCCCTCTGAGGAAGAATGTCCACATCCTGGCAAACTTTTACCGCTGCACCATCAAGAGCATCCTGAGCAACTGTATTGCAGTTTGGTACGGCAGCTGCTCTGTTGCAGACCGGAAGGCACTGCAGAAGGTGGTACAATTTACCCAGCATGTCACCGGAGCACCACTTCCTGCCATAAAGGACATCAACAGAAAGTGACTTCTGAAAAGAGCAGGAGAAATCATCAAGGACTCCAGCCACCCAGCACACAGGTTATTCACTCCTTTGCCCTCTAGGAGACATTGCAGGAGTCTCCGGACTAAAACCACCAGCTTTTGGAACAGTTTCTTCCTAAACGGTTACCACACGCACCGGAGCCAGAGTGCCCCTGAGGGCGACAGGAACAACCCACTGTCGGACTCAGACTTTTAATGGGTGGTAGGTCAGGCGAGTGACAGCGGCGACAGAGTGCACGCCGCACAGGTCCCTGGTCTGGGGCAGCGATTGAGAAGAACGTGCTTCATGACAACATTGTTGCCTGAGTGGACTCAGGTCTCTCGGATGAGAACTGCAGACTCCGGCTGACTCGGTCTCACTTCTGATTAAGGAGAAATGCTCCTGCAGGCCAGAGTGGACCTCCGTCAGGGATCCGGTATGCAGCCAGCCCACAGAGCCGCCGATGGCAGAAGAATATGTTGAGTGAACACGCATGTGTAGTGACGTATCAGAGGATGTTTGATTGGCTGACCTGCATGTCAACCAGAAGATGTACTCCACAATGAGGATTATTTGCTAACAGCAGTTTAAACATAAGTTTCATTTATTTCTGCCGGCTGGCGATTGACCAGCCAGTCCTGATCGATGTGATGAGCACCTGTGCTCTAAAGTGTCAGTCGGGCAGATTCTGAGACAGACTAGCAACCTGTCCAGTGTACTCTAACAGCAACGGGAAAAGGCTCTGGAAACCCATGATCCGTTACTGTATGTTAGGACCTGTCCAGAGTGACTGATGTGCTTACAGTGAATGCAGGAAAGAGTTGAGACACGTGCACAGCAGAAGGGGCAGCATGGCACACATGGTCATCACGTTGTTAAATATAGCCTCTAAAACTGTGCGCCGTTGACCTGCTGCCTCTGTTTGGTTGACCAGAAGATCTGATGAAGACGAGTCCTTCAGTCGGCTGGTAAAATACTGCAACAACCAACACAGGGCAACTCCGTCATGTTTGTGTTTACATTCTAAAAGTTCAGAGCACAATTTCAGTCTGTCAGGTTGTAGCTGGATGACAGAAAACCGGAAGCGAGTCCACACCGTTGTAGCGGTCATGAAGAAGTTCCATGGCAGAAGCGTCCCCAGACCAAGCATGAAGAAGATCAGCCACACTCCGAAGTACCTGCAAACACCATAATGTCAGTCTGGGTGAGGGCTGGTGTGTGTCTGCGCGTCCGAGAGCGTAGACGGTCTGTCTGCGCATCCGAGAGCGTAGACGGACTGTCTGCGCGTCCGAGAGTGTAGACGGACTGTCTGCGCGTCCGAGAGCGTAGACGGTCTGTCTGTGTGTTTTTGCGAGTTTCTTAGGTTTCTCTTTTTATTCACAATTTGAGACATTTTTTCTGAAAATGTGTCATCAGTTTTTGACCTAAACCATTCCAGAGAAGTTTTAGTAGAGGTCTAACTGACCCCAGGAGCGGAGGGTGCAGAGATGGTACAGTCCCACAAGTACCTGGGGGGAGGTGGGGTTTGAATAACAAGCTGGAGTGGACCACCTTCACAGTAAGAGCCAGTCCAGGCAGTTTTCTCAGTAGGTTTTGTTTATTTTAACTTCTCCAAACTGCTGAATGTTTGATCCGGTTCTGGTGGCAAGTTCCCGAATCTGTGGTGCCAGTAAGAAGAACGTTTCCTGAAATTCATCCACAACCAAAGCTTTGGGGTTGGGGAGGAGAAGAGGACCAGGTTCATCGTGACCAAGCCCTCACACCCCCTCCAGGGGGAGGAGCTACTGTCCCAACGCTGCTCCACAGACAGTCTGAGGAGTTCTTTGTCCCACATTAAGACTCGGCATCCAAGGAAAACCAACTTTAACTTTGGAATGACATTGTTCATTCCATTCAAAGAGAACTTTTAGAGTTCTAGTGTCTTTCTGTCAGATTTCTGACCACACATCAGTTTGTTTTCTTTGATTTTTTTCTTGAGCTGAACTCAACCCTGACGTGATTTAAGAATGAATTTTCACATTAATATTCATTGGCTTCATTAATATACATCAGTGGAAACTAAAGAACACTTTCTTCCGTCTGTGTGCTAAACTGCCAGTTAAAGAGAAAAAAATAAAACTATATTCATTAAACTGAAACACTGACTGTATATATGAGAACACTAAAAGAGCTTGGAGGACATCCACCAATCAGATCATTACTAAGACTAGCATCATCTTAGCCGTGGGGCAGACGATCCTCATAATTTTACTCCTCAGACAGTAAATTTAGTCGAATTCTGCACCTGGCAAGCGTTAATTTTTTAGGTCTTTTCTTTTGTGTCTAAACTGGAATCTGATGCTTTGATCTTTAGTCCATTTTCCACAACCTGAAAACCTAAATAGACTTTTCAATCTGACAAACACTCGGATCAAGATAGAAACTAGTTCCATTTCATGCGGACATGCTTATATTACTTTTCTTTTTTTCAAAAAATTCCAGTAAACCAATTGAAGTATATTTACTAATATAGGTATAAGCATTAATTTAAGTAAAAATTATGTGTATTAAACTTTATTAGAAAGCAGAAGTTTATGTGTTGTGAGGTCTGGAGTCATAAGCCCCTCCCCCACCCATCTACCAGGGTCCGTTTCAAGAACCAGGTTTTGTTGGAACTCTGAGTTCGTGAACTCCAAATTCAGTAAAACTCCGAGTTTCAGTTCCAGAAAGAGAGATAACTCAAACCTGTGAAAGTGGGTTAAACCAAGCCCGTTCCAAGAAGCGGGTTAAGATGAACTCAGAATCAATCACTATGGTAACTGAGTCTGTGAACGAAACCTGGTCGGTAGCAGGTTTTCTTCAGGAAACTTAGAGTTCTCCTTTTTAAAGTGAAGGATGTTCAAATATGAGTTCCTCATTAACATTTAGAGAACATTTACATTAGAGACGTCACGTTTTCACCACGCAGAAACAAAATGACATGTTCATTCATAGAGCATCATGTAGAGAGGAGGCTGATTAATCCAGAGGAAATGTTATTTACGTCGGTAGAGGATTTGGAGGACACGAGTCGACTGACTGCAGTTTCCCAATTCATTTTTATTTCAGCGATATTATAAATAGTGAGTTTTTCCAGGGACTCGCTATTAAAAAATACAGTTTTCTTTTCCTTATTTTAAACCCTTAACAATAGGAATTAAGGAATGTCAAACACCGGAGAAGGATGTGGATTTATCCACCGTTCGAGACTAGCGTCAGACATTAGCTCAATTGACAGCAACGCTGCTTCACACTGCATAAGTAGCGAGTTCGACTCCTGGCTACGGAAATTTATTTTTACATTTAAAAAAATTCGGCGAATATTTTTTAAGTCTTGAGAATTAAAATTAAATAAATACTTTATTAACATATGCCAGGCAGCTACAGTTTA
>NC_050529.1:2986662-2992519 GCF_002922805.2 Oryzias melastigma
AGGACACGAGTCGGCTGACTGCAGTTTCCTAATTCATTTTTATTTCAGCAATATTATAAATGGTGAGTTTTTCCAGAGACTCGATATTAATAATGTTTTCTTTTCCTGATTTTTAAACCTTTAACAATGCAAATTATTCAATTTCCATCACCAGGAAGGCGTCTCAACTCATCTACCGCGCTGCTCAAAGTATCACAAATGACAGCTCAGTTGTCAGCAACGCTGCTTCCCCCTGCAGTAGAGCCGAGTTGGGATTCGGAAATCTTTTTACGCTAAATAAAAAAATAAAAATAAAAAAAACCAAAACTTTTTAGCGAACATTTTTTAAGTCTTGAGAATTAAATCTAAATAAATGCTCATTTTATTTTGCTTATTTTATAAAAGTGGATTTATGGTTTGGTTGCCCTTTAAACACCTGACTGGCAGGTAAGCTCTGAGGCCGACATGTCAAACTTTGAACAAGAACCCGGAAACAGATACACAAACACACAAAACCAACACACACAAAACAAACATACAAAGAAAACCCACGAAGGTCGGCAAAGGAAACGAGATGGAGATAGAAAAGATGTAAGAAGTGTCTTTGCTCTGAGGCATTCTCATCAAATAGTTTGACTTTATGACTTTGATTCTGTTTTCATTTGTGTGAGAGGTTTGTTTGATTCTTCTTCAGGGAAAACAAGCTCTTTGTGTTGTGTATGTTTCCAATCATGTGTGTGTGTCTGTGTGTTTGTATCTTTCAGTTGCAGCTCCTTATCTCCAGGCTGCAGACACACAAACGTTACTGAAAACAACTTCAGGTTCAGACAGAGACACCGCAGAATAAGCAGCCAGTGTAACGTTTGAGCTGAAATCTTACATCAACACAAACATCAATAAAAACATCAAAAACTTCTCAACCTGGCAGGTGTTAGCAGTTTCTGATCAACACTGTGGACCTCCCATTTCAGCTCAAATGTTTTCACTCTAAATTTCATCTAATTTTTTTATTCTTTTGTCAATCTGATCACAACAATTTCATAAACTTGACATTTTGAGAGAAATCTGTTTGATTAGAAACTTACTTGTCTTTTGGTGAGTTTGGAGCCATTTCTCTTAAAACTCGAGTATCTGAAGAAGTGAAGACGATGGAGTGAAGAATGACGGGGCAGAGGAGTGGCCGAGCGAAGGAGGAGCTGTGGAACCAGATCCGTTAAAGAAACTGTCAAACTCATCACAAGAATTTGAAATGTTTTAAGATGAAACATGAATAGAGTCCCCGTCTGAAACAATGACCTCTGGAAACTGTGACAGAGTTAGCTCTGACTCCTCAGTACTTTTTCAGCTAACCTATCCAGAATAATTTGAAAGTTTTCAGTCTCTTTAGACATAATTGTTTATCAGACCCGCTGCAGAAGACGACGGCGGTCAGAAACTTCCGACATCCTCACAGAGGAGCTCCTTTCAAACTTGATTCCAAAGCTTAAAGCTGAAGCGTTTCTGGCCTTTTCCACGAGATTCACTGTGTGCTCGTATAAAATTACCGGCATGAAGCCCAATGAGACAATAGTTTTTGTGATATAGGCTACATAAATGCAATTGAATTGAATATAAGGGCATCTCTCTCTGAGGGACATCGAAATGCACTTTGAAATCTATAAATCTGAGAGTTCCAGCAGCAGAACAGCAAACATCCAAGTGAGTAACTTCTTCATTATGATTTTGACAGCTTGCTGTGACAGTTACATGTTGATGTGACCTGCTTGTTTGTGAAGGTCGATAGCTCAGATATTTCAGAACCAATCTAACACAGACCAATGAATAAAAACAGTACAGACACCCTGAAAACAGGAAAGGCTTTAACAACAGAAACGATTCGGTAAGCTGCTTCTTTTACCTTCAAGAGTCTAGAAGAAGCTCATATTCTCCACATTTCTGCCCTTCTCTGACGGACTGAAACAGTATTTTTTTGTAATTCTGTGAAAGTCGGTTTTGAAATCTGTCTTCCTCTTTGGTCACGTTCCTCAGAGATCTTCCTCTTGTTGTTCTGCCATCTCAGCAAAATTAGTTTTTTTTCTGAGGGAGAAGATTTTCACCTTTAGTCTCTGATATCAGTGCGTCTGTGGACTTTGCTTCTGTGTAAATAACAGTGTGATAGCAGAAAGTAATATTGCTGCAAGAAAACTGCTGTTACTTTAAAATCTGCTGAGAAACTGGTTGGTTGTTAGTAACTGATGAAAAGGGAAATGTCTGCAGGTCACATTGACTGTGTGAAGATCTGTTCATTTTATTTCAGTTTTTCTTCAGAGTTTCAAATAAATGATCATGTATCATTACTGGACTATTTATCATTATTAATGCACCTTGATAACTGTACATGAACCCCACTATACAGTTCTGTCAGTCTCCTTTGTACAGTAATATTCTCTGTAAATTTGCACAACAGCTGATTTGTAAATATTTTAGTCACTTACATATGCATAGTTTGTTGTTTGTTTCTTATATATCATTTTTGTGTGTGTGTGTGTAACTATGCTCTGTAGTCATCCTGTAAATATCCTTATCTTTATATTTCTATCTTTTCTATCTCTTTATGGCATTCAGAGTGAGCTGAACAGTAAGAGTTTAATTGTACAGGGAAACCTGTTTCTTTACTGTGGATATGACAAAACCTTTGAATCTTTGAACTTTCAACATGTGGGAAAAACTTGAGAAATCTTTTCTGAACTCTGTGAGATTCTGTAAACAAATGTTTACAAACAACTTTTCAAAACTTGCCCTTCCCTATAGGCATAAAACGTGTAAAAAGAATGTTATATCATTAAAATAGAGAAAAAAAGTTCTGTATAATGAAATAAAACTATTAAATTCAGTCAAATTTTAAAAAAAGATATAGATAAAAATAAGGCAATAAGAAATAATGCCAGATAGTTTCTCTTTTTTAAAAAACATTAAAAACAAGTCTAGCATAACATGTACATCCACACTTCACTTGTACTTTTTTGATATCATGAAGCGGCCGTCCAAGGACACCATGAGGCTGGTTGCTTCCACGTGATTCGTGATCGAAGGGTGCGCGCAGCTTCCGCTTCGCACTGCAGTCCACACCAGATGCGTATTTTTCCACAGCGGTCGACAGGCGCTTTTTTGCTTTTGCCATCCTGGGAAATAAAGTCATTAACCTAAAGATCTCACCTCGTGTTTGTGATTAGAGGAACTGCTCTCTGCCTCTCTCCTGTTTTTATACTCCCAAAACGCAGCCCTTCGGCCCGCACAGGAGTCTGCTCACTACGCTGATCTGTGTGCACGTGTCTATTTTGTGTGTGCTCGTGCGCCCGAGTGTGTGTTGTGATTGTTTTATTTTCATCTCTAAAGTCTGTTTAGATACAAAAACATGATCGCAATTGTCAATCGCGGTGTTTTATCGTGAAAAATGTTATATTTTGAAAATAAACTGGATTTTCTCATGTATGTTGATGTCACTTCCTGCCAGAATCGTTGAGGAACGCTCGCGCGCAAAACAGAGCAGGCGCTGAAACGATCCGCTGCACGACGCGGGCCCTCCGGAGTATCACTCCGCTCCACGCCTGGAGGGAACCACTCCATAGGTTACCATGGGCGCCGAATGGAAGCAGCCTCCGTACCGCGCGGCTTCCGTATCCAGTGTGAACCAGGCGTCAGAATAATCGTGTTTGAGATGACCAAGGCGGACCTGGCGCTGCTTAGACCGCTGCAGAGCAGTGCATGCTGGTTAGTTTCTGTCACTGATGTCAAATGAGCGCCGTCACAAAGTATCGTGGGAAAAGGGGCGGGTTCAAGGCGCCTTCCTAAGCCAGCACAGCCAGAAAATAGGTACTGCGCTGGCTCCAGGCCACCTTGAGGACTACAAAACAATGCATTGTGGGAAACTGTCCTGAAAGTTCTTGTAGTTGTGAAATAAGTGACGCTAAATGAAAGAAATCAGTGTATTTTTTTACTCTTTCTGGAAGGTAGTGAATTACTGATAAAAAAATAAAAATAAAAGAGATTTGAAATAATCTGTGGTTATGTGTGTTATTGTTTTTAAAATTATTTTAATTTCTACCTTATCTGTTTATTTGGGACAGTGCTCATGAAATTCATCCAGCGGCTATTTTTTTATCTGCTTCACTCTGACAGATGTTAAAAATAACATAAAAGACATAACAGCACAGATCATACTGGGAGTGGAATATGAAGATTCAACTGAATGTTTAGACCAGGGGTCTGCAACCTGCGGCTCCAGATCCACATGAGGATCTTTTATCTCTCCATGGTGGATCCTCGGACAAACATAAAATGAGTCTTGGAGACTGCTGATCCAGCCATGTCGACCGTCTGAGTCAGCAGCTCCCTCCAGCCAAAACTACCTAAAAAAAACAAATAAACAAAGCCTGCAAACTAAGACTACCAAGGTCCAAACTAAAATAACAAAACCCAGCAGTGTAAGACTGCTGAGGACAAGGACAAAAAAATTGAATAAATAAAAGAAAAATAAAATAGTAATGTTTTAAAGTAAGGATTACCTAATTAGCATGTATTTAATTTAGATTACCGACATTTATAAACTGATGTCTGAGGTTCACATAGATGATAAACTATGTAGGTTTTTACATCCTGTTGACCTGCAAACGTCTTGTTTGATCAACTCTACCTCCAGAATGAACAGATTCATATGCAAAACTCTGGTAAAAGGTTTTATCTTTTATGAGCTAGAACCACATATCTTCTGCTGCACAACATTAGTTACTAGCTGCACTGAGATGATCCTGTGTGGCACAGAGAGTCTTTTATTTTGAAAATAAGTTATTTAAGCTTATGTCAAATGTAAAAAAAGAAAAATGCTAGGTTATTTTAATATTTTTGCTTTTGCCAAAATATAGACATAATTCATATTTATTATTTTTAAACAGAAGGTCATGAATGGAAGTCCAAATTTCTTAAAGGCTAAAGTTAGACAATACGGCTCCGTCTAGGTTTGATCAGTAGAAAACGAGCCCAAATGGCTCTTTTACTGTTAAAGGTCGCCGACCCCTGGTTTAGGACAACCCCTGACTCATTGTTCTCATACAGTCTCGTTCACCTTCATCTCAGGCGCCTTTCTCCGCCACCCCCCTGCAGCAGCTTGGTCTCGCCGACGATGCAGGCGAGACGCCGGGGGATCTCCAACCCACCGACTGCTGCACCTGCTGGGGACGTCAACCGTTGCTGAAGTGTTACGCCCGGAGTGCAACTGTGACAAATCACGTCATTTCACTTGAATTTATTTCAGCGATTAGAGGACGCAACAGCGCAGAAAACTCTGTCCAGAAAAAGAAAATATTAACACTGAAGAAGTTAAGAAATTCTGAACTCCCCCCACAGAGAGAGACAGAGAGTGGACAACTAGATAGAAATGAGAAATTCTCTTGGGTTCCCCTCTGCTCGGCGGGGGCGGGCGGCCCCTGCCTTGCTCCCCCCCTGGACCTTCACGGTGGGGGCGGGCGGTTGTCTGGAGTATGGGGTGGGGCGGAGGGTGTCCTCTGCGCCGCTGGGTGGTGGTGGGCTGCTCCTCGGGGGTTGGGGGGCTCTCCGGGGGTGGGGTCCCGCGTTGGCCCTCCTGCTGCGGTGGGGGGCTGCTCCTCTGGCTGGGCTGGGGCCTGCACTCTCCGTGTTCCTGTGCCTTCCTGCTCTTGGGTGTGGGGGGCCTCTGCGGCGGTCCCGTGTGCCCCGGTCTGGGTGCTCTGCGGGATTACACGGCGGGCGGTTTCTCTTCGCGGCTCCATGGCGGGTGTTGGGGGATCTTGGCTGCAGCTGCTGCCCCGGTGGGGGGTCTTGGCGTGGGGATGGCCGGGCGCTCCCCCCCTGAGTACATTCCATC
>NC_050529.1:2995070-3007945 GCF_002922805.2 Oryzias melastigma
GGGGCGTGGTGGGTGTGAGCTCTCCTAAAGTCCACAACCATCTCCTTTGTCTTCTCCACATTCAGGTGGAGATTGTTCTCCCTGCACCTGATGCTGCGTGGTAAAAGCAAGAAGGAGGGAGGGAAACAAACAAGAACAACAACTGCTGTTTGCAAATTGTGTGCAGCCTTTCCTGTCCACGAGACTTGTCAAAAGTCAAACTGTCAACAATGTGGCATTGGACAAAACGCAGACAGTTCCACCTCACTTCTGGACAGACGGCAACTGGCACTTGCGTGCCAACGAAGGCTGTGCCCGCCGAAGCCACCGTGCCATGAGAAGGTCAGACAAACGCCAGCTTCCTCTCCTAAGTCTTTACTTCTGATTTGATCTTGGCGGGGCAGCGCACAGGGGGGCTGGCTGCGGTGGTGGTGTGGGTATTGGAATGCAGCCACGCCCACTTTTTCTGGTGCGCTACGCCCTGGACCTGAGGTGTGCTGCGGGGGCATCACCGTGCGCTTCTGCCTTCTTGGGCCTGCCGGCGTCTCCCTCAGGGAGCTTGTCACCGGAGGACAAGGAGAACTTGATCTGGTTGCTCAGGGAGGGGTGGTGCACACGGGGGGCAGCAGTGTTCTCACACAGAGCAGGAGGGGTCTGTCGCCTGACCCTGGCGGCACGTGTGGACTGTGCCTTTTTGGAGCAGATATACCCACTAGTGGAGGTACCACCGGCGGCCAGCCCCCTGCTGGTGCTCGGCCTCTGTGAGTCAACGACAATATTGTGCCAGTTGACACTGGGCCTGCTGCTGGAAGCTGGAGGGGCAGAAGTTGTGCTGGTGTCTGGGCACCGGGAAACGGATGTCACTGCTCCTCAGCTGCGTGTGGGCGCAAGGTTTACGGGAGGGTCTTGCCTGTCTGTGTCTGCAGAGGGTGTCTTGGCCTCGATGCAGAGAGCCTTCATTCAGAGGCTTCTCAGAGGACAGGCCTCTTCTAAGCCTGGAAAGGCTTTTTAAAATTTGTCTGCCGTTGCCGGGTCAAGGCACAAAGAGGCCACCATCTTCCGATTGCCCGTGGAGAGATGTCGCTTCACCTGTGAGGAGAACTGGTTTGTTGGAAAAAATAGAGGCAAACTCCCCTCCTTGCCTTGCAGATGGACTTTAAAAAACAAGCCAGCCTCTCTCACCTGGGTGGTCACACGGCTCTGGATGGTGCTGAACATCACAACATTCTCCAAACCTGCATCACTCCTCACGGCTGCCAGATACTTGTTCCCCTTGTACCCCGATACCGTGTGGAAGATGAATAGAGGTTGCAGCCTCTGGGTGTAACACTTTCTCTTGCAAACCTCCATCTCCATGATGACAGTGCTCCGATGCCCATTAATGATGGACAGGTAGCCCATGATGTAACCCATCAAAAGATTGTGTTCTGTCACAAATGTTGTGTCGTTGTAGCAAAGTAGGCTGTCTGTGGGTGGGAGGCGGGCAGGAAGAAATGGAAACAGCCAGTCATAATGGCTGCAGGCAGGGTGAAAACACAATGACAAGATATACTGAGAGGAAAAAATAAATAAATGAAGTGATAATGAATTAAATTAAAAATGAGTGCCTCAAATAGGCCGGAGGAAACAATATCCCTGATCCACTTCCATCAGCTTCTTCAATGACTTCTCGGAACGTGCATCAGCACTTACGCTTTTAGATGCACGTCCAGTCTTCTCTTTGCAAAGAGCCACAGGCACACTACACACAACCTTCTCCACCTCCGACATGTACTGGGCAAAGAAGATGTATTCAACGTTCTGTGCAAACCTTCCGTCAGCATGGAGGATCCTGTTATTAAAATACCGCGAGAGAATATTTCTATTTCCGAATATCGTAGAAAACGTTTTTACCATCGGGAAAAATTACAGGAAAGCATTTAGCCTCAATTTCCCGATCAGATAAAGGTCTGACCGGATTGTTCCCTCCTGCCGGGGCAAAATTCAAAATGTCCTCAAAATATTGATCGAGAACTTCTTGGCCGATGTCCACTGGAAACGGAGCAGAATCCTGGAAGATGCAGTGAGTCTGTCTGTCATGGAGAAGCTCATCTTCTCCATCAGCCTTTTCCTCTTTTTGTCTGCTTTGTTTTCTACATTTTGATTTACTTCCAATTCTTCCTTACAAAAGTCATTGAGCCAAGCTTTGTTAAACTCTCTTTGTAGTACTGATTATTTTGTTTCAAATACTGCAAGGCCTGCCTAATGTGCATGGTATCAACAAACTGATACTCATAATGACCTTTGTAAGTCAGTTTACGTTTTAATTTCACGCGCAACAAAGATCCTTCCATATGAGACTGAGGCAGCACATTGGTTGTTTGCACCAAGTTGGCAGGAACACACGTGATTGGTCCATGGATTCCATTTTGCCCGCCTTTAGGCAAAGCAAGCATCTTCATGAATGGTATGTGCAGTGCAATCAGACGCTGCTCTAAACTATTCAAACATGCCAACTCAGGCGGGACAGGATAAACCCTCAACTGGTGGGGTCTGACCTCGTTTTAACTTTGAGTCACAGCTGTGGCAAATCCACAGAACGCCCCTAGCTGACTCCAATAACAAGGCCTCCCACTGGCCCTGTTGCAGAGGTGCAAGTAGTCCTCGCTAGTGCACCGATCTGCAATCTCTGCCATCAGTGCAGTTTTGTTGTATGTCTCTCTGACAAACAGCAGAACCTGATGATGGAGCAGAAGTCTGTTGCACACACAGCAAACAAACTCTGGACCATGTTCCACCTTTCTTAGGAAGTCCTTCATGACTTCATCAAAACTCTGGGCCTTCCTTTTTAACAGCTGCCTCTTAAATTTTCCATTATCCATGACACTCTTTCTAAATAAAGAATTTTCCCCATATTTCCTTTTGCTTTGGATTTTTTTTCCACAATTTTATAGGATTCATCTTTCATGTACCTGTTTTTGCTAAGAGCTTTCAGTGTGTTCCTGTGTGTTACATCTGTCCCGTATTTTACTTTGTTTTTGGTTTTAACTTTATCCATATGGACTACATCCGCATATTTTGCTTTTGCCTTTACAATTTCTCTGTAATCCACATTTTTTTTGCATTTTCCTTTTAGCCGTCTCCTATTCTTCGACTTTACTTTCTGTCTGTAACCTACCTCTCTCAAGTATTTCTTTTGGATGACCTGCTTTAACCTCTCTGATTTTCTCTGTAAATTTTTCCTTTAAATTTTTTTGCTGTTGTCTTTTTTTGGTATAAAAAGTATTTAGAAGTAAATTTTCCATATATGCTCTCTTTGTCAATTGGTAAACTGCTTTTTACGTTTTTAGGACTAAAGTCACCTTTTTCATGTGACCACATGTAGTAAGTTTTTGAGTTCATGTTGTCAGACAAGCAACAGCCAACACAACGGTCCTGTTGTGGATCTTTAACACAGAACATTTTCAAAATGCACACCACTACAATTTTGGTTATATATAGGCCTATCCCATTTTCTGATAATTGTGTCCCATTGCTTCCAGGACTAAGCCACCTGCCATCAAACAAAACACAAACATTTACCCCCAATAAATCAGCTGTAGCTTGAATCTCTATATCTGTCGCCCAAACACTAACAAAACTCATTCTAGATTTGGTGATGTAATCAGCTACAGTACTCGTGTCCAATCACCCAGCGATATTGATCTGGATTGTTTTCAATATACTTAACAACGGCTAACCAAATTTTTCTGTGAGCGGTTTGCGATCCGCTCACAGCCTGAGAGATGGCCCGAAAGTAACAGTTCCCATCTCCCACTTTACTTTCGTTGGTGCAGGGTGGCCCTAATAAATCAATGGGAGAGGAAACTGGGGCATTAAACTTTTTGAACTCGATGTCTAAAATTGAGCATAGAGCCTGGCAAAAATCACGACTCAAAGGATTAAAGTAAAATGTTTCCTGCTCAGTCTCACTAGTAATAATTGCAGCCAGTTTCTTGACAGCAACATAATCTAATTTTGCTTTTTTAACCCCTTCTTCTAATGATGAGCCTGCAAGATTACTTTTTACACAATTTTTCTTTTAGTTGCTGTCTTTTTGGATTTCTCTGTGATGTCCATGGCAGTGTCAGAGAAGAGGCTCTCTATACAGAGTTTGAGAGAGCTACTTGCTGCAGGGATTCCTAAGAAAGGCCAAACGCTTCAGAAGCAGAAAAAAAATCACAACACTATTTCAAAGGCAGTTAACGGAATTCCTTTGACTAACCTCTGCAGGTAGTCATGGATATCACCAATGGAATCAAAAAACTGAACAATGCTCGTCCCAACGGGAACCCTCATCCCATCAGCATCACGAGAATGGGAGTCTATTAAAGCCCAATATCCATTCTCAGCAATGAGGGCATATATTCTCACACAGTTTCAGCAGACATGCGTTGTACTGTGCCGTCATCCGGACTAAAGCCTCCTTCAGGGGAACTAACACACCGTCGTCTATCAACTCACCCGAATTAACGTCAACATCGCAGCTAACAACTTCCCTAAACGCACACGACAACTCACCACCATCTACCACCGCTTGATTTGGCAGATCAGTAACTCTCAGAAAACCTGCTGAGTCAGTGATCTTGTTCTGTCTCAGCAGGTCAGAGTAAACCTGATCTCCAGCAAGCAGCATAGAATCAAAGTCACTTCTGTCCCACAGAAACACACTTAATAGTGTTTGGCAGCAGCAACCAAAGAGATGGCCATGCACTGCCGCCCAACATTTTGACCAAACAGCTCACTGCCCTGGTGAAACCCTAATCCTAACCCTCTGATGCTGTTGAACTTTAACGTACCAGCACCAGGAACAGAAACCTGAACTTCAGACGTTCCCAGCTCAACATCCGAGGAGCCAAATGTGACACCCTCCTCTGAGTCTGAACTGGAGTCTGGCACAACTACAAAACTCGAACTAGCGGGAGCAGGAACCATCATGCAGTCGTCATCCAAGCCAAATGTAATGATGGGGTCCGTTGTCGGCTGAACCTGACGGCAAAAGCAGGAAGAAGAACAGCTCTTATCTTTGCTGATCTTCTTACCTGGTCCTTAAAAAAAAAAAAAAAGGAAAAAAAAATACATTATTTTCAATGATAAATAAATAAAAAGCATACATTTCTTTTTTTCTATAACAAAACCTAAACAATAATTACACTTAGGGTTAGGGTCAGCCAAACTCATTCGGGTCCGAACATTTGGGACATTTCTGTTTCTTTTCCTCATCAATAACAAATGTTCAACCGGATGCTGTTCTGGGAAAGTTGAAGCAACATGTTTTCCCCCTTTCTTGCTTGATTTTGTGTGGCTCCTGGAGTGCTGCTGAACAGACAGTACAATCTCTGCCAACACCTCGTCATCCACAGGAATCTTGCAGGTCACGTATTTATCAAAAAATGCGGCAACCTCCTCAACCGTCGCTTTCCCTATTTGTGGAGCCCCTTCCACCCAGAACAAAACATGAACATGAGGGGACCCACGCTGCTGGAACTCAACCCTATAAAAGAAATCGATAATTTTCCCGATTGGATTGGCGGGAGACAACAGAACCTCCCTGAGGAAACAGTGCCACCGGAAATCAAAAATGCGTGCTGCCATGACGCTGTTCCTCCGCAACAAATTACACCGGTCCGTCATATCCAACTGGTCAGCTGTTTGGGTTCTCCCCTCCTGTCTTAACACAGTGTCGAGGAGATTTTTCCAACGCAAGTCGGCCGCAGAGAACGAACAGAACCAAGTCGGAACACCCAGCTGACGAACACATGCCAATAGGTCCTTCTGTGTGGCTTGCCAAAAAAAAAAAAAAAAAAAAAAGAATAAATAAAGAATGGGCGACTTACCAAACAGCTGTGGAATGTGCTGCTTTCCGGTTTCCAGTAAGTGGATCTCCTCTGAAGCCTGAGGCAGGGATGAGCTCTTAACCTTTTTTTTTTTTTTTTGCCGTAGCAAAACGTCTGTTAATGTCAGACCTCAACTTACTGCACTAGTTCAATGTTGCTGTGTGACAGCCTATTTTTTTGCGCCATGAAACAGTGTTGCACGTGGTAAAAAAAAAACCTGACATTTATCAGCATATTCCGAATGGATGTGACCGCGTAGCCCTTTGCTCTCAGATTGGCCGGATAATGTCTCAGCCGTTCGATGTTGGACAGGAACCTCAAGTCGCTGGTAGCTGCGGCTGCTGCTGGGGACCTAACACTGTGCTCTTCGTAATCTATGTCCATCATTATCATCATCATCCTTTTCAAGCATATATGCACAGAAGACTAAGCAACGCCTGGCTACAGTCTGCGCGTTGCCCCTGTCTTTGTTTCCCAGCCTGTAGGCCTTATAAACCTTAGCTACACTTTCTGCAAAAGTAAGACACTACTCTCAGACTCTACAGAGAGCTTGAGAAAGACTTTTCATCTAAGCTTGACTTTTAAATCGTCCAAGGATAGGAAAAGGGGAAAACGGGGGAAAGAAAGAGACAGATTATATTCACAGGGATAGACTGTGAAAGAAGGAAGGAAGGAGGAAAGAAAGAAAGAAACGCCTACCATAGAAGTGCCCCAGAGACTCATGCATGGGGCTGCTGGTGTGCAACTCCATCACTTCACCTTCCTCATCCGAGATATTGGTAAGCACTCTGAACATCCTGCGTTTGATCTGCTCTTGGCCTGCGCACTCTAAGTCGTGGTGGAAGTTGAGAGGCTGCATTCTGAACTTGAGTGTGTGCTGCTTACTTTCACTTTTGGGGTTTTAGCTGCTCTCAGGAGGTCTGGATTGATCGTGGCACATTCAGCACTGCTCCTGTTCTTGGGGCACACTGGCAGACCGAGGTGAAAGTGCTCACACAGCTGTCCTGTTGGAGATCTATAGAAAGAAGCCAGGTTCAGAAACGTTGGCAAACGCCATTTGGGTGGGGACCGCTGGGGCGTGGAGTACTGAGAGTTATCCTCTTCCTTGTGCCTCTTTTTTTTTTTTTGGCTGTGCTTTCTGAAGCGTGGCCAAAGGACGATGTCGTCGTCATCCTCCTGCTGCTGCGGGTGGCTCATCATCATCATTGTCCTGCTGCTGGATGGGCAGCTAATTCCCCCCTTGAGAATCTTTATAGGAGTCATCAAAAGGAGCATGAACCAAGGCCGACACCCTCTGGTCATTTGGAGACGTGCTTCTGTTTCACATCGTTGTTTCTCTGATAATTCTCTCTTGGCGCGGTCTGGGCTCGAGTGGACTGCTGTGGTTTTCTAAAACACTCTGAAGGATGGCAACTTCTATGATGACTTCATCCCTATCTTCCTCTTTCTGTCTTCTATTCCAACGCCCCTTATCCTCAGGTAATGTTATTTCCTCTGGAAAAAGTTGAATTTCAGAGCCATCCTCCTGTATGGTATGTTCCGTCATGGTAGCCACTACTCGGGTGCCTGTTTTCTTTCTCCCAGATGCAGCACTGTTTTTCTCACTTCTCTGTGTAGGTGGGTCTACCTGTGTGGTGCAGGTTCTCTGCTCTTGCATTGTTCTTACTTCTTGCACATCGTCATGAGCAGTAGAAGCAATCAGTGCTTCTACATGATCCACTACCGCAGATGGCATGCGGGGCAGATTCCTGTAGGCCCACCTTGTGGCCACCTCAAAGGCTGGTTTCCAGTTAGGAACAAAATCTTTTTTTAAGTCTTGCATCTGGACTTCAAGACTGGTCTCGTAGTGTTTTTCCAACATGGTTAAGGTATTAAAACCCCAGTTCTTGGCATTGCCCCTAATGAAATCCATTGTATCACCTGTAAGGTTTGCCGGTTTGGTCCTAGAGTAAAGCACTTCGACCAAACGAGGAATCATCCGTGGTTCTGTCTTCTCTGGCTTAGGAACCACATTTTGTAAATAGTGTACCGTTTTCATTAATTTATGTATCTTACGGACCAGCTGCCCAAAGCATGGGTCAGTTTGCTCTGGTCGAGGATTGATCCGTCTTCACACTGTACCGAAATGAGCAGCATCTCGGTTTCTCCTTGGGCCATTAGACCACTGATGCATAGGAATGAGGTCGCTGTTCATAAAACTGATGGCCCTCAAAGGGAGGCAGAGGCCGGTTAGGTAAATGAGTAACAGCTCCCCTTCCACGGAAGTTGGGTGGAGGATTGTCCATCCCTAAGTGGGCATCATTGTTCCATCCCCTTAAGTGTGGAAAATTTTGCAAGGACTGTTTCCTACCCTTCCGTGGGCAGAAATATTTTTATTTCTGTTTTGATTTAGTCTTTGGTGTTCTAATTTAATATTTTTTAAATTTTATGTGTGTGTGTATATATGTATATATAAAGAAGTTATTTTTGTATTTTTTAAATATATATATACTTTTATGAAAACCAAAGGTGTAAAATTATAATGTAAAGAAAAACTACCCAAAAGAGCAAAAAAAAATAAAATAAAATAAAAAATAAAAAGAGCTTTAAATGAAAACAAATTCAGACTTTGCTGTGGTGGCAACATTTGGACCTGAAGTTCAAATGTACGCTTCAGCACAATTCAGTTTTGTGGTCCTCAGAGAGATATTTACCCGTCGGAGAACAGAGCAGAAATGAGCTCTGCTCAGCCTCACTTCTTTATATAGTCTCTGGGCTCCGCCCCGGTCCTGTTTAAGATGTGTATTTTTTCACCTTCTTTTTGGTTTAGGTATTATTTAAGTTCTTTATCAATCTAGTTTTGTTTTGGTAATTTATTTAAAATATGAATTTATGTGATTTTAAATGAACACTTTAATAAGTTTATATGTTATTTGACCCTATGTTTTGTTTTTTAAAAGTTAAACTCTAAAATTAAAAACTCATTAAAAACTCGCTTTTTTTATTTGTTACGATACGAGACTGGCTGCACGGTGGTGTAGTGGTTAGCACTCTTGCCTCACAGCAAGAAGGCCCCGGTTCAAATACCAGCTTGGGATCTAAAATACACAAACTGGGGACCTTTCTGTGTGGAGTTTGCATGTTCTCCCCGTGCATGCGTGGGTTTTCACCGGGGACTCCGGCTTCCTCCCTCCGTCCAAAAGCATGCTTCATAGGTGAATTGGTGACTCTAAATTGCCCCTAGGTGTGAATGTGAGAGTGTATGTGTGTGTGTGTGATTGAGGCCCCGCGTCAGAGTGATGACCTGTCCAGGTGAACCCCGCCTTCGCCCATCAGTAGCCAAGTTAGGCTCTGGCACCCCCGCGACCCAAAAAGTGAAAAAAGCGGACAAGAAGATGAATGAATTATGAGACAGAACCTGAGTAACTTGTTAGTTCATTCTGCGATGATGCTTGTATTGCATATAAAACTAAATATTTTTGCTTTTTTGTTAGTTTGCCATTTATAGTGATTTAAATTTCCTGCAACTGGACAGCATCATTGTTCATTTTCAGACCCAGTAAAGGCAGTGATGATCAGCTTTAACATTAATTTTAAAACTTGTTCACGTTTCATATTGACATTTAGCAGGACAGAAAGTAAGTCTGAGTATAACCACCAGGAACCACCTGCAGATTAATGCAGGAAAAACAAAGGAGCTGGTGGATTTCCGGAGGCACTCCCACTCTGCACTAACAGCGGTGAACATCCAGGGAAGGGAAATTGAGATAGTGGAGTCCTACAAGTAGGGTTTTTTAATTGTGCTTTTAGTTGATCTTATCTGCCTATTTATTCTTAAGTTTTAATATATTATTTTATTTATATTGTATTTTATTTATTTAATTTTATCTTAGGAATGTATACCTATTCTTAATTTTGCATTTTGAATGCATTTTATGTATTTCATCTAAGCATTTTACAGTGGTTTTACCCCCAGTGTTTCCTCTGAGGATCTATCATATCAGGGCTTGTCTGCTTGGTCTGGGGTCATTGCCGTGGTTCTCACCCTTGCGGGGGCAGCTGGAGTCCTTCACTGCAGTCTCACAGCTGTGTAGTGGACTCCGTTGCTGTCCCGGTCTGGGTGGGCGCCATGGCAATGTTCCATTGACTGAGCTGATCCCTGGTATGATAAAATCTTTAATACCGTTTGCTCACAGCAGAGCCAAGCTTTAAGTTTATATTACGTTTATTTTACAAGTGTCTTAATTTTCTTTTTAAGTTTTCATTGTGTGTTGGGTCATGGGTGTATGCACTATAGGAAAGGTGTGTGTGTGATGGGTGGGTTGGGGTTTTACTGTGTATGTTTTGCTTTTAAATGTGAAGAGCTTTGAGTAGCTGAAAGTATAAAAAACGCTTTTATAAATAAAGTTTGATTTGATTTGATACTTTGCTGTGTTGTTGGGTGTTACAGCATGTTTCAGACCACTTGTAGTTGATGGGTAAAGGTTTGTCATGGAGACTTTTAAAAACTGAGCAACTGCTAGTTGATGCTGCTGCTTTGGAATGCCATAATGTTTGCTTCCCTGGACTAATGCTAACTCTGTTCTTTCTACTTACAAATATATGCAAAATTCCAGATGGTTAAGGAAAGTAAAACTGTCATGGATGAGTGTCTGAAAGTAAGTGGTAACTAAAGGTAATTTCAAAGGAAAGTACAAGACAGGTGTCTTTTCTTTCTGTTTTTTTCACTGGTGGACTCTGGTCAGGCCCCAGTGGTCCTAGGACTACCGGAGCCCTTGACTCTCCAGGCTGAGACAAGGCAGAGTCCTTGTGGAGGTTTTTTTTTGTTTGTTTTTGTTTTTTTCATTGCAATGAACATCACACAAACTTGTGTTGCTAACATTTTCAATAGACCACACCAACAACGCCACAACATAGGCGAAACTACGGCAAATCAAAACACAATGAACAACACCAAACAAAAAGTCCTGTCTTAAAGGTAGGATGTCAGGTGCCTTACTGGTCCTTTAGAAGCCATTGCCTTTTTTTGTGCAAAAGGCTGCATACATCCGGGCTGGGAGAAACTTCCTCTCACAGGCACCAACATACTGAGTGTATGCCTGCTTGTAGGCCACTTCCTTTTTGAGATTGATCAAAGAAAGCTCCTTGGAGGAATATGTGACATATTTGGATGCGGCAAGGAAGGTCATACTGCTTTTGAGCTGTCCAGTGTGGCTCTTCAGGGTCAAGCGTTTGAGGTGCTTCCTCTGGCGGTTCTTCCTCCTTGGTTTGCTTGATGTTCCGGTTCCAGGTAACGAGCAGACGTGTCTCCAGCTCTCCTCAACTCTTTGACTTTTAAAGTGTTTTTAAAGTTGCCCACAAGCGAGTTTAATCCCCGAGCTGCAGCAACAACTACCGCAATGAGGAGAGTTGAACATGCCACCGAAGAAAAATCTTGAAGCCGATCTGGCAGAGCTCAAAACCGCATTAGCCAACATACAGGCTAAGCTAACCCCAGCAGTTCTCTCTGAATCTAAGCTAACAGCCCTGCTGGAAGCTAAGCTAACACCATTGCTACAACTCCTGCAAGATTTCCGCTAAGAAAAGGCACGTAACTAACAACGAGATAATCGCCAAGATCTCCTGGAGAGAAGGATGCATGACATGGATTAACAGGCACGGATGAATAATGTGATTCTCACGGGACTTCAACTACAACCCAGGGTGCGGCCTGGTGCTACCAGTGCTATAATGAATGCTAACGGAGCTGTGACGGATGCTCACCCGATCGTAGAGAGTCAAGTCGAGTATTTTTGCGTCTAAAGGGATTTCCTTGGACCTAAATACTATTGAGGTCTGTCATCAGCTTCCTCGGAGAAAGAATATGGATAAATCAGCGATTCTGATCAGGTTTGTGAATCGAAAGCACAAGATAGCTCTGATGAAACGACATAAAAACCTGAAGGGGTCTACAGTGTTTCTTAATGAACATCTTTCTAAATATCACTCTGATCTGGCTAAGCACGCAAGAATGTTGCACAGAAATAAACAGATCCACAGCACGTGGATTCTGAACTTCAGAATCTTTGTCAAACCACTCGGACCACCGGACCTTACAAAGCCTCTGGAAATAAAATCCATCAACGACTTTGAGAACTGTGGGATTACTCATGTCTGACCCTTTAATTCAAGCAAAATGTGAAATGTGAACTCAAAAAACCGTTGAAGGTGAACTCTGACCCGGTTCTGAGCAGCAGAACTTGGAGCACATTTCCCTTGAAATGAGACCTTCACAGTCTCTCAGTCATGACAATGAAGAACGACTATGTGGCCTTAAACTTGTTCCTATCTGTGATGTAGCACGGATTCTGCTCAAATTATTGATCTTTTTTCTTTTTAAATTATTACTTATTGTATTATTATAATCATTCTTTGATTGAAACAATCTGCACTGATTGTATTTTTTTTAATGAGAATATTTAAAAACCTTTTTTGCATTAACTAATGAAGATGATTTATACTTACTACTTTTTGTATTATTACAACAATTTTTTGATGAAAACAATCTGCACAAATTGTCTTTTAATGAGAATGTTTAGATTATTGATACTGATTAATATAATTTATTTGTCTGTGGATGTTTTGAAATTTGATTACATCAATGATATAAATGATTCTTTATAACTTGAATCTGTTATTGTAGAGTATAAATATTTGATATTAAGTCCTGAACCGGATATTGATAATTCATGTAGAGAAAATGGTCGAGTTGAGGTGGGATTATATAAGTTTGCTTCCTTCCACTCCCTTTTAAGTGATCTACTTGTTATTCAATGTGATGATATATTTTACATGTATTATTCCTGATTGCTTAAAATAAACCATCTTATTCATCCATCCATTTCATTCATTCATTCATTCACTTTTACGAACCAGAAACCTGAAACCGCCGATTTGAACCCAGTTTCTGCTTCCTGTCACAGGATTTACAAGTATGTGATCCAGGCTATCCAGAAGTCAGATGAAGGTCATCCATTCGGGTAAGTCAGAGGAAGTCACAGACTATAAACAGACTATAATTAC